>NC_091475.1:213047882-213360267 GCF_036971445.1 Narcine bancroftii
TAGATAGAGGGAGGGTGGAGATAGAGGGAGGGAGGAACAGAGGGAGGGGTGGAGATAGAGGTAGGAGGAACAGAGGGAGGGGTGGAGATAGAGGGAGGGAGGAACAGAGGGAGGGGTGGAGATAGAGGGAGGGTGGAGATAGAGGGAGGGAGGAACAGAGGGAGGGGTGGAGATAGAGGGAGGGTGGAGATAGAGGGAGGGAGGAACAGAGGGAGGGGTGGAGATAGAGGGAGGGTGGAGATAGAGGGAGGGAGGAACAGAGGGAGGGGTGGAGATAGAGGGAGGGTGGAGATAGAGGGAGGGAGGAACAGAGGGAGGGGTGGAGATAGAGGGAGGGTGGAGATAGAGGGAGGGAGGAACAGAGGGAGGGGTGGAGATAGAGGGAGGGTGGAGATAGAGGGAGGGGTGGAGATAGAGGGAGGGTGGAGATAGAGGGAGGGTGGAACAGAGGGAGGGGTGGAGATAGAGGGAGGGTGGAGATAGAGGGAGGGAGGAACAGAGGGAGGGGTGGAGATAGAGGGAGGGTGGAGATAGAGGGAGGAACAGAGGGAGGGGTGGAGATAGAGGGAGGGTGGAGATAGAGGGAGGGAGGAACAGAGGGAGGGGTGGAGATAGAGGGAGGGTGGAGATAGAGGGAGGGAGGAACAGAGGGAGGGGTGGAGATAGAGGGAGGGTGGAGATAGAGGGAGGAACAGAGGGAGGGGTGGAGATAGAGGGAGGGTGGAGATAGAGGGAGGGAGGAACAGAGGGAGGGGTGGAGATAGAGGGAGGGTGGAGATAGAGGGAGGGAGGAACAGAGGGAGGGGTGGAGATAGAGGGAGGGTGGAGATAGAGGGAGGGAGGAACAGAGGGAGGGGTGGAGATAGAGGTAGGGAGGAACAGAGGGAGGGAGGAACAGAGGGAGGGGTGGAGATAGAGGGAGGGTGGAGATAGAGGGAGGGAGGAACAGAGGGAGGGGTGGAGATAGAGGGAGGGTGGAGATAGAGGGAGGGAGGAACAGAGGGAGGGGTGGAGATAGAGGGAGGGTGGAGATAGAGGGAGGGAGGAACAGAGGGAGGGGTGGAGATAGAGGGAGGGAGGAACAGAGGGAGGGTGGAGATAGAGGGAGGGAGGAACAGAGGGAGGGGTGGAGATAGAGGGAGGGTGGAACAGAGGGAGGGGTGGAGATAGAGGGAGGGTGGAGATAGAGGGAGGGAGGAACAGAGGGAGGGGTGGAGATAGAGGGAGGGAGGAACAGAGGGAGGGAGGAACAGAGGGAGGGGTGGAGATAGAGGGAGGGTGGAGATAGAGGGAGGGAGGAACAGAGGGAGGGGTGGAGATAGAGGGAGGGTGGAGATAGAGGGAGGGAGGAACAGAGGGAGGGGTGGAGATAGAGGGAGGGTGGAGATAGAGGGAGGGAGGAACAGAGGGAGGGGTGGAGATAGAGGGTGGAGATAGAGGGAGGGAGGAACAGAGGGAGGGGTGGAGATAGAGGGAGGGTGGAGATAGAGGGAGGGAGGAACAGAGGGAGGGGTGGAGATAGAGGGAGGGAGGAACAGAGGGAGGGGTGGAGATAGAGGGAGGGGTGGAGATAGAGGGAGGGTGGAGATAGAGGGAGGGAGGAACAGAGGGAGGGGTGGAGATAGAGGGAGGGTGGAGATAGAGGGAGGGAGGAACAGAGGGAGGGGTGGAGATAGAGGGAGGGTGGAGATAGAGGGAGGGTGGAGATAGAGGGAGGGAGGAACAGAGGGAGGGGTGGAGATAGAGGGAGGGTGGAGATAGAGGGAGGGAGGAACAGAGGGAGGGGTGGAGATAGAGGGAGGGTGGAGATAGAGGGAGGGAGGAACAGAGGGAGGGGTGGAGATAGAGGGAGGGTAGAGATAGAGGGAGGGAGGAACAGAGGGAGGGGTGGAGATAGAGGGAGGGAGGAACAGAGGGAGGGGTGGAGATAGAGGGAGGGAGGAACAGAGGGAGGGAGGAACAGAGGGAGGGGTGGAGATAGAGGGAGGGTGGAGATAGAGGGAGGGAGGAACAGAGGGAGGGGTGGAGATAGAGGGAGGGTGGAGATAGAGGGAGGGAGGAACAGAGGGAGGGGTGGAGATAGAGGGAGGGAGGAACAGAGGGAGGGGTGGAGATAGAGGGAGGGTGGAGATAGAGGGAGGGAGGAACAGAGGGAGGGGTGGAGATAGAGGGAGGGTGGAGATAGAGGGAGGGAGGAACAGAGGGAGGGGTGGAGATAGAGGGAGGGTGGAACAGAGGGAGGGGTGGAGATAGAGGGAGGGTGGAGATAGAGGGAGGGAGGAACATAGGGAGGGGTGGAGATAGAGGGAGGGAGGAAAAGAGGGAGGGGTGGAGATAGAGGGAGGGTGGAGATAGAGGGAGGAACAGAGGGAGGGGTGGAGATAGAGGGAGGGTGGAGATAGAGGGAGGGAGGAACAGAGGGAGGGAGGAACAGAGGGAGGGGTGGAGATAGAGGGAGGGTGGAGATAGAGGGAGGGAGGAACAGAGGGAGGGGTGGAGATAGAGGGAGGGTGGAGATAGAGGGAGGAACAGAGGGAGGGGTGGAGATAGAGGGAGGGTGGAGATAGAGGGAGGGAGGAACAGAGGGAGGGGTGGAGATAGAGGGAGGGTGGAGATAGAGGGAGGGAGGAACAGAGGGAGGGGTGGAGATAGAGGGAGGGAGGAACAGAGGGAGGGAGGAACAGAGGGAGGGGTGTAGATAGAGGGAGGGTGGAGATAGAGGGAGGGAGGAACAGAGGGAGGGGTGGAGATAGAGGGAGGGTGGAGATAGAGGGAGGGAGGAACAGAGGGAGGGGTGGAGATAGAGGGAGGGTGGAGATAGAGGGAGGGAGGAACAGAGGGAGGGGTGGAGATAGAGGTAGGGAGGAACAGAGGGAGGGATGAACAGAGGGAGGGGTGGAGATAGAGGGAGGGTGGAGATAGGGGGAGGGAGGAACAGAGGGAGGGGTGGAGATAGAGGTAGGGAGGAACAGAGGGAGGGAGGAACAGAGGGAGGGGTGGAGATAGAGGGAGGGTGGAGATAGAGGGAGGGAGGAACAGAGGGAGGGGTGGAGATAGAGGGAGGGTGGAGATAGAGGGAGGGAGGAACAGAGGGAGGGGTGGAGATAGAGGGAGGGTGGAGATAGAGGGAGGGAGGAACAGAGGGAGGGGTGGAGATAGAGGGAGGGAGGAACAGAGGGAGGGGTGGAGATAGAGGGAGGGAGGAACAGAGGGAAGGGTGGAGATAGAGGGAGGGTGGAACAGAGGGAGGGGTGGAGATAGAGGGAGGGTGGAGATAGAGGGAGGGAGGAACAGAGGGAGGGGTGGAGATAGAGGGAGGGAGGAACAGAGGGAGGGAGGAACAGAGGGAGGGGTGGAGATAGAGGGAGGGTGGAGATAGAGGGAGGGAGGAACAGAGGGAGGGGTGGAGATAGAGGGAGGGTGGAGATAGAGGGAGGGAGGAACAGAGGGAGGGGTGGAGATAGAGGGAGGGTGGAGATAGAGGGAGGGAGGAACAGAGGGAGGGGTGGAGATAGAGGGAGGGTGGAGATAGAGGGAGGGAGGAACAGAGGGAGGGGTGGAGATAGAGGGAGGGTGGAGATAGAGGGAGGGAGGAACAGAGGGAGGGGTGGAGATAGAGGGAGGGAGGAACAGAGGGAGGGGTGGAGATAGAGGGAGGGGTGGAGATAGAGGGAGGGTGGAGATAGAGGGAGGGAGGAACAGAGGGAGGGGTGGAGATAGAGGGAGGGTGGAGATAGAGGGAGGGAGGAACAGAGGGAGGGGTGGAGATAGAGGGAGGGTGGAGATAGAGGGAGGGTGGAGATAGAGGGATGGAGGAACAGAGGGAGGGGTGGAGATAGAGGGAGGGTGGAGATAGAGGGAGGGAGGAACAGAGGGAGGGGTGGAGATAGAGGGAGGGTGGAGATAGAGGGAGGGAGGAACAGAGGGAGGGGTGGAGATAGAGGGAGGGAGGAACAGAGGGAGGGGTGGAGATAGAGGGAGGGGAGAACAGAGGGAGGGAGGAACAGAGGGAGGGGTGGAGATAGAGGGAGGGTGGAGATATAGGGAGGGAGGAACAGAGGGAGGGGTGGAGATAGAGGGAGGGTGGAGATAGAGGGAGGGAGGAACAGAGGGAGGGGTGGAGATAGAGGGAGGGAGGAACAGAGGGAGGGGTGGAGATAGAGGGAGGGTGGAGATAGAGGGAGGGAGGAACAGAGGGAGGGGTGGAGATAGAGGGAGGGTGGAGATAGAGGGAGGGAGGAACAGAGGGAGGGGTGGAGATAGAGGGAGGGTGGAACAGAGGGAGGGGTGGAGATAGAGGGAGGGTGGAGATAGAGGGAGGGAGGAACAGAGGGAGGGGTGGAGCATAGAGGGAGGGAGGAACAGAGGGAGGGGTGGAGATAGAGGGAGGGTGGAGATAGAGGGAGGGAGGAACAGAGGGAGGGGTGGAGATAGAGGGAGGGAGGAACAGAGGGAGGGGTGGAGATAGAGGGAGGGTGGAGATAGAGGGAGGGAGGAACAGAGGGAGGGGTGGAGATAGAGGGAGGGAGGAACAGAGGGAGTGGTGGAGATAGAGGGAGGGAGGGTGGAGATAGAGGGAAGGGTGGATAGAGGGAGGGAGGGTGGAGATAGAGGGAGGGTGGAGATAGAGGGAGGGAGGAACAGAGGGAGGGGAGGAACAGAGGGAGGGAGGAACAGAGGGAGGGAGGAACAGAGGGAGGGAGGAACAGAGGGAGGGGTGGAGATAGAGGGAGGGAGGAACAGAGGGAGGGGTGGAGATAGAGGGAGGGAGGAACAGAGGGAGGGGTGGAGATAGAGGGAGGGAGGAACAGAGGGAGGGGTGGAGATAGAGGGAGGGAGGAACAGAGGGAGGGGTGGAGATAGAGGGAGGGAGGAACAGAGGGAGGGAGGAACAGAGGGAGGGAGGAACAGAGGGAGGGGTGGAGATAGAGGGAGGGAGGAACAGAGGGAGGGGTGGAGATAGAGGGAGGGTGGAGATAGAGGGAGGGAGGAACAGAGGGAGGGGTGGAGATAGAGGGAGGGTGGAGATAGAGGGAGGGAGGAACAGAGGGAGGGGTGGAGATAGAGGGAGGGTGGAGATAGAGGGAGGGAGGAACAGAGGGAGGGGTGGAGATAGAGGGAGGGTGGAGATAGAGGGGAGGGAGGAACAGAGGGAGGGGTGGAGATAGAGGGAGGGTGGAGATAGGGAGGGAGGAACAGAGGGAGGGGTGGAGATAGAGGGAGGGTGGAGATAGAGGGAGGGAGGAACAGAGGGAGGGGTGGAGATAGAGGGAGGGAGGAACAGAGGGAGGGGTGGAGATAGAGGGAGGGAGGAACAGAGGGAGGGAGGAACAGAGGGAGGGGTGGAGATAGAGGGAGGGAGGAACAGAGGGAGGGAGGAACAGAGGGAGGGGTGGAGATAGAGGGAGGGTGGAGATAGAGGGAGGGAGGAACAGAGGGAGGGGTGGAGATAGAGGTAGGGAGGAACAGAGGGAGGGGTGGAGATAGAGGGAGGGAGGAACAGAGGGAGGGGTGGAGATAGAGGGAGGGTGGAGATAGAGGGAGGGAGGAACAGAGGGAGGGGTGGAGATAGAGGGAGGGTGGAGATAGAGGGAGGGAGGAACAGAGGGAGGGGTGGAGATAGAGGGAGGGAGGAACAGAGAGAGGGGTGGAGATAGAGGGAGGGAGGAACAGAGGGAGGGGTGGAGATAGAGGGAGGGGAGGAACAGAGGAGGGAGGAACAGAGGGAGGGTGGAGATAGAGGGAGGGTGGAGATAGAGGGAGGGAGGAACAGAGGGAGGGGTGGAGATAGAGGGAGGAGGAACAGAGGGAGGGGTGGAGATAGAGGGAGGGAGGAACAGAGGGAGGGGTGGAGATAGAGGGAGGGAGGAACAGAGGGAGGGGTGGAGATAGAGGGAGGAACAGAGGGAGGGGTGGAGATAGAGGGAGGGAGGAACAGAGGGAGGGAGGAACAGAGGGAGGGGTGGAGATAGAGGGAGGGAGGAACAGAGGGAGGGAGGAACAGAGGGAGGGGTGGAGATAGAGGGAGGGTGGAGATAGAGGGAGGGAAGAACAGAGGGAGGGGTGGAGATAGAGGGAGGGAGGAACAGAGGGAGGGGTGGAGATAGAGGGAGGGAGGAACAGAGGGAGGGAGGAACAGAGGGAGGGGTGGAGATAGAGGAAGGAACAGAGGGAGGGAGGAACAGAGGGAGGGGTGGAGATAGAGGGAGGGTGGAGATAGAGGGAGGGAGGAACAGAGGGAGGGGTGGAGATAGAGGGAGGGAGGAACAGAGGGAGGGGTGGAGATAGAGGGAGGGAGGAACAGAGGGAGGGGTGGAGATAGAGGGAGGGAGGAACAGAGGGAGGGGTGGAGATAGAGGGAGGGAGGAACAGAGGGAGGGGTGGAGATAGAGGGAGGGAGGAACAGAGGGAGGGAGGAACAGAGGGAGGGGTGGAGATAGAGGGAGGGAGGAACAGAGGGAGGGGAGGAACAGAGGGAGGGGTGGAGATAGAGGGAGGGAGGAACAGAGGGAGGGAGGAACAGAGGGAGGGGTGGAGATAGAGGGAGGGTGGAGATAGAGGGAGGGAGGAACAGAGGGAGGGGTGGAGATAGAGGGAGGGAGGAACAGAGGGAGGGGTGGAGATAGAGGGAGGGTGGAGATAGAGGGAGGGAGGAACAGAGGGAGGGGTGGAGATAGAGGGAGGGAGGAACAGAGGGAGGGGTGGAGATAGAGGGAGGGTGGAGATAGAGGGAGGGAGGAACAGAGGGAGGGGTGGAGATAGAGGGAGGGAGGAACAGAGGGAGGGGTGGAGATAGAGGGAGGGAGGAACAGAGGGAGGGGTGGAGATAGAGGGAGGGAGGAACAGAGGGAGGGAGGAACAGAGGGAGGGGTGGAGATAGAGGGAGGGAGGAACAGAGGGAGGGGTGGAGATAGAGGGAGGAACAGAGGGAGGGGTGGAGATAGAGGGAGGGAGGAACAGAGGGAGGGAGGAACAGAGGGAGGGGTGGAGATAGAGGGAGGAGGAACAGAGGGAGGGAGGAACAGAGGGAGGGGTGGAGATAGAGGGAGGGTGGAGATAGAGGGAGGGAGGAACAGAGGGAGGGGTGGAGATAGAGGGAGGGAGGAACAGAGGGAGGGGTGGAGATAGAGGGAGGGTGGAGATAGAGGGAGGGAGGAACAGAGGGAGGGGTGGAGATAGAGGGAGGGAGGAACAGAGGGAGGGGTGGAGATAGAGGGAGGGAGGAACAGAGGGAGGGGTGGAGATAGAGGGAGGGAGGAACAGAGGGAGGGGTGGAGATAGAGGGAGGGAGGAACAGAGGGAGGGGTGGAGATAGAGGGAGGGAGGAACAGAGGGAGGGAGGAACAGAGGGAGGGGTGGAGATAGAGGGAGGGAGGAACAGAGGGAGGGGAGGAACAGAGGGAGGGGTGGAGATAGAGGGAGGGTGGAGATAGAGGGAGGGAGGAACAGAGGGAGGGGTGGAGATAGAGGGAGGGAGGAACAGAGGGAGGGGTGGAGATAGAGGGAGGGAGGAACAGAGGGAGGGGTGGAGATAGAGGGAGGGAGGAACAGAGGGAGGGGTGGAGATAGAGGGAGGGAGGAACAGAGGGAGGGGTGGAGATAGAGGGAGGGAGGAACAGAGGGAGGGGTGGAGATAGAGGGAGGTAGGAACAGAGGGAGGGGAGGAACAGAGGGAGGGGTGGAGATAGAGGGAGGGAGGAACAGAGGGAGGGGTGGAGATAGAGGGAGGAACAGAGGGAGGGGTGGAGATAGAGGGAGGGAGGAACAGAGGGAGGGAGGAACAGAGGGAGGGGTGGAGATAGAGGGAGGGAGGAACAGAGGGAGGGAGGAACAGAGGGAGGGGTGGAGATAGAGGGAGGGTGGAGATAGAGGGAGGGAGGAACAGAGGGAGGGGTGGAGATAGAGGGAGGGAGGAACAGAGGGAGGGGTGGAGATAGAGGGAGGGTGGAGATAGAGGGAGGGAGGAACAGAGGGAGGGGTGGAGATAGAGGGAGGGAGGAACAGAGGGAGGGGTGGAGATAGAGGGAGGGAGGAACAGAGGGAGGGGTGGAGATAGAGGGAGGGAGGAACAGAGGGAGGGGTGGAGATAGAGGGAGGGAGGAACAGAGGGAGGGAGGAACAGAGGGAGGGGTGGAGATAGAGGGAGGGAGGAACAGAGGGAGGGGAGGAACAGAGGGAGGGGTGGAGATAGAGGGAGGGAGGAACAGAGGGAGGGAGGAACAGAGGGAGGGGTGGAGATAGAGGGAGGGTGGAGATAGAGGGAGGGAGGAACAGAGGGAGGGGTGGAGATAGAGGGAGGGAGGAACAGAGGGAGGGGTGGAGATAGAGGGAGGGTGGAGATAGAGGGAGGGAGGAACAGAGGGAGGGGTGGAGATAGAGGGAGGGAGGAACAGAGGGAGGGGTGGAGATAGAGGGAGGGTGGAGATAGAGGGAGGGAGGAACAGAGGGAGGGGTGGAGATAGAGGGAGGGAGGAACAGAGGGAGGGGTGGAGATAGAGGGAGGGAGGAACAGAGGGAGGGGTGGAGATAGAGGGAGGGAGGAACAGAGGGAGGGGTGGAGATAGAGGGAGGGAGGAACAGAGGGAGGGGTGGAGATAGAGGGAGGGAGGAACAGAGGGAGGGAGGAACAGAGGGAGGGGTGGAGATAGAGGGAGGGAGGAACAGAGGGAGGGGTGGAGATAGAGGGAGGAACAGAGGGAGGGGTGGAGATAGAGGGAGGGAGGAACAGAGGGAGGGAGGAACAGAGGGAGGGGTGGAGATAGAGGGAGGGAGGAACAGAGGGAGGGAGGAACAGAGGGAGGGGTGGAGATAGAGGGAGGGTGGAGATAGAGGGAGGGAGGAACAGAGGGAGGGGTGGAGATAGAGGGAGGGAGGAACAGAGGGAGGGGTGGAGATAGAGGGAGGGTGGAGATAGAGGGAGGGAGGAACAGAGGGAGGGGTGGAGATAGAGGGAGGGAGGAACAGAGGGAGGGGTGGAGATAGAGGGAGGGAGGAACAGAGGGAGGGGTGGAGATAGAGGGAGGGAGGAACAGAGGGAGGGGTGGAGATAGAGGGAGGGAGGAACAGAGGGAGGGGTGGAGATAGAGGGAGGGAGGAACAGAGGGAGGGAGGAACAGAGGGAGGGGTGGAGATAGAGGGAGGGAGGAACAGAGGGAGGGAGGAACAGAGGGAGGGGTGGAGATAGAGGGAGGGTGGAGATAGAGGGAGGGAGGAACAGAGGGAGGGGTGGAGATAGAGGGAGGGAGGAACAGAGGGAGGGGTGGAGATAGAGGGAGGGAGGAACAGAGGGAGGGGTGGAGATAGAGGGAGGGAGGAACAGAGGGAGGGGTGGAGATAGAGGGAGGGAGGAACAGAGGGAGGGGTGGAGATAGAGGGAGGGAGGAACAGAGGGAGGGGTGGAGATAGAGGGAGGTAGGAACAGAGGGAGGGAGGAACAGAGGGAGGGGTGGAGATAGAGGGAGGGAGGAACAGAGGGAGGGGTGGAGATAGAGGGAGGAACAGAGGGAGGGGTGGAGATAGAGGGAGGGAGGAACAGAGGGAGGGAGGAACAGAGGGAGGGGTGGAGATAGAGGGAGGGAGGAACAGAGGGAGGGAGGAACAGAGGGAGGGGTGGAGATAGAGGGAGGGTGGAGATAGAGGGAGGGAGGAACAGAGGGAGGGGTGGAGATAGAGGGAGGGAGGAACAGAGGGAGGGGTGGAGATAGAGGGAGGGTGGAGATAGAGGGAGGGAGGAACAGAGGGAGGGGTGGAGATAGAGGGAGGGAGGAACAGAGGGAGGGGTGGAGATAGAGGGAGGGAGGAACAGAGGGAGGGGTGGAGATAGAGGGAGGGAGGAACAGAGGGAGGGGTGGAGATAGAGGGAGGGAGGAACAGATGGAGGGAGGAACAGAGGGAGGGGTGGAGATAGAGGGAGGGAGGAACAGAGGGAGGGAGGAACAGAGGGAGGGGTGGAGATAGAGGGAGGGAGGAACAGAGGGAGGGAGGAACAGAGGGAGGGGTGGAGATAGAGGGAGGGTGGAGATAGAGGGAGGGAGGAACAGAGGGAGGGGTGGAGATAGAGGGAGGGAGGAACAGAGGGAGGGGTGGAGATAGAGGGAGGGTGGAGATAGAGGGAGGGAGGAACAGAGGGAGGGGTGGAGATAGAGGGAGGGAGGAACAGAGGGAGGGGTGGAGATAGAGGGAGGGTGGAGATAGAGGGAGGGAGGAACAGAGGGAGGGGTGGAGATAGAGGGAGGGAGGAACAGAGGGAGGGGTGGAGATAGAGGGAGGGAGGAACAGAGGGAGGGGTGGAGATAGAGGGAGGGAGGAACAGAGGGAGGGAGGAACAGAGGGAGGGGTGGAGATAGAGGGAGGGAGGAACAGAGGGAGGGAGGAACAGAGGGAGGGGTGGAGATAGAGGGAGGGAGGAACAGAGGGAGGGGTGGAGATAGAGGGAGGGTGGAGATAGAGGGAGGGAGGAACAGAGGGAGGGGTGGAGATAGAGGGAGGGAGGAACAGAGGGAGGGGTGGAGATAGAGGGAGGGAGGAACAGAGGGAGGGGTGGAGATAGAGGGAGGGAGGAACAGAGGGAGGGGTGGAGATAGAGGGAGGGAAGAACAGAGGGAGGGGTGGAGATAGAGGGAGGGAGGAACAGAGGGAGGGAGGAACAGAGGGAGGGGTGGAGATAGAGGGAGGGAGGAACAGAGGGAGGGAGGAACAGAGGGAGGGGTGGAGATAGAGGGAGGGAGGAACAGAGGGAGGGAGGAACAGAGGAGGGGTGGAGATAGAGGGAGGGTGGAGATAGAGGGAGGGAGGAACAGAGGGAGGGGTGGAGATAGAGGGAGGGAGGAACAGAGGGAGGGGTGGAGATAGAGGGAGGGTGGAGATAGAGGGAGGGAGGAACAGAGGGAGGGGTGGAGATAGAGGGAGGGAGGAACAGAGGGAGGGGTGGAGATAGAGGGAGGGAGGAACAGAGGGAGGGGTGGAGATAGAGGGAGGGTGGAACAGAGGGAGTGGTGGAGATAGAGGGAGGGTGGAGATAGAGGGAGGGAGGAACAGAGGGAGGGGTGGAGATAGAGGGAGGGAGGAACAGAGGGAGGGGTGGAGATAGAGGGAGGGTGGAGATAGAGGGAGGGAGGAACAGAGGGAGGGGTGGAGATAGAGGGAGGGAGGAACAGAGGGAGGGGTGGAGATAGAGGGAGGGTGGAGATAGAGGGAGGGAGGAACAGAGGGAGGGGTGGAGATAGAGGGAGGGAGGAACAGAGGGAGTGGTGGAGATAGAGGGAGGGTTGAGATAGAGGGAGGGAGGAACAGAGGGAGGGGTGGAGATAGAGGGAGGGAGGGGTGGAGATAGAGGGAAGGGTGGATAGAGGGAGGGAGGGGTGGAGATAGAGGGAGGGTGGAGATAGAGGGAGGGAGGAACAGAGGGAGGGAGGAACAGAGGGAGGGAGGAACAGAGGGAGGGAGGAACAGAGGGAGGGAGGAACAGAGGGAGGGGTGGAGATAGAGGGAGGGAGGAACAGAGGGAGGGGTGGAGATAGAGGGAGGGAGGAACAGAGGGAGGGGTGGAGATAGAGGGAGGGAGGAACAGAGGGAGGGGTGGAGATAGAGGGAGGGAGGAACAGAGGGAGGGGTGGAGATAGAGGGAGGGAGGAACAGAGGGAGGGAGGAACAGAGGGAGGGAGGAACAGAGGGAGGGGTGGAGATAGAGGGAGGGAGGAACAGAGGGAGGGGTGGAGATAGAGGGAGGGAGGAACAGAGGGAGGGGTGGAGATAGAGGGAGGGAGGGGTGGAGATAGAGGGAAGGGTGGATAGAGGGAGGGAGGGGTGGAGATAGAGGGAGGGTGGAGATAGGAACAGAGGGAGGGAGGAACAGAGGGAGGGGTGGAGATAGAGGGAGGGAGGAACAGAGGGAGGGGTGGAGATAGAGGGAGGGAGGAACAGAGGGAGGGGTGGAGATAGAGGGAGGGAGGTGTGGAGATAGAGGGAGGGTGGAGATAGAGGGAGGGAGGGGTGGAGATAGAGGGAGGGTGGAGATAGAGGGAGGGGAGGAACAGAGGGAGGGGTGGAGATAGAGGGAGGGTGGAGATAGAGGGAGGGAGGAACAGAGGGAGGGGTGGAGATAGAGGGAGGGAGGAACAGAGGGAGGGGTGGAGATAGAGGGAGTGAGGAACAGAGGGAGGGGTGGAGATAGAGGGAGGGAAGGGTGGAGATAGAGGGAGGGAGGGGTGGAGATAGCGGGAGGGTGGAGATAGAGGGAGGGAAAAACAGAGGGAGGGGTGGAGATAGAGGGAGGGTGGAGATAGAGGGAGGGAGGAACAGAGGGAGGGGTGGAGATAGAGGGAGGGAGGAACAGAGGGAGGGGTGGAGATAGAGGGAGGGAGGAACAGAGGGAGGGGTGGAGATAGAGGGAGGGAGGGGTGGAGATAGAGGGAGGGTGGAGATAGAGGGAGGGAGGGGTGGAGATAGAGGGAGGGTGGAGATAGAGGGAGGGAGGAACAGAGGGAGGGGTGGAGATAGAGGGAGGGTGGAGATAGAGGGAGGGAGGAACAGAGGGAGGGGTGGAGATAGAGGGTGGGAGGAACAGAGGGAGGGGTGGAGATAGAGGGAGGGAGGAACAGAGGGAGGGAGGAACAGAGGGAGGGGTGGAGATAGAGGGAGGGAGGAACAGAGGGAGGGGTGGAGATAGAGGGAGGGAGGAACAGAGGGAGGGGTGGAGATAGAGGGAGGGGTGGAGATAGAGGGAGGGAAGAACAGAGGGAGGGGGTGGAGATAGAGGGAGGGAGGAACAGAGGGAGTGGTGGAGATAGAGGGAGGGAGGAACAGAGGGAGGGGTGGAGATAGAGGGAGGGAGGAACAGAGGGAGGGGTGGAGATAGAGGGAGGGAGGAACAGAGGGAGGGGTGGAGATAGAGGGAGGGAGGAACAGAGGGAGGGGTGGAGATAGAGGGAGGGAGGAACAGAGGGAGGGGTGGAGATAGAGGGAGGGAGGAACAGAGGGAGGGGTGGAGATAGAGGGAGGGAGGAACAGAGGGAGGGGTGGAGATAGAGGGAGGGGTGGAGATAGAGGGAGGGAGGAACAGAGGGAGCGGTGGAGATAGAGGGAGGGAGGAACAGAGGGAGGGGTGGGGATAGAGGGTGGGGTGGAGATAGAGGGAGGGGAGGAACAGGGAGGGGTGGAGATAGAGGGAGGGAGGAATAGAGGGAGGGGTGGAGATAGAGGGAGGGGTGGAGATAGAGGGAGAGAGGGGAGGGAGATAGAGGGAGGGTGGGGATAGAAAGAGGGTTGGATTTGGAGGGAGGAATAGAGGGAGGGGTTGGGTTAGAAAGAGGGTTGGAGATAGAGGGAAGGAGATTAATGAGGGAGGGATGGAGATAGAGGGAGTGTTAGAGAGAGGGAGGGGTAGAGATAGGGGGAAGAAGGGATAGAGGGAGGGGAGGAGATAGGGGGAAGGGTAGAGGGAGGAGATAGAGGGAGGAAGTGTTGGAGGGAGGGAGGGGAGGAGATAATGGTGATCATTTGGCACATTGACCTTCTTAAATCAAAATATTGAGTACAGGAGTTGGGATGTTATGGTAAAGTTGTATGAGACATTGGTGAGGCCAAATTTGGTGGATTGTGTACAGTTTTCATTACCGAACTACAGGAAATATATCAGTAAGATGTATAGAGTGCAGAGAAGATTTACTAGGATGTTGCCCGGACTTCAGGAACTGAGTTACAGGGAAAGGTTCAACAGGTTAGGACTTTATTCCCTGGGGCGTAGAAGAATGAGGGGAGATTTGATCGAGGTGTTTAAAATTATGAGGGGGACAGACAGTAAATATAGGTCGGCTTTTTCCTCTGAGGGGAGGTGAGATACAAACCAGAGGCCATGGGTTAAGGGTGAAAGGGGAAAAGTTTCGAAGGAACGTGAGGGAGAACGTCTTCACACAGAGAGTGGTGAGGGTGTGGAAGGAGCTGCCAGCTGAAGTGGTGAATATAGGCTCAATTTTAACATTTAAGAAGAATTTGGACAGGTTCATGGATGGGAGCGGTATGGAGGGCTTTAGACAGGGTGCAGGTCTGTGGGACGAGGCAGAAAAATGGATTGGCACAGACTAGAAAGGCTGAAATGCTGTAATGATCTATGGTTCTATGTATAGAGGGAGTGTGGGATAGAGGGAACAAATAAAGGAGGGAGAGGTGAGATATGTAAGGGTTTAGGAAGTGGAGGAACTGGGAGGAGAGGGGAAGGTGGTGAGAGGAGGGAGGGTGAGGAAGAAGAGAAAGGTTGGAGGAGGAGGGGAGATGGAGTGGTGAGGTGCATGTGGAAGACGAGCAGCCAGAGAGGACAGAGGGAGGGAGGGAGGAGCGATTGCAGGGATGGCGGAGGAGATGGAAGTCACATCAGTGGATACCCGAGGGATGGTCTCAGGCTTCACTCCACACCCTGGATCTGAGGATGGGCTGAGATTCCCCTGGCTCAGGTAATGGTCTGCGATAATCATTCATCAACTGCACTTATGGACAGGGATGTGGGAAGGATGTGCCCCAAGTGGCACCAGCCCAGCCCGGCATGGAAGAATGGGCCATTGGCCTGACACATGCAGTGGGACTAATGGTCCAGGTAAAATATCAGGCAGGTTAAAAAAATAATATATTGAGAAGAATACTGTTGAAGTAAATGTTAACACAGTGGCACAGATCCAGAGACCCGGGTTTGATCCTCATCTCCACTGTTGTCTGTGTGGAGTTTACATTTTCTCCCTCTGACTGTGTGGGTTTCCCCGGGGGCTTCAGCTACCAGACATGTGGGTGGGAATCAGTGTGAACGGGTGGTTCACGACCAGCACTGACTGACTCAGAGGGTCGAGGGGTCTGTTTCCGTTCTGTCTGATGGCAGGATTTGATTGCAAGGTGAGGAGGGATGGAGGCCGAGGAATGCGTGACAAATGAGCGACGGGGAAGCTGGGGGGGGGGGGGTGGGGTTTGATGGAACTAGCTGCCAGAGGAAGGGCCAATTGTAACGTTCAACGGGCATTTAGATGGGTCCATGGGGAGGAAAGGTTTGGAGGGATATTGGATGAACACAGGGGAATGGGACTAGGTCGGAATGTTGGGTTGAAGGGCCTGTTTTGTGCTGTATAATCTCTAAATCTGAGTCAGTTAGATCACGGGTAAGGTAGTGGAAGTGGTGCATAGACTTTTATTTCCGTTAAGAGGAGGAAAGATTAAAACAAGAGGACATGAGTTAAGAATTAAGGGGCAGAGGTTTAGAGGTAACATGAGGGGGAACTTCTTTACTCAGAGAGTGGTAGCCGTGTGGAATGAGCTTCCGGGAGAAATAGTGGCGGCGGAGTCAATTGTATTATTTAAGAAAAGGTTGGACAGGTATATGGATGAGAAGAAGATGGAGGGTTATGGGCATTGTGCAGGGAGGTGGGACTAGAAAGGGGTGTTTGGTTTGGTGTGGACTAGAAGGGCCTAATGGCCTGTTTCCGTGCTGTAATTGTTATGTTATGTTTTGTTATGAGTCCTGACAGCAGGAAAGTCTAAATCAAAAAACATCAGGGGTTAGTAAGAAGGTTTGAAGGTTTATGTAAATCATTCATATGAATCAGGCAAGGAAGGAGCTTGAGGGTGAGCACCAGCTTTTATTTTAATTTTCTTTAGTGAATGAAGTTAACGAGCTCATCGCTGGGTGCAGGAGGCAGCCCTGGTGTAGTCATCAATGTAGCGGAGGAAGAGTTGAGTTTATTTTTATCGAGGGTGACCTGATAGGCTGTACATCATGAGCTATAGAAGCAGAAGTAGGCCACTCGGCCCACTTGGAAAAGAAAAAAGCCGGCAGCTGGTGTGAACCCAGGGAGAGCAGGGAGTCGGGACACAGCACTCCCCAGCAGGGTCCTACCACCCAATCCAACTGCAGACAGCTCAGTACAGGCTTTAAAAGGTCTGTTAAAGGAGCTGATGGTAATTTATTTTTAAATCCTCCGACCATTGGGGTCTGGGTCCAAGATGGTGGTGTCTGTTGTTTAGCAGTGGCCTGGAGGGGTTGCAGACTCCGGGGAAGCAGAGGACCAAGTGCAGGGTGCCAGTGATGAGGAGAACACCCCTTGTTTAAAGAGAAGCACAGGAGACGACCCACAAGATGGCGACCACGGCGGCAGACCAGCGAGGGGCTTTGCAGTTGAAGGGCACACACAGGCTGTTTGTTGGCGACGAGGTGAAGAACCCACACAGGCCGCAGGCTGAAGGTGACTGCAGTTAAGGCTGTGGATTAAGGAGACTGGCTGAAGGGGAAGCAGGTATCGGAACCAGGATGCGAGAGGGTGCCAAGGGTGGAAGGGGCTCCCAAGGGGCCTCAGGGGCTGAAGGCTACCTGATCGTGTCGGAGGTATTGATTTGGAGCTCGGGTTGCCAGTGGTTTGAACAGAAGTCTGTGCAGCTGTGGAGTGTGGGAATCTCTGAAGGGACTCTCTTTTGCTTTTCTTTCTTTGATTAAGGGGCACTTCAGGATGCTGAATGGCTAATGGCAAATGTTGGTCTGTCTTATGGCAGACTAAAGTCAATTTTATGTAATATTACACTTTTAGGTCATGACAATAAGAGGCTGCACGGTTGGCTGAGCAGAACACTGTTACAGCACCAGTGATCGGGACCGGGGTTCGAATCCCGCGCTGTCTGTAAGGAGTTTATACGTTATCCCCAAGTCTATATGGGTTTCTCCAGGGCCTCAGGTTTCCTTCCACCCTTCAAAACATTTAGCAGGGGTGTAGGTCAATTGGGTGTAATTGGGTGGCACGAGCTCATGGGCCGAAAAGGGCCTGTTAACGTGCTGTATGTCTACATGAAATGAAGTTCTTTTGAGTGACGTTGAGAAACCAGCAAGAGAGCAGGTTATTTTAGATCTGGAGCCATGTCATGTGACAGGATTAATTAATGATCTCACAGTAAAGGATCCCCATAGGAAAGAGTGACCATGGGCTGGTAGAATTTCACGTTCAGTTTGAGAAACTAGTGTCCTGACCTGAAATACAAGCAATGAGAGTGATGTCACAGAGTTGGCAGGAGGACTGGGTACTTCGATTCAAGGTCACCGATGACAGGACTTAGTGGTACGGACGGTGAGAAAGGGGTCCGATAATTAGCCCCTTCCTGACAAACCCAGTGAAGGATAGTGTTGAGTTGAAAAGGAGGTAGTGTTATTGTGAAGTTTAGAACGTTGGGAATTGTTTGTAAATCAGCAAAATGCGATTTTAAAAATTGTAGGGATTAGAGGATGATAATATACTAGCAGTTGGGCACCTCGGCTCTGTCCGCCGCAATAATGTGTATCGGCCAGTGGGCACCCATTTCAATTCTCCATCCCATTCCCTTGCTGACGTGTCTGTCCGTGGTCCCATGCACTGCCACCCACAAATTAGAGGAACACCACCCCATCTTCTGACTGGGCACCCTCCAACCAGTTAGCAGTAATATTGACTTCTCTGGCTCCACCACCTCATTTCTTATCTGTCGCCTTTCCCCAGCTCTGTCTCTCTCCCTTTTATCTCTGTCTCATTTCACCAGGCAAAATCAATTCTCACTTTTCCCCTTTTCATATCCTGCTTATTCCTTGAAGAAGGGCTCAGGCCTGAAACATCAGCAATATATCTTTGTCTCCTGTGGACGCAGTGAGACTGGCTGAGTTCCTCCGGCATTTTTGTCTGTTTTTACTTTAGCCACAGTGTCTGCAGACTTTCGTGTTTCATTCCAAATACACAATATACATCCTCAATACTTCCACTGGTTTCCCAGATATTGGGACTTAGATTGAACAGTATGTGAAATAAATGGGCAGACTCTTTAAATGAGGAGAAAATTGAAAATACCCGGATGCAAAGGGCCCTAGGAGCCCTCGTGTAGGACGGCCTGAAGGTGAACTTGCAGGTTGAGTCGGTGGCGAAGAAAGCAAATGCGATGTTGGCGTTTGTTTCAAGAGGAATAGAATCCAAGAGCAGGAATGCGATGTTGAGGCTTTATAAGGCGCTGGGGAGGCCTCACGTGGAAGATTGTGAGCAGTTTTGGGCTCCTCGTTTAAGAAAAGATGTGTTGACACTGGAGAGGATTCAGAGGAGGTTCACAAAGAAAATTCCAGGAATGAAAAAGTTAACAAATGAGGAATGTTTGACAGTTCTTGGTCTGGACTCGTTGGAATTTGGGAGCATGAGGGGGATCTCACTGAAACATTTCAAATGTTGAAAGGCGTGGACAGAGTAGATGTAGAAAGGTTGATTCTCATAGTGTGAGAGTCTAGGACAAGAGGGCACAACTTCAGCACTGAAGGGCGTCCACTTGAATATAGATGGATTTGTTGTCCCGGGCGGTTGTGGAGGCCGGGTCATTGGATGTATTTAAGGCAGAGATTGATAGGTTCTTGATTAGCCAGGTGAGACGGCCGGGCAGTGGGGCTGAGGGGTAAAATGGATCAGCTCATGATTAAATGGCGGGGCAGATTCGATGGGCTGAATAAAAACAATGCTGGAGAAACTCAGCAGGTCACAGTGTACTTTAGATAACAAAAATATATAACCAACGTTTCGGTTTGGGCACCTGTCTACATTTTGTTCACACCTCAAGCCTGAAATGTTAGTTATGTATCTTTAAATCTTTATCTTTGCTATATAAAGGATACTGTTTGATCTGTTGGGTTTCTCTATTGTGATGTCTGCAGATTTTTACTCAATGGGCTGAATGGCCTATTTCTGTTTCAATGTCTTATAGTCTTATGTTCAATATAGACATATGGTCCGAAGGTCCTGTTCCCGAACTGTATGGTTCGATGTTCTATCTCAGCTATTTCAGGAACAACACCTTGCAGATCTTTAAGAATGTCTCCAAGGTCCCTCTGTCCAACCCCCCCCCCACCCCCCCACATCACTCAGTATCCTGCCATTTACTGTATATTCCTTTGTCCAGAGATTAGATTCCAATGACCATGTTCTCCCCGACTTACCACACCGTCTGGTGATAAAAGCTGCTCCTCGGGGCCAACCACTCCACCAAGTTATCTGCAAATTTAATTTAATTTATCTCTTCATTGTTCCTCCATATTAAAATCTAAATCATTCACATTTCAAAAGGCAAAGGACTGAGTTTGGAGCCCTGTGGGATTAACTGATTACAGCCTTCCACTTACAAAAACATCCATCAGATGGCACGAAGGTGGAGATGTTGCAGAGAATGTAGAAGGTTGTCACTGGTCACAACAGGATATAGACAGGATGCAGAGTTGGGTGGAGAAGTGGCAGATGGAGCTCAATCTGGATAAGTGTGGTGATGAATTTTGGAAGGTCGAACTCGAAGGCAGAGTATATGGTCAATGGTCGGAAACTTAAGAGTGTGGAGGAACAGAGGGACCTTGGGATCCAAATCCATACATCCTTCAAGGTCGCCACACAGGTTGGTAGGATAGTTAAGAAGACCTATGGGATGCTGGGATTCATTAGTTGGGGGAATTGAGTTCAAGGGTTGTGAGGTAATGTTGCAGCTCTATAAATCTCTGGTGAGACCACACTTGGAATGTTGTGTTCAGTTCAGGTCACCTCATTACAGGAAGAATGTGGAAGCTGTGGAGATTTACCAAGATGATCTGACACACTCTTCTCTTAACACACTGTTGCTCACTTGTCCTTGACTGCACTGGAGCTTTCCAAATGGAAGTTTATACTGTATCTCAGGATTTATTCTAACAATTCCCTCACTACTGAACTAATCGACTTCGTTTGGCGCAGTCAATGGGACACCTTTTAAGAAAGGAGGGAGAGAAACCAGAGAATTGTAGACCAGTTCGTCTGATGTCAGTGGTGGGGAATATGCTGGAGTCGATGATTAAAGATGCCCTTGCAGTGCATTTGGGGAGGAGTGACAGAATCAGTTCTGGATTTAAAATCCTTGACAAATCTTCTATAATTGTTTGAGGATGTAACTTAGAACATCAGGAATATGTTTTATATACAGAGAGTTGTGGAGGCCTGGAATCCATTGCCAGGGATGGTGATGGAACAATAGGAGCATTTAAGAGATTCTTAGGTAGGCATATGGATGGAAGAAAAATAGATGCTTATGGGGTAGGGAGGGTTTCGTAATCTTTTTCTTGTTTTTGGTAGGAATATATAGGTTGACATTGAGGGCTGAAGGGCCTGAACTGTGCTGTAATATTTGATGTTCTATGTAACCAGTGGGGTAGATAATGTGAACCAGTTGATTTGAGGAATTTGGAAAATCAAGAGTTTTGATAAGAACTGGTGGACAAAATTAGACCACATGGTACAGGAGGTGATGTGTCACAGACAGAAAAGTGATTGGCAGGCAGGAAGCAAAGAGTGAGGATAAATCCTTGAGAGTGGCAGGCAGTTACTGGTGGTTACCACAAGGTTCAGTGCTAGGCAGACCTAGCTAGTTACAATCTATTTGATGATCGAGTTGAAGGAATTGAATTTAAACCTCTATGTTTGCAGAAGACACTAGGCTGTGTGGGAGTGTGAGTAGTGAGGAAGTTTCCAAAAGGCTGCAGGGTGACTTGAGCAGAGTAGGGGAGTGAGCAAGAGCATGGCGGATGAAGCAGAATGTAGTTAAATGTGTGGTTCTCCACTTTGGTGGCAGTAACAGGCAGGCAGCTGACCATCTGAATGGTGACAAATTAGGAAAAGGGGTGGTGCAACGAGACCTGGAGATCACGGGGCATCAGTCAGTGACAGGTGGGAAAGACCTGGGGGTCTCGGGGCATCGGTCAGTGACAAGTGGGTTGCAGGTACAGCAGGTGGGGAAGACCTGGGGGTCACGGGGCATCAGTCAGTGATGAGTGGGTCGCAGGAACAGCAGGTCGAGAAGAAAGCAAATTGGCACATTGGCCTTTATAGTGAAAGATTTTGAATATGGAAGCAGGGAGGTCAGTCTGCAGTGGTCTAGTAATAAATAATGTAATGAGAGTTTATTGTCATATACATATGTACAACCTGAGGAAGGAGATTCTTGTCATTGAGAGGGTGCAGTGAAAGTTCACCAGACTGATCCCTGGGATAGCAGGACTAACGGATGAAGAGAAACTGGACATACTAGGATATATTAGCTGGAATTTAGAATGAGTATAAAATTCTGACAGGACTGGACTGGTTAGATTCAGGAAGAATGATCCTGATGTTGGGAAAGTCCAGAACATAGGGATCCCAGAATAAGAGGAAAGCCATTTAGGACTGAGATGAGGAGAAACGTACCCCCCTCAGAGGGTTGTGAACTTGTGCAACTGCCTGCATAGAAATTGGCTGTGACTGGTTCATTAGGATATATTCAGAAGGGAGTTGGATGTGGCGAAAGGGATTGAGTGTGGAAAACAGGAATAAGAGACTAAGGTCATACAATTAACCATCATGGTATTGAATTGAAAGAGTACTGCCCAATTATACCCAATTAACCTAGACCTTTGATACGTTTTGAACAGTGGGAGGAAACTGAAGTCCCCAGGGAAAACCCATGCTGATACGGGGAGAACTTACAAACTCCTCACAGACAGTACAGGATTCGAACCCCAGTCCCAATTGCTGTCGCCGTAAAGGCGTTGCACTAACCGAGCTGCCGTGTCCCTCTGGAGAAGATCTGAGAAATAAATAGGTTGTATTTTTGAAAATTTGGCACTCATATTTAAGAATTGAGGGAATTACCTTTACCTTAAGCCTCAAACTTCGTTAACCTCCTTGAAATATTATATTATAAATGATTAATTCGGTGGGGTGAGGGGGAACTTACAGCAACCGGGTTTCTACTCTAGTTTTCAACTTTTTTCATTTCTCTTTTTTTCTCTCTTTCGGGGTTAGTTTAATGGGGGGAGAGGGCTGGGGTTTATAACATCATGTAATAGATTGGACATTAATATCATTGCTATATTGTGTACTTGGATATTATTACAGGTATGGTAAACTTTTAAATAACATTTTTTAAAAACTAACTGAGCCACCCAATAAAGATGTTTATAAGGATGTTGCATAGACTTGAAAGGTTGAAACAGTTTAGGGCTTTATTCCCTGGAGCGTAGAAGAATTAGGGCAGATTTAATAAAAGTATACAAAATTATGAGGGATTTAGATATAGTAAATGCAAACAGGCTTTTTACACTGAGGTTAGGTGAGACAAGAAAGAGAGGATATGGGTTACGGGTGAAAGGGAAAATGAGGGGGAGCTTCACGCAGAGACTGGTGGAAGTGAAATGAGCTGCCAGGAATATGTTTTTTTTATATACAGAGAGTTGTGTGGACCTGGAATGCATTGCCAGGGGATGGTGGTGCAGGCCAATACAATAGGGACATAGAAGACTCTTAGACAGACACATGGATGCAAGAATAATAAGTTACGAGTTTGAGGTAGGGAAGGTTTAGTTTGTTGAGTAGGTTTATATAATAGGTTAGCACAACATCGTGGGCCAATGGGCTTGTACTGTAATGTTCTAATGCTATTGGGACTGAAGGGCTTGAGTTACAAGAGGCTGGATCGGCCGGGACAGTTAGGTTGGGCCATAAGTGGCTGAGGCATGAACTTGTAGAGGTTAATAAAGTCATGAGGGATATAAAATCGAGCCGCAGTCTTTTTTCCCAGGGTAGGAGTGTCTAAAATGAGGGGATATAGGTGTGAGGTGAGAGTGAGAAGATTTAGAAGGGATTTAAGGAGGTTTTTCACACAGAGAATAGTGAGTGTGTGTGTGTGTGTGTGTGTGTGTGTGTGTGTGTGGAATGAGCTGCCGGAGGAAGTGGTGGAGGTGGGACACAATGACAATGTTTCAAGGACAATTACAGGAGCAAATGAGAGAAAAGGTTAGCAGTGGTTCTCAACCTTTTTCTTTGCACTCACATCCCACTTAAAGTATTCCCTAGGCCATCAGTGCTCTGAAATTAGTAAGGGATTGCTTAAGGTGGGATGTGGGTGGAAAAAAAGGTTGCAAACCGTTGGGGGGGGATTTTTAGAGGGATATGGGCCTAATACAGACAAACAGGATTGGCTGAGGACATGGTTGAGTTGGGCCTCTTTCCGTGCTTTAGAACTCTCTAATAGCAGCACAGACAAAGGCCAGAGTGGCCCACTCCTAAACTGTGAGTTGGTATGCATTGGGAAGCTTAGGGTCTCCATTCTGGACTGAACACAGGACCTTTGCCAAGTGGAACAATGGAGGATGCCACAGGGTGAACAGTGAATGTTGGACATGATGTTGGGAGAAGTGCCTTCACCCAGAGAGGCTTCTTGGGTCAACCTTTGCTCACCGACTGGTATGTGAGGACCTGGCGTCCTCTGCTCTGCTGGATCAGTGCCAGGGGAGGGAGTCACTGAGTGAGTGAGCAGGACAGATTCAGTGACGTGCTATGCGATTTCTTGCGGGTTGTGAATTCTCACATAATGGAGCTGGGGTACAAACTGTGTTGTTAATGAGTTTCGACAAGAACACACCAGGTGATAAAATGTTTATTATTAAATGTGGCAAAACTTGCTCCTTTGGGAAACATAGCTCAGTGTCCTCAGCTCTACGAGACCACGGCACAGTGTGGAAGACGACTGCAACCAGAGGCGGGGGGTTGACTCCCAATGATCACATCACCTCCCTATCCCTCCTGGAAAGGACCAGGATAGGTGTCAAAATCCTCAGGATCAAGACTTCAGCAAAATAACAGCAACCCAGCTGTGGTAAGCATCTGTCCAGATGGGGGAGATCCCATTATCTGCAGATCATTCTCCCCAGTATCCTTGAATGAACACTTGGACATCCCCACAGAACCTGATCATAACTGCCTATGAGGTCATGGTGTCCACTCATTTTGTTCAGCCAACAAGGGCTCCACACACCTTCCTTTCTCATCCCTTCCTCTACTTATCACCTGACCTCTGTTATCTCCACCCTTCCCCTCCCATCTCCATGTGTCCATCAACCAACCCATCCTCAGTGGAATCCACCAATTATTGGCCGGCTCTTGTCCCTCCCCCGCCCACCTTCCCCTCACTTTTTTACATTGGCCATCTCCCCTCTGCTCCTTCAGTCCAGATGAAGGGCCTCAGCCCATAACAATGCCGTTCACAGATGGCCCTCTGAGTTCTTCCAGCATGTTAGTTTCTACGGCAGATTCCAGAATCCGCAGTGTCCCTTGTCTATCTTTTGGATCCCATAAGCCCAACCTTCTAAACTAGTTTGTTGTTTAGGCTTTTAAATCGTTTTCTTGATTGCTATATAAACCCCATCTACCACCTCCTCAAAAAGCTCAATCAGATTTGCAAGAAGAATGAGGGGAGATTCGATCGAGGTATTTAAAATGATGATGAGGGGGTGGACAGAGTAAATGGAGGTCGGCTTTTTTTCCACTGAGGGGAGGTGAGATACAAACCAGAGGACAGGGGTTAAGGGTGAAAGGGGAAAGGTTTAGGGGAAACGTGAGGGGGAATTTCCTCACACAGAGAGTGGTGGGATTTTTCAGGTGGTTGGTCTATGGAATGAGTTGCAAGAGGAAGAGGTATAGATGGGGACAATTTTAATGTTTGAACAGGTACAAAAGGGTTAGGGATATGGGTCGAAAGCAGGCAAAAGGGACTAGCTCAGATAAACAATGGCTGGCATGGACATGGGCTGAAGGGTCTGTTTCCATGTTGTAGAGTGGCGCAGCCGGTGGGAACTATGGCCAGCTCCCGCTCAGACTTCCTGTCTGTTTTATAATCCCTCTGCCCCCTGTCACTTTCCCATGGACCAACTGATGGCTGCGGGTGACTGCGGAAAAGGGATTCACACCAGGCTGTGTACTGCTGGAGTCTGACTCCGGACCAACTGAAAGTGTACCAGGTACCGGGAGAGGGCACTGAAGGGTTCTTGACCGTGACAGAGGTTCGGAGCTGGAGCTCGGGCTGCTGGTGGTTTGGACTAGTCACTGTGCGGCTGAGGGAGTGCTGGGGGTGAATCCAAGGACACATGAGACTTTCTTTTGCTTCTCTTTCTCTGACTGTCAGGGGCATTCCAGGCAATTTCTGCCGATGGCAAATCTGTCTGCCTTATGGCAGGCAAAGACAAATTCCGTGTAACATTGCACTGTCTTTGTTAACATGTCAATAAGTTGCATCTTGAATCATCCCTTAACTGGAATCCCTTCCCCAACCTCTTCTAGGTGATCTCTCCCTCCCCCCACCCCCCACCCCCATATCCCCAATTCCATTGGGCTAATTCTTCATTCTTTTTGTCAACTTTGTTCTGTGTTCACAGTGGGTTCAACCCCAGCAGTTGGTCAAAATACAAAGTTTGACCATCTACTCTGTGGAGTCCAACTCCAACGCAAGTCCAATTCAAGGTTGATAAATTTCTGGTTTAGATTGGTTCTGTGAAAGACACTATTTGAATGAAATTGTGGACATAACGTTAACCTGAGAAGCTGCGTTGACTTGAGAGTGGGAGAGTAGGTTCAGTAGCAAAGAATGTCACCAGGAAACTCTTGCTCAGGAACATTGACAGTTCGCCCGTGTCCCCCTCTGTTCCTCCAGGATCTTGGTGCGTTTTTACTACAATCTCAGTGCCTGCAGACCTCCGTGTCCCCCTCTGTTCCTCCAGGATCTTGGTGCGTTTTTACTACAATCTCGGTGCCTGCAGACTTCCGTGTCCCCCTCTGTTCCTCCAGGATCTTGGTGCGTTTTTACTACAATTTCGGTGCCTGCAGACTTCCGTGTCCCCCTCTGTTCCTCCAGGATCTTGGTGCGTTTTTACTACAATTTCGGTGCCTGCAGACTTCCGTGTCCCCCTCTGTTCCTCCAGGATCTTGGTGCGTTTTTACTACAATCTCGGTGCCTGCAGACTTCCGTGTCCCCCTCTGTTCCTCCAGGATCTTGGTGCGTTTTTACTACAATTTCGGTGCCTGCAGACTTCCGTGTCCCCCTCTGTTCCTCCAGGATCTTGGTGCGTTTTTACTACAATTTCGGTGCCTGCAGACTTCCGTGTCCCCCTCTGTTCCTCCAGGATCTTGGTGCGTTTTTACTACAATTTCGGTGCCTGCAGACTTCCGTGTCCCCCTCTGTTCCTCCAGGATCTTGGTGCGTTTTTACTACAATTTCGGTGCCTGCAGACTTCCGTGTCCCCCTCTGTTCCTCCAGGATCTTGGTGCGTTTTTACTACAATTTCGGTGCCTGCAGACTTCCGTGTCCCCCTCTGTTCCTCCAGGATCTTGGTGCGTTTTTACTACAATTTCGGTGCCTGCAGACTTCCGTGTCCCCCTCTGTTCCTCCAGGATCTTGGTGCGTTTTTACTACAATCTCAGTGCCTGCAGACTTCCGTGTTCCCCTCTGTTCCTCCAGGATCTTGGTGCGTTTTTACTACAATTTCGGTGCCTGCAGACTTCCGTGTTCCCCTCTGTTCCTCCAGGATCTTGGTGCGTTTTTACTACAATTTCGGTGCCTGCAGACTTCCGTGTTCCCCTCTGTTCCTCCAGGATCTTGGTGCGTTTTTACTACAATCTCGGTGCCTGCAGACTTCCGTGTTCCCCTCTGTTCCTCCAGGATCTTGGTGCGTTTTTACTACAATTTCGGTGCCTGCAGACTTCTGTGTCCCCCTCTGTTCCTCCAGGATCTTGGTGCGTTTTTACTACAATCTCAGTGCCTGCAGACCTCCGTGTCCCCCTCTGTTCCTCCAGCAGGCTCACTCTTTGTTCGAGATTCCCACACCTGCAGTTCTCATGTTTCTCAGTCATCAACATCTGCCTGATGTTGTGCCATTTAGTGGGTTAAATTTTATACAGAGAGTGGTGGGTGACTTAAAAGCCCAGCCAGGGGAGGTAGTGGAGGCAGATACGATAGTGGCACTTAGAGGCTTTTAGACAGGGACACAAAGAGACAGGGAATGGATATGGGCCATGTTTAGGCAGATGGGATTTGTTTGAATAGGCATACATGGGCCGAAGGCCTGTTCCTGTGCCACAAAAGAACATAAAAACAGGAGCAGGAGTCGGCCATCCAGCTTGTTGAGCCTACTCCGCCATTCAATGTGATCATGGCTCATCTCTGCCTACCTGCCTTTCCCCAAATCCCTTCATTCTCCCACCATGTAAATATCTATCCAACCTTGTTTTAAATAGATTTACTGAGGTCGCCTCCACAGCTTCAATGGGCAGCAAGTTCCACAGATTCACCACCCTCTGGAAAAAGCAGTCCTTATATTTTTTTTAATTTAGGCATATAGCACGGTAACAGGCCCATTCAGCCCACGAGCCCGTGTCACCCAATTACACCCAATTGACCTATATCCCGCAGTACGTCGTTTGAAGGGTGGGAGGAAACCAGAGCCCCTGGGGAAAACCCTCACGGACACAGGGAGAACGTACAAACTCCTTACAGACAGCGTGGGATTCGTATCCTGGTCCTGACCACTGGCGATGTAACAGCATTATGCTAACCACTACCCCAACCGTGTCACCTTCCTCAGCTCTGCCTAAATCTACTACCCTGGATCTTGAGGCTATGTCCCCTAGTTCTGGTCTCCCCTACCAATGGGAACAACTTAACTACTTCTATCTTATCTATGCCTTTTATAATTTGATATCTTTCTATAAGATCCCCTCTCATTCTTCTAATTTCCAATGAGTAGTCCCAAACTGGACAGTTCTATGTCCTATTTCCAGCAGTTTCTAGTTGGCTAGAAGCAGAGCCAACCACCAATCCAGCTTGACAGACAACCAATGACAGGAGGCAGGAGCTCAGCCAACATCTCTCTTGGAGAGAGAGCAAAGGCTTGATGAGCCAGTTGGCCTCACTCTTGTGACACCCGCAAACAATTGGAACAGGTGCTAGAAGTAGTAAGCAGGTCAGGGTGCCTCCATGTAGGGGGAAATGCTCTAGGTCTGTGAAAAAAAATCCCAGAAAGTCCGGAGACACGCTGAAAGTTGGGCAGCCTGTGGGGATGGAGAACCAGTCTACCACACTCTTTCTCAGATTGACATACTGTTATCACAGGAGAACCAAGTAGAGATGGAAGCAGTTTCAAACAAGTCCAGGAGGAAAGGTGTGTGACGTAAAAGCGACAGGGTGGTGAAGGAGGTGTTTGGCCTGCCGGCCTTCATCAGTCAGGGCATTGAGTATAGGAGCAGGGAGATATTTCAGCCTTAAAGACCTTGGTGAAACCTAAATTCCACACAGTTCCAGTCACCCAGCTTTAGAAATGTTGTCATTAAGGTGGAAAGGAAAAGATTCACCAGGATGTTATGGGGACTGGTGGGCTTGAGGTAAAAGGAGAAATCAGTGGTTTTCAACCTTTCCTTTCCACTCACATACCACCTTAAGTAATCCCTTACTGACCAGAGCATCTATGGCATCCTATGCCATAAGTACTCTGTGATTAGTAAGGGATTACTCAAGGTGAGATGTGAGTGGGGAATAAATGTTTGAGAACCACTGGGATAAATAGGCTGGGACTTTTCTCAAGTGTAGGAGACTGAGGGGGGACCTTATGGAGGTTTATAACATAATGAGGGGAATAGATAAGCTGAATGGCCAGTCTTTTTCTCTGGTTAGGTGAGTCTTAAACTAGAGGGCAAAGCTGTAGGTCAGTGATTCTCAACCTTCACCCCACCCCGCCCCCCTCCCCACTCACATGGCACACAAGTAATTCCTTACTAACCACAGAGCATCTGTAACATCCTATGCCATGGGTGCTCTGTGGTTAATAAGGGATTACTTGAGGTAGTATGAGAACGGGGAAAAAAATGGTTGGGAACCACTGCCAGAGGAGGCAAGGGAAAGATTTCAGGGGGATCTGAGGGACACCTTTTCACTCAAATGATGGTGAGTATGTGGAACAACCTGCCAGAGGAAATGGAGAGGTGGGGTCAATTACAATTGAAAGACTGGTCCATGGGCAAGAAAGGGTTAGGGGGATGTTGGCCAAACACAGGCAAATTGGAAGGGGAGAGTATATGGCTGGGTGGATGAGTTGGGGTGAAGTTGCAGGGCATCAAAGGTTGGCCAGTGGGGCTGAGTGGGAGAAAGGATCAGCTCATAATTCAATGGTGGGCCAGACTCCATGGGCTGAATGGCCAATTTCTGTTTCTGTGTCTTATGGTAATGCTTTGAATATACAAAGGATACTTGTACCTTGTTGAAGGGGTCAAGCCCAAAACGTCAGTTATGTATTTTTATCTTTGCAATATAAAGAACACTGTTTAACCTGCTGAGCTTCTCCAGATTTTACAGCAAGTGGTCAGTTAGGTTTGAACAGGGACAGCAAACCCATTCTCTGAACCTCTGGTGAAAGGTCACAGATCTGAATCCTTCAGCCCTGTTCTTCTCTCCACAGACGCTGCCCGATCTGCTGGGTGTTCCCAGTGCCTGAAGTCCGGAATTCCAGCGCCGGTGGTGATTCAAATTCTGTGCGGAGCGTCGGTTGCCCAGGAGTGGCCAGGGTGCTGGACCTTGCTGCCACTCCGCTGGCAGGGCTGGGGAATGCAGAGAGAGAGTGATGGGGACAGGAGATGGGGTGTCGGGGATGGGAGAGGGAGTGACAGGACCGCAGGGGGGGCAATGGGGATGGGAGAGGGGGTGACGAAGAATGGGGGTGATGGGGGCTGGAGAGAGGGTGTGACAGGGGTCAGGAGAGGGGTTGATGGGGATGGGAGAGGGGAATGACGGGGACAGGAGGGTGGCGATGGGGGGCTAAAGAGAGGGAAAGGGGGTGATGGGGAACAGGAGAGGGGGTGATGGGGCTGCAGAGAAGGGGTGACGGAGACCGGAGAGGGAGTGACACGGATGGGAGAGGGAGTGACGGGGGCCGCAGGGGAGGCGATGGGAGAGGGGCAATGGGGATGATGGCGATGGGAGAGGGGGCTGCAGGGAGGTGGTGACGGGGATGGGGAGAGGGGGTGACGGGAGAGGGAGCAATGGGGTGGAGTCTGGAGGAGGGACTAGGGTGTATGGCCCCCCAACTCGGCCTTCCCATCTGCGACATCCATCACAGGAGCGCGTGCCGCCTTTTCCTCCCTCGTGGTGTGTCAGTCAAAGGGCAGGAGGCGGGACCAGGCACACGACGTGACCTATTACATCCGCAGCGCAGGTTTTGGAGGGCTCGGCGCTGCTTTTTTTTCCTCCCCTTCCATGCGGCATGTCATTTAAGGGTCAGGAGGCAAAGCTGGGTCTGGTGACATTCCCGTTACGTCAGCACGCAGGTCCTGGCGGGCTCGGCATGGCCCGCACGCAGCGCAGCCCTCGCCGCCTCCTCGAAGACGTGGCCAACGCCATCGCGCAGTAGGGCCGAGCATTCCACGTAGGCGGCGGCCTGCATGCGGCGCGCCAGGCCAGCGCCCTGCTGGTAGGTGACGGGGGCAGCCTGGAGCTGCGTGGGGGCCATGCTGTGCCGCAGGTCATGCTTGGTGCCCACCAGCAGCACGGGCGCGGTAGGCCGCAGGCGTCGCACTTCCATGTACCAGTCAGCCCACAGGCACTCGAAGGAAGCAGGGTCGCCGATGGAGAAGCAGAACACGAAGACATCGGCCAGTGGGTAGTAGAAGCGGCGCACAGACAGCCGATGCTCATCCCGGGGCGCCGTGTCCCACACGGTGAGCAGCACGGGCCGCCCGTCCACCCGCACCTGGCCGCGAAACGAGTCGAACACAGTGGGCAGGCTGTCCCGGGGGAAGGCTTGGGTGGTCAGGCACACGGCCAGTGACGTCTTCCCCACCAGCTCGGGGCCCAGCAGCAGCACCCTGATGGTTAGCATGTCCCCGGCTGCGGAAACAAGCACAGGGCAGAGGCATGGAGCAGGACAGCGTGGAAACAGGCCCTTGAGCCCCTCTAGTCTGTCCCAAATCAAACTAAAGCACAACATAGAACACTACAGCATAGAAGCAGGCCATTCAGCCCCTCTAATCTCTGCTGGACTATTATTCTGTCCGGTCCCACTGACTAGCTACCAATGCATACCCCTCCCATTCATGTACCTGTCCAAATTCTTCATAAATGTTAAAATTAAGCTTGTATTTTGCTCAGACCTTGACAAAGGGCTCAACCCCAACACGTTGGTTCTGTATCTTTATCTTACCTCACTGACAAAAGGCAAAGGAGGAAAAACCCAACACCCAACCCCAACCCACCAATTTTCCCCTGCAACCGCTGCAACCGTGTCTTCCTGTCCCGCATCGGACTTGTCAGCCACAAACGAGCCTGCAGCTGACGTGGACTTTTTACCCCCTCCATAAATCTTCGTCCGCGAAGCCAAGCCAAAGAAATAAAGGGCTCTGTGTTGACCTGCTGAGTTTCCCCAGCTTTGTGTTTTTACTTCAGTCATGGTGTATGGAGACTTTTGTGTTTTACTACTTGACCATAGAACATTACAGCACAGAAACAGGCCCTTCAGCCCTTCTTGTCTGTGCTGAACTATTATTCTGCCATCACTGATCTATCAGTCCATCACCCTCCACACCTTCACACCTCTCCAAACCATGTACCTGTCCAAACTCCTCTTAAATGTTAAAATTGAGCCCACATTCACTACTTCAGCTGGCAGCTCATTCCACACCCCCACCACTCTCTGTGTGAAGAAGTTCCCCCTCATGTTCTCCCTAAACTTTTCCCCTTTCACCCTTAACCCACGTCCTCTGGTTTGTATCTCACTTACCCTCAGTGGAAAACACCTAACTACATTTACTCTGTCTACTCCCTCATAATTTTAAATACCTCTATCAAATCTCCCCTCATTCTTCTTTGCTCCAGGAAATAAAGTCCTAACCTGTTTAACCTTTCCCTGTATCTCAGTCCCTGAAGTCCAGGGAACATCCTATTAAATCTCTGTACTCTTTCTATCTTATTGATAACTTTCCTGTGGTTCGGTGACCAAAACTGCACACAATCCTCCAAATCTGGCCTCACTAATGCCTGAAACAATTTTAACATAACATCTCAACACCTATACTCAAACTTTGATTTATGAAGGCCAATATGCCAAAAGCTCTCTTTGCAACCCTATCCAGCTGTGATGACACTTTCAGGGAGGGAATTATGGATCTGTATTCCCAGATCCCATTGTTTTACTACCCTCTTCTACCATTTATCATGTTATGTGCTGCCTTGGTTTACCCTTCCAAAATGAAACAGCTCACACTTCCATCTGCCATTTTTCACCCCATTTTTTCAGCTGGTCAAGCTTTGAAAACCTCCTTTGCTGTCCACATCAAACTTCTGTCATCAACTAACTTGATCCAATTTACCACATTATATAGATGACAAACAACAATGGTTCCAGCACCGGCCCCTGAGGCACACCACTGGTCTCAGGCCTCCTTTGAGAAGCAATCATCTACTACGACTCTCTGTCACCTTCTCCCGTCCAGCCATTGTTGAATCCAGTTCACTACCTCACCATGAATACTGGGTGTCTGAACCTTCCTAACAAACCTCCCATGTGGAACCTTGTGAAAGGCCTTACTAAAGTCCACGTAGACAACTTCCACAGCCTTTCCTTCATCAACTTTCCTCCTAACCTCCTCGAAAAACTCTTTGCATAAAGCCTAATCAGTTTCTGTCTATCCAAATATTTGTGTGTCTAATCTCTTCGAACACTTTCCATTAATTTACCTATACTGACACTCACTGGCCTGTAATTTCCAGGGTTACATTTGGAACCTTTTTTTAAACAATGGAACAACATGAGCTACCCTCCAATCCTCCATCACCACACCCGCGGCTAAGGACATTTTAAATATTTCTGCCAGAGCCCCAGCAATTTCTACACTAGCCTCCCTCAAGGTCCAAGGGAATATCTTGTAAGGCCCTGGGGATTTATCCACCCTTATTTGTTTTAAGACAGCAAAACCTCCTCCTCTAATCTGTATCATAGGATGCCATAAGTGCTATGTGGTTAGTAAGGGATTACTTAAGGTGGTATGTAAGTTGGAAAAAAAAGTTGAGAACCACTGCCTTAGGACATTGGTAAACGTGAGGTTGCCCACTCTGTAAGGGAAATGGTAAATCAGATTATTATCTAAACCAGTGGTAATCAACCTTTATCCTTCCACACACATATCTCTTTAAGTAATCCCTTACTAACCACAAAGCTCCTCTGGCAATAAGGGATGACTTGAGTTATTACGTGAGTGGTAAAAAAAAGGTTGAGAACCACTGATATATCTGGTGAAAGATTGCAGCCTTCTGTTGTACAGAGGGACTTGGGAATGTTTGCAAATAAATTACAGAAGGTTGTTCTGCAGGTGATAAAGAAGGCCCGTGGGATTAAATAAGAAGGTCTGATGATGCTGGGGTTGAATCCAATACATAAATGTGCTGGAGAAACACAGCAGGTAATGCAGGGTCCGTAAGAAGTAAAGGCGAGCCAACGTTTCATTGGTTGCCCTTTATTTCCTGTCGATGCTGTGTGACCTCTCCAGTACATTAGTGGCAAATGGGAAGTCTTTAAAAAATTTATATGTAGGCATACAGCACATCAAAGGCCCGAGCTGCCTAATTACACCCAATTAACCTGCAAGCCTGTACGTTTTGAACGGTGGGAGGAAACCGGAGCCCCAGTGAAAGCCCACGCAGATACAGGGAAAGTGTACAAGATCCTTACAGACAGCATGGGATTCAAACCCGGATCACTGTGGCTGTAACAACATTGCTGTAACTGCTACGTTACCTCTACGCTAACCACCGCTGTCCTCCATTGCTGGAGGCATTGAATTTAAGAGTAGGGAGGGTACTGCAGCAACTGTACTTGGTACTAGCAAGGCTACATCGGAATATCGCAAGCAGCTCTGGCCTCCTCACTGGAGAAAGGAAAGACTGGCTTTGGAGGTGATGCAGGGGAGGTTCACCGGGGTGATTCTGGAGATGAGAGTGTGTGAAGAGAAATTGAGTATCTTGGGATTATACTCATTGGAGTTTAGGAAGATAAGGGGGTCCGATAGAAACACATAAAATCGTGAAAGGATTAGTTAAGGGGGTTGTTTCCACAGGTAGATGAGACTCGGGGATGTAGCCTCAAAATCCAGGGAGTAGATTTAAGACAGGGGTGAGGAGGAACTACTCTCAGGGTGTAGCAAATCTGGAATTCTTTGTTCAACTGCTTTGTTAAATATATTTTAAGGCATAGATGGACAGACTTTTGAATAAGATCGGAAATGAGGGTTATAGGAAACAGGCGGGTCAGTAGATCTGAGTCTACAGCCAGATCAGCCAATTACCTGTTCTTGCTCCTATTTCTTGCATTCTTACAGCCATTGATACCTTGTCCAAATACTTCTATAATGTAGTGAGAGTCTCTGCCTCCATCACCTCTTCAAGCAGATTGTACGAGTCTGTGGAGGGAATGTAGCCCCTCAGTTCTCCTTGGACCCTCTACCCTCTCTCCCTAAATCTGCGCCCTCTGGCCATGAGAGAAAGATTCTTACCATATATCCTATCCTCTATAACTTTTTACATACCTCTATCAGGTCTCGCCTCGACCTTCTTCACTCTAAGGGCAACAGCATATGATGGAATGACAGGGTAGACTTGATGGGCTGAATGGCCTGCTTTCCCCCCTATTTGTTATGGTCTTATGGAAACAAATGCAGTCTCTCTAGTCTCTCAACACTGAAACCTTCCATCCCAGGCAACATCCGAGGAATTTCCTCTGCACCCTCTCCAGTATAACCACATCCTTCCAATAGCATGGTGACAAGATGGCATGTAGTACTCCAGGTAAGATATAACCAATGTTTTATATGAAGTTATGACATGATGATTAAGGAAGGATGTGTGGGCATTGGAGAAGGTCCAGAGGAAGTTTATGAGAATGATTCCAGGGATGAGAGGGTTAATGTTTAGGTAGTGTCAGGGTCCACACTCACCGGGCTTTAGAAGGATGAAGGGGATCTTTGCGAAAACTGAAAAGGCTGGATTGAGTGGACGTGGAGAAGATGCTTCCAGCAGTGGGAGAGTCTGGGACCAAAGGGCACAGCCACAGTATAAAAGAACATCCCTTTAGAACAGAGGTAAGGAGAAGCTTGTTCAGCCAGAGGGTGGTGAATCAATGGAATTTGTTGCTGAGGAGGTCGTCATTGGGTAGATCTAAATCGGAGATTGATGAGGTTCTTGATGAGTAAGGGCATCAAAGGCTTTTGAGGAGAATGGGGTTGAGAGGAAAAATACATCACCGTGACTTGAATGGTGGAGCAGACTTGAATAGCCTAATTCTGCTCCTTCATCTGATTATGGCCCTACAGTCCTAATTCTTCCACTCAGTGTCATGGCTAATGAAAGCCCATATGCATTCTTCACCCAATCGTCTTGTGTCACCACCTTCAGAGGCTTGTAGACGTACCCGAGATCATCATGGACCTTGCACATTTTAGCTTTTGTCTGTAATGTTACACCCTGTATGTTTGTTATTGCATAACCTGTGCTTGTTTATGGGTTGATGTGCCTCGATGGCAGGCAAAATAAAGTTTATCATTGTATCTTGGTACTCATGACAAGAAACGGTTCAGATGAAGTCATTAGTTCCAACTTCTCTTGGTTCATCAACATCTGTAGCACCCAATTATTTACTGGATATGTCCTGCCCCTATTTGACTTCCCAAAATATATCACCTTGCACTTGTCAGGATTGAAGATAGATAGGGTCATAAAGAGGGTATTTGTCACATTTGCCTTAATAAATCAAAGTACTGAATATAGAACATTCCAGCACAGTTTAGGCCTTTTGGCCCACGAAGTTGTGCCGACCTATATAAACCTATTCAACAAAATAAACCTCCCTTCCTTGCACCTATAACCTTCTATTCTTATATTCATGTGCCTGCCAAGAGTTTTCTAAATGTCCTTATTGTACCAGCTTCCTCCACCACCCCTGACAATACATTTTAAGCATCCACTACTCTTGGTATAAAAAGAACATACTCCTAAACTTTCCTACTCTCGCTTTATACAGATGTCCTCTTCTGTTTGCTACTCTTGCCCTGGGAAAAAGATGCTGGCTGTTCCCCCCCTCCCCCCATCTATGCTTTTCATAATCTCTTAGACCTCTATTGTCACCTGTCATCCTTCTTCACTTCAAAGAGAAAAGCCCTAATTCTGTCAACTCTGCCTTGTAAATCTCCCCTACACCTTCTCCACAGCTTCCACATTCTTCCTGTAAGGAGGTGAACAGAACTGAACACAATACTCCCTAGTGTGGTCCAACCAGAGTTTTATAGAGCTGCAACATGGCTCTTGAACTCAACCCCACGACTGATGAAGGCCAGCCTACCATTAGCTTTCTTAACTACTCTGTGTGGCAACCTTGAGAGATCTATGGATATGGACTCCGAGATCCCTTCATTTTTCCACACTGTTAAGTATCCTGCCATTAACCATGTACTCTGCCTTCAAGTTTGACCTTCCAAAATGCACCAGTTCTCACCTGAATTTAACTCCCATCTGCCACTTCTCCATCCAACTCTGCATCCTGTCTCTATTCTGTTGTAACCCAGGATAACCTTCTATTGACAACACCTCCAGCCTTCAAGTCATCTGCAAATGTACTGACCCATCCCTCTACTTTGTCCAGGTTGGGAGTTGGGATGTTATGTAAAGTTGTATCAGACATTGGTGAAGCTAAATTTGAAGTATTGTGTGGAGTTTTGGTCACCCAATTACAGGAAGGATATCAATAAGATTGAACGAGTTCAGAGATGATTTACTAGGATGTTGCTGGGATCTGAGGAAATGAGTTACAGGTTAGAACTTTATTCCCTGGAGCATAGAAGAATGAGGGGAGATTTGATCGAGGGTTTTTCTACTAAGAGTAGGTGAGAAACAAACTGGAGGACATGAGTTAAGAGTGAAAGGGGAAAATTTTAAGGAAACATAAGGGGGAACTTCACATAGAGAGAGTGGTGGGAGTGTGGGACGAGCTGCCAACTGAAGTGGTTAATGTGGGCTTGATTTTAACATTTAAGAAAGATTTGGACAGATACATGGATGGGAGTGGAATGGAGGGCTATGGACTGGGTACAGGTCATTGGGACTAGGCCAGGGGTGGCCAAACCTGCTTAACATAAGAGCCACATGCAATAAACTTCAGATGTTTGAGAGCTGCAAGACATGAAAAATATTACATACATTTTAACTCGTGGGAGCATATTTTGTCCAAAAAAAAGAAATACATGTATGTCATAATATTTATTTGTGTATGTAGTTTTTAAGCGGTTAATTTGTATTAGTTTCTAATATCAAAATGTACACATAAATATGCTAAATATTTTCAAAATCGCGACTGCTTATTGTGAGTTTCCATCTTGACTGTGAGTCATTGAAAATCCGGCTGATCTGTTGTCAAGGCTGTACGAATGAGCTCAATCTGGAGTTGGTTTGTAAGGATTGCACAATGCTTTGACCACACAAACTTCATTACGGAGGAGTCACGCGATGGAGTCGTGGCCGGTAGGAGAATACCAGCCCTCTCCAGAAAAGAAGGAAAAAAGTGAGGAAAAAGCAAAGCCACAGATACACAAACCACAACAAATAAAAAATAAAGGTGTGGAGGAAATGGCACCAAAGAAAGAAAAGCCAAAAACAACGGGAAGAAAAGAAGAAGGAAAGACGTCGGAAGAGAAAGGTGAAGGCCTTACCTGTACGAAGAAGCAGGGACCTGCCGAGGAAAGAGGAGCCCACTCCCTGTGGTCAGTGGAAACCCCAAAGGGTCGCGACCCACCGAGCGCAGGACTACAAAGATGGCTCACGGAGCCAAACAGAGGTGCGCAGCTCCACAGCTTGAACAGCTGAGTAAGACCCGACAGCAGGGCTCCCAGCGGGAAGATACAGAAAATAACGGGAACGAGAGGGAGGAGAATGAAAAAAGGAAATCAGAGACTCAGGAGATGACCAGCCAAGAGGAAGAGGACCAACATCAAGACACCATAAAATAAAAATACCCAGCAAACTGAGATAAACAGCCCAACAAGAAAGTCAGAAGAGACACAGATACAAGGAAGAGAGGTAGAGGACACAGGTCCTGGAGTGGACACAGGGGAAGAGGAGGGAGAGCATCAAGCTCTGCACAGAGAAATAGAAGATAAAGGGAATGGACTGTACATAGATAGGAAATCTTTTGAAGAATATATGGAAGCAGTAAAAGAATGGGAGACACGAGAATTTAATGAAATAAAAAGAAGAATAAAAGGTACAGAAGAAAAAGTGAGTAGATTAGAGATGATCATGACAGAAATAGGGAAAAGAGTGGACAAGGTGGAAGAACGAGAAACAGCCATAGAAATGGAAGTAGACGACTTAAAAATGAAATTGGAAGAATCTGATAAAAAAGTTAAAGAAACACAGGAGTTGTTAGCTCAGAAGATGGATATAATGGAAAACTATAACAGGAGAAACAATATAAAGATAGTGGGCCTTAAGGAAGATGAAGGCAAAGATATGAAAGAATTTATAAAAGAATGGATCCCCAGGGTCCCAGGAATGCCAGAATTACAGGAAGGAATGGAAATAGAAAGGGCACACAGAACATTAGCCCTGAAACCACAGCCACAACAAAAACCAAGATCCATTCTAGTAAAATTCCTGAGATATACAAACTTCATTACAAGGTACAGAGCAGCTGGGGCAACAGGAGTTCCGATGTGCAGGTGACCAGAGCCTAGGTGAGAGCCATGATTGAGGCGTTGGGTGTATGGGCAGCCAGTGGGGTCTTGGTGAGAGCCCACGGTCAGGGTGTTGGTGTGAGGGCGGCTGGCGGGGTCTAGGCAAGAGTCCACGGTCAGGGGTCGGGAGATCTGGTGGGTAGGCGGCTGGGGCCCAGGTGAGAGACCATGATTGGGGTGTCGGAAGCTCCAGAGGGCAAGGCAGCCTGGATCACACTAACACTCTGGTAATTCCACTGCCCGCAACATAGCCACACACACCACAAGCCACATCCACTAACACTACCACTCTGAGCACCAGTGCGTACGATTCCAGTCTCAGCCAACATGTTTCTACGAGCCGCACATTTCATGCCAAAGAGCTGGATGTGGTTCGCGAGCTGCAGTTTGGCCACACATAGACTAGGGAGAATAATAGTTTGGAAGGGCTGAAGGGCTTGTTTCTGTGCTGTATTTTTCTATGGTTCTATGTTCTGCTCTCTATTTCCTCCTGAGTGCCGTTAAAGCAACTGCCTTCTTGACTGAGCAGAGAGGACCTCAGCCAAGGTAACGGCCCACCTGATGGTGCAGCAAGACCAGGATCCAAGTCTATAGCCCCTCTGAATGTGACCATGCAAGGTGGTAAAGAAGGTGTATGGCATTGAGTCTAAAAATAAGAAAGTTCTTGCAGATATATAAAACTTTGCTTTGGCCTCACTTCAAGTATTGTATGCATTTCTGGTCAGCCCATTACAGGAAGGATGTAGGGGCTTTAATAAGGGTACAGAGGAGGTTCACCAGGATGTTGCCTGGAACAGGGTATTCGAGGATTGGACAAACATAGGTTGCTTTCTCTGGAGGCTAAGGGTGAGCTGAGAGAAGTTTACAAGATGATAAGGGCCAATTTGATGCAATGTCCAGGAAAGTATACCAGCACTTGTACTTCTGTACAGAGCCTGAGGAGATTCGGCATGTCACCTGCATCCCACAACAAGTTCTACAGGTGCACCATTGAAAGCATCTGATGTGCGCATCACTACAATGGATGGGAACTGCTCCACTCAAGACCACAAAAACTGCCGAGGATTGTGAACATGGCTCAGACCATCACACACACCCCCTCCCCTCCATCAACTTGGCCTACAACTTCCACTGTCTTGGGAGAACAGCCAACATCTTAAAAGACGCATCGCACCCTGGGCACACTTATCCCCCTCCCGTCTGAAAGAAGATTTATAAGCAGTGCCAGATCCAAGTTCAGGTTTCTTTCCTGCTGTTATTAGACTCCTAAATGAACCACGTGAGTGAAAGTAGGTTTCTCTTGTGCAGTACCAACTGATATTAACTCTGCACTTGTGCACTATGTCTTGTATATTATGTCTTTGTCCATTTGATCTGCATGCAAAACAACCTTTAGCACCACATCTTGTACGTGTGACAATAAACTTGAATTTGATAGGTGGAGATGGTTAGTTTTCCATAAAAACGTTGGAGAACGAGGAGACAGAATCCTTTTCTCAAGATAGAAACATCAAATGTTAGAGGGCCTACGTTTAAGGTGAGGAGGAGAACGTTTAAGGGAGATGTGGGGAATATGTTTGACTGGTTTCTCTGCCTGGATCTGGCTGACAGGAGTAGTGGTGGACATTGAAAAGGATTCCGGGACCCATGAACATGGAGGGATATGGATCGTGTGCATGCAGTCGAGATTTAAAGTTTTAAATTGAGACACACAGCACAGTTACACAGTGGGAGTCACAGTGAGAATGCACAAACTCCTTACAGACAAGCACGGGATTTGAACCCAAGTCGCTGGTGCTGTAATACCATTGTGGTAACCACTAGCTATGCCACGCTATTTAAAGAACATAAGAGATAGGAGTAGGAGTCGGCCATCCGGCCCGTCAAGCCTGCTCTTCCATTCAGTGAGATTGTGGCAGATCTGTTGATGGGCTCATCTCCACCTACCTGCATTTTCCCCACATTCCTTAATTCCTCTATTGTGTAAAAATCTATCCAAACTTGTCTTAAATATAGTTACTGAAGTAACCTCCACTGCTTCAATGGGTAGCAAAGTCCATAGATTCACCACCCTCTGGAAAAAGAATTTTCTCCTCATCTCCGTCTTAAATCTACTCCCCTGAATCTTGAGGCCATGTTCCCTTGTACTAGTCTCCCCACCAATGGAAACAAGACCACAAGACAAAGGAACAGAGGTGGCCACTAGGCCCATCGAGTGTGTTCTGTAAATCTACACTAAGCTACTCTACACTAGTTCCAATTTCTGGCCTTTTCCCCTTATCCCTTGATGCCCTCACTAATGAGATACTTGTCTATTTCTTGTTTAAATAGTCCCAGCGATCTGGCTTCCACTGCTGTATGGGGCAGCGAGTTCCACAGATCCGTGACCCTCTGGCTAAAGAAGTTCTTCCTAATTTCTGTTTTATATGTATAACCTCTAATTTTCAGACTATGACCTCCCTTGTCCTTGATTCACCCACCAAGGGAAACATCTTACCCACATCCACCCTATCTAAACCTTTCAAAATACGAAATGCTTTTATGAGATCTCTCATTCTCCTATATTCCAATGAATACAACCTAAGAGCTGCCAAACGCTCCTCGTATGTTAGCCCTTGCATTCCGGGAATCATCCTAGTAAATCTCCTCTGCACCCTCTCCAACAACATCACATACCGACCCCTGTGAAACACCACTATTTACAGGCAGCCGTCCAGAACGAGAACCCTTAATTTCAACCCTTTGCTTCCTGCCTATCAGCCACTTTTCTATCCAGTTTAATAATTTCCTTGTAATTCCATGGGCCCTCATCTTATTTAGCACCCTAATATGCGGCACCTTATCGAAAGCCTTTTGAAAATCTAAACAGATAACATCCACAACCTCTCCTTTGTCTATCCTACTTGAGATTTCTTCAAAAAACTCTAATAGGTTGGTCAGACAGGATCTACCCTTTAAAAAACCATGCTGACTTGGACTTATCCTTCATGCATCTCTAGGTACTTCATCACCTCATCCTTGAGGATCGACTCTAATATCTTCCCAACCCCCGACGTCAGACTAATCGGCCTATAGTTTCCTTTTTTCTGTCTCCCACCTTTCTTAAACAGCGGAACCACACCTCTTTCAAAATCCACGGATGCTCCTCATCCGGCCAGGGAGATTTATCAATCTTTAATCCATTTAGTTTGCCTAGAACAATTTCTTTAGTAACCCTAACTGGGAGTAACCTCTACTCCCTGAAGCCTCTGACTGTCCAGGATATAACGAATGTCTTCCACGGTGAAGAGAGATGCAAAATATTGATTAAGTTCCTCTGCCATCTCTTTATAACCCATTACAATTTCCCCAGCATCGTTTTCTATCAGTCCTTACCTCTATTATTATGCCTTTCATAATTTTGTATGTTTCTATAAGATCCCCTCACATTCTTCTAAATTTCCCAGACGGTCCCAGACAACTCAATCTCTCCACGTAGAGTAACCCTCTCATCTCTGGAATCAACCTGGTGAACCTCTGCTGTTCTGTCTCCAAAGTACACCCTTCCTTCAGGAAAAAGACCAGATCTGCACGCAGTCATCCAGATGTGGCCTCACCAGTACCCTGTACAGTTCCAGCATAACCTCCCTGCTCCTAAATTCAATCCCTCTGGCAACGAAGGCTAGCATTCCATCTGCCTTTTTGATAGCCTGCAAACCCACCGTTCATGCACAAACTCCCCCAAATCCTTTTGCATGTCGCTCGCCATTTAAATAATAATCTGATCTTTCATTTTGACTTGGACATAGTGTTCGGTGCAGATGTGTCGGCCCAAGGGCCTGATCCATTCTAGTAGAAGATGAGCAGTGAGTTGTCTGCTTGGGGAGCTTCATAAAAGGACAGACAGTGGGTAGGCAATGGTTAACCCTCAAAGAACAAATGTAGAAACTGCACGTTATGCATTCCTGCTTGATGTAAAAATATAACCACGCCTGACAAACAAAATTGTAATATTAGAGCCAAAAACAGGACAGATAAAGTAGCCAGATTGAAAGCAAAAATAGATCATGAGAAAGATAAAGAACAGAAATAGAGAGTCGACTTGGAAGAATGTAAAAGCTTCTACAAGTCGGAATAAGCCAGGTAATTATAAGCCAATTAGTCTAATGTCAGTTGGAGGGAAAGTGTGTGAAACATTCAATGGACAGCAAGAATCTATACTTGGAAAACCAGGATTTTATTGGTGGAAGAACCAGTCTGATTAACTTGAGTTTTTCGAAGAGGTAATTCAATATCCTGATGAGACCAATGCGGTTGAAATGCTTTATATAGACTTTAGGACAGCCATTAAAAAAGCTGGTCCAAATGTTTCGAGCCCATGGGATCCAGGGCAAGTTGCCAAATTGTATATGAAACTGGTTTGGTAATAGGATACTGGAGGTGATGGCACAGGGTTGTGATTGGAAGTCTCTGTGCCACTGGGACCGGTACTGAAACCCTTGCTGTTTAATACTCTATACGTTAACAACTAAGGTGTGAGCATTGGGAGGTATGATTAGTTGATATGCAGATGACGTTAAAATCTGGGGTGGTGTGAATAGTGAGGAGGGTGCTTTGGCCACAAATGAGGACACCATTGATCAGTTACCCCTCTACAGGATGGCCTGTTTCTGCACTCTGGCTACCGATCCACTCCAATCATGGGTTTTTTACACAAATAGAAAGCTTGTACAGAATATAAAAAGCCCTTGATTAGTGAGGTCGCATGGAGGTCCTGTACAAAGAAAAAGCTGAACAATATAACAGATCCTCTGCCCCATGGGAGAGGCACAGGTAGCTTGCTGGAAACGCTGAGGAACCAAGAGATGAATGAACAGGAGGAACTGAAGGTGTCACTGTAAGATGGTGCTGGGATAGGTATCTGCTCAATGTGCAGGAGCAAACACACAACCTGCTGAAGGAACTCACCAGGTTGAGCAGCATCCGTGGGGCAGGAAGAATGGTCGGCATTTCAAGCTGGAACCTTCACGGCTGAGAGTGTGGAGGAGTGAAAAGAGGCAGGATGGTAGGGGCTGGTGAAACTTTCGCACACTCATCACACACACACAAATGCAACATTTCCTAAGAAACTGACTCACACATTTTATTGTTGAACTGATGTGATTTTGTTGGTATTGTTTTAAAACTAAACAGGGAAGTGAAACTTAACCAATGGGTATTTTAAAATACAGAAGTGCTGGAGAATCTCTGTAGGTCAGGCCACGACCGTAGGAAGCAAAGGGTTAAAGTTAACCCCTTTGCCGAGGCAGGTGTCTGAATAAAAAGGTGGGTGGGGGCGGGGGGGGAGAAGGCAGGGGGAGGAGCACAGACTAACAGGCAAGACATGACAGGTGGATAAGGGTGGGAGGGCAGAAGAGAAAAATGCTGGGAAGTGTTGGGATGAGAGGACGTTAGCTCTGAATGGCAAAGGAAGGAGTACGGAGCTGGAGGATAGGAGACAAAGGGAATGAGGAAAGAGAAAGACAGGTAGAGGTCTAACAGAAACCAGAGAGGTTGATGTTAATGCCATCTGGTTGGACTGCCAGACAGAAGATGAGGTGTTCCTAATTTTTTTAATTAGGAACATTTTCCTTCAACTTTGTTTCTTGAATGCAGATGTGCAACTTCCAGTTCATCTTTCCACTCCAAGGGGCCAAATCCGTATAGGATGGAGGTAATGTGGTGAATATGATATTGTTGCCTTCATAGGTCACGGCATAGAATATAAACATTAGGATGTTCAGTCCAACTTTAAAAAACTCTGGTTAGGCTACTCTCGGAGGACCAGTGACCCGAGTTTGAATCCGGCGCTATCTTTAAGGAGTTTGTATGTTCTCCCCGTGTCTACATGAGTTTCCTTTGGGTGCTCTGGTTTCTTCCCACCCTTCAAAACATATGGGGGGTTTGGAGGTTAATTTGGGAGCTGTAAAAAACACAACGCAGGAGAAACTCAGCAGGTCAAACAATGTATATTGCATAGATAAAGGTATATAACCATCATTTTGGGCTTGAGCCCTTCATGAAGGTATTAATTTGGATGTCATTGGGCAGCATGGGTTTAAATGGCTGGAATTGGCTTCTACTGTGATGTAAATAAAATGTAATCACTAGGAAGGATGTGGTTGTCCTGGAGAAAGCACAGAGGAGACTCACCGGATTGCCTGGATTGGCAATCCTAATTATGGGGAGAGGTTGTTTTGCCTGGACCAAAGGAGGCTGAGGGGTGATGTGATGGAAATACACAAGATTATGATGTGCCTAAAAAGGGAAGATGGTCAGAATCTTTGTCCCATGGCTGTTAACGAAACCAAGAGGGCACAGGTTTAAGATGAGAGGAAGGAGATTTAAGGTGGATCTGAGGGAATTGTTTTACACTAAGTGGTTGATGTCTGGAACTCTGCCAGAGGAGTCTGGAATCAGATACGGTCACTGGATTTTATCTTCACTGCCAATAAATGGCAATTCTGCCTGGCCGCAGGAAAAAGAATCTCAGGGTTGTCATGTATAGACTCTGACAATAAATCTGAATTTGTTGAGAAGGCAATTAGACAGAGTCTGGAATGGGCAGGGGACAGAAGGACACAGTCCTAATGGAGGCAAATGGAATTCATGTGTGGGCAGAGGTCCAGCATGGACATGATGGGCTGAAGGGCCTGTTTCTGTGCTCTACATCTCAGAGGTCACTGAGAAATCCACCTGAGCTGGTTGCAGTCCCCCTTTCCATCTTGTTTCCGTCCCTGAGACAGTTGGGCAAGTGGAGGAGGGAACCTCTCTGCCTCCCAGCCCTGGAGTGAGGGGCTCCTTGGCTGAGCTCAAGCACGAGATGGACACATGGCAAAGGTGAAAGGTCATGGGTCAGATTGGGTCCAGAATTAGTCCCAGGTTTCTGTAGATAAGATGAGCCTGTGGGGCTGGGACAGTCCGTGAGACCGGGAGGGAGACTTGCCTAGCCTCAGTGCAGATATGCAATTACCATGCAGTCAGTGACACCAATCCCACCATGCCAGGAACATTCTGACCAGAGGCTCAGGCACGGGCAGGAGAGGGGTCCGACGCAATGACTGATCTGTCCCTCTGAGTGTCAGCAATCAGTGTCCATCCGCAGCTCCCAACCCACTCACACAACCCCCCCCACCCTCAACCCTGACCTACCCTCAACAACCCACCCTAACCCTACCCCCACACTCAACACCCCTAACATTACCTACCCATAGCCCGAAACCTACCCAACACACACCGAAGCACCCTCAACCTCAGCCCCTGCCACACCCTCAACAACACACCCTAACCCTATCTATAGAACATTACAGCACAGAAACAGACCCTTTCGGCCCTCCTAGTCTGTGCTGAACAATTTTTTCCCAAGTGCCACTGACCTACACCCAGTCCATAGCCCTCCATAACCCTCCCATCCATGTACCTGTCTAAGTTCTTCTTAAAGTCCAGCCACATCCTAGTAAATCTTCTCTGTACTCTTTCTATCTTATTGATATCCTTCCTGTACAACTCACACTCCCCACACTCAGCACCTCGAACCCTATTCCACCTTCAACAAAATCCAACATACACCCAAACACTCTCATCCTCTTCCCCAGGCCCTCAACAACCCATTCTAACCTGATTCCCACAGCAGCCCCACCTTCAACAACCCCATCACTCAACTCCACCCTCACCTACCCTCGCCTTCATAACACCCCCAGTGCGATTCCACCCTCAACAACCAAACCCAAATGTTATCCAAACACCCCACTCTCAACTCGAGCCAGGCAACTCCATCCTCACCCTATGCTCATTCACAACACCCCGACCCCCACCGCAACAGCCCACCGACACACAACACCCCAACCCCCCACCCCCACACAACACCCCACCGCCACACCTCCCCACCTCCACACAACACCCCACCGCCACACCCCCCACCTCCACACACCCCACCGCCACACACCCCCACCTCCACACAACACCCCACCGCCACACACCCCCACCCCCACACAACACCCCACTGCCACACCTCCCCACCTCCACACAACACCCCACCGCCACATACCCCCACCTCCACACACCCCACCGCCACACACCCCCACCTCCACACAACACCCCACCGCCACACACCCCCACCCCCACACAACACCCCACTGCCACACCCCCCACCTCCACACAACACCCCACCGCCACACCCCCCCCACCCCCACACACCCTCACCTCTGCACAACAGCCACACACCCCCTCCCACACATACCCCTAGCCACACACACCCCCACCCCCACACACCCCCACCACCACACATCGTCACCTCCACACATCATCACCCCTGCGCAACACCCCCACCCCCACACAACTCCACCCCCACACACACGTCCACCCCAAACATCCAGCTGGGAGGGGCGGTACTAAGCAGGGAGTCTCACTGTGAGAAGGGTAGGACTGAGCGGGGGTCACATTGGGAGGGGCAGGACTGAGGCTGCGCTGGGTACATGAGATCAGGTGACTCCTGCGTGTAACTGATAGTATACACCAGTTCTGTGTCCATGGCACAGCCAGGCTATTTGGCCCTCCACACGCTGATATCCCCACACATACATCTTCCCACCTCTCTCTAAGCCCCTCCACCACCACTTTCCCTCTGTTTATCCACCTTCCCTTTATCCTAACCCCCACACTCCCTTTCCCCAGCTGCTCTTACCCTCCCTGTGGCCAGGAACCCCACCATCTTCCCTACACCACCCTGTCTGAAGCTCAAGTTCCCCCCAATACAGTAAATATTCTCCTCTCTGCTTTAACAACAGTTGACGCGGCAAGTCCCGAGTGCAGCAGAGGGCTGCGTTAAACCTCACCTGCAGTGGGATGTCCAATCTGGTGCGTGGGATCAATGTGAGCTTTGCCGTGCCCTGTGTTCTGCTGCCCATTCCCCTGACATCTTAGTGAGAGTCGGATCCCCGTGAGGGAGCTGCCGATTCACCAGCATGGACAATGAGCCTGCTCCACGCTGCCAGCGGTGTCCTGGCAGTAGGAGGGGCAATATTTTAAATTCTCTGGCATTACCCCTCCCTGGACAGGGTCTAGCAATCCTTCCCTGCTTAAAATACATTCTCACAACAAGTCACACTGCAGCTGAGATGCGGCAGGAACACACTGACTTTGTCTAGGGTGTGTCTGTTCTTTTTTTAATGTCTATCTTTGGCACTTTGTCAGCTAGCTTTCAAGATTCACAGGATGATTCAGCACAGTTTTCAGCTGCAGGGATTGGTCAGCTTGGTTTTGACAGGGAGATGAAGTTTTCAAAGAGGTGATGAGTATGGTTCAAGCGCATTAGTCTAGGTCTCACGTGGAAGGTTGGAACGGAAGGTCCAAGCCCATGGGATCCAGGACAGGTTGGCAAAGCAGGATCCTGATCTGGAACAAAACACGATCTGCTGGAGTAACTCAGCAGGTCGGGCAGTGTCAGTGGGAGAGAGAGAATGGTCGACGTTTCGGGTCGAGGGGGTGGGGAGAGAGGCAGTGTAATGAGGACAGGGAGGGAGGGGTGAGGAAAGGAACTGGTTGGGGGTGAAGGACAGAGGCAGATGATTGGCAGGTGCCAGGGGGGAGGGAGAGAGAGAGAGGGGCGAGAGAACAGAAAGGGGTCAAGCGGAGGAAGAGGAGCCACGTGGCTGGGGTGGGGTGTGGGGAGAGAGGCCTGTTGGTGCAGAAACCTGGCGACGAGAGATGGTGACCGTAGCGGAATAATGAGAGACCAAGAGGAAACGAATGAGATGGTGGGGGGTGGGGGGGGGGGTGGGAAGAGGAGGAACAATCCAGTGGAGGAAATGGGGGCTGGAGGTTTCCTGATCGCATCTGCAGTTCGCTTGCTGATGGTTTGGAGTGAAAGCTGTGTGGCTGCAGAGGCTGCGGGAGCACTGGTGGGGAATTCATGGACATTCAGTGACTGAGGGGACTCTTTTGCTTCTCTTCCTCTGGCTGTAAGGGGCACTGGGCAATTTCTGCTGACGTCAAATCATTGTCTGCCTTACATTAGACTAAAGGAAATTTTGTGTAATATCACATTTTCAGTTTTATTACATGGACAATAAGAATAATCTTGATAAAGGTCCTTTTGCATCTGGGGATTTTCAATTTTCTCCCCATTTAGAAAATACTCTGCCCGTTTATATTTTCTACCAAAGTGCACGTCTGACCACTTTCCGACATTATATTTAATTTGTCACTTCTCTGCCCATCTCCTAATCTGTCGTCCTTCTGCAGCCTCCCCTATTCCTTCAACACTACCTGCTCCTCCACCTCCCTTCTTATCATCTGCATCAGTGTGGTTGAAGGGTTTTATATCATGGAAACAGGCCCTTTGGCCCAACTCCGCCATGCTGACTGTAAGGTAAAACATCATGAGATGGGAATGTGTAAGGAGTTACCCTGTGCGGGGCTGTAACAAGATGTGAATGCATCCTTGTACTTACAAGATAAGAGAGACATTGATGGATTGAGAGGCAGGAAGCTAGCAGGGAAAGGATAGCAACAGTTTTAGTCATTGGACAAGTAATGATATGATGATGTTCTAAGCACGTATCCAAGGGTATAAAAAATCACCATTTTGCTGATAACGGCAGAATGCATTCTCCGACTAACATGGTTAGTTGCAAGTGTTACAATCCGGTAATAAAGAACAAAGAACCCTGATTTCGACTCAGTCTGGTGTTTGTCTCACTCATTCATGAACAAAGCAGACCTAACATGACCCAATCGTCCATCTAAGCCTATCCCATTTGCCTGTGTTCTGCCCATCTCACTCTTCCACCCATGTACCTGTCCAAATGTCCTTAATGTGGAAATTAAAAACAGGTCCTTCAGTCTATAACCTCTATGCCAAATACAATGGCAAACACGATGGTGAGTCTCTCCTACCTGCCCACAATCCACATCCCTTCATTTCCTGCAGATTTATGCATCTGTCGAAAAATCTCTTAAATCTATGTCGTATTTTTCTGGTTGGCATTCAGTGGTAAGCAGAGTGCCACAGGGGTCGGTGCTGGGCCAGCAACTGTTCACAATCTACAGAAACTATCTGGAAGAAGGGACAGAGAGAAGTGTATCTAAGTTTGTAGATTACACTAAATTGAGTGGAAAAGCAAATTGTGCAGAAGATACGGAGAGTCTGCAGAGAGATATAGATAGGTTCAGTGAGTGGGCAAGGGTCTGGCTGGAGTACAATGTTGGTAAAGGAGAGGTTATCCACTTTGGAAGGAAGAATGGAAGATCAGAATATTTTTTAAATGACCAGCGACTGCAGCGTGGTGCAGGGCAGAAGGACTTGGGAGGGTTTGTGCATGAATCATAAAAAGTTGGTTTGCAGGTGCAGCAGGTTATCAAGAAGACAAATGGAATGTTGCCTTCATTGCTGGAAGGATTGCATTTAGGAGCAGGGAGGTTCTGCTGCAACTGTACAAGGTCCTGGTGAGGCTGCATCTGGAGAATTGCATGCAGTTCTGGTCTCCTTTGAATTGCGGGAGCGTTGAGGAGAGAGGAGCAGCAACAGACAGGAGTCAGAGTTTTTAAAAGCAGAATGTTGATTTGTGGGAAGGAGTAATCGAAATAACTGGCAGGAACACATAAAAGGAGGGGGTAGCTAAAGGACCACCCAGTGTGTGAGGGGCACAGTGAAAGAGCAGAGATTTGAGGCTTTTGCTCGAAAGGCTTCAGGGAGCAGAGGCTGAGGAAGAGCTTGCTCCCACAGAGGTAAGGGCGGTAAGTTTCTTTAATAAATTTAATTAACTTAGGAGTAGGTAATGGAGGCAGTGGTTAGGGCAGTCCAGTGCTTTCGTTGTAGGATGTGGGAAGTCAGGCACAGCATGTTTGTTCCTAATGACTGCATTGCAAAAGGTGCATCCAGCTGCAGCTCCTGACAAACCGAATTGGGGACCTGGACCTGGAGCTGGATGAACTGCGAATCTTAAGGGAGACAGAAGTAGTGATAGGAATTTAAGGGAGGCAGTCACCCCTAAAAGTTAGGAGACAGGTAGTCAGGAGAGAGAAGGGGAAGAGGCAAAAAGAGCAGACATCCCTGAGGCTGTTTTCCTCAACAGTTATACTGTTTAGATACTGTTGGGGTGGGGGGGGGGGGAAATGGCCTACTTGGGACAAGTCATGGTGGTCACTTCTCCGGCACAGAGGCTGGCCCCCTCAGCTCAAAAGAGAAGGGGGAGAAGAGGAGAGTGATGGTGTTTGGGGACTCGTTGGTTAGACAAGTGGATAGAAGGTTCTGTGAACTAGATTGAAACTCCCAGATGGTATGTTGCCTTCCAGGTGCCAGGATCAGGGGCATCTCTGGTTGAGTTCACGGCATTCTGGACGGGGAGGGCAAGCAGACAGATGTTGTGGTCCATGTGGGGACCAATGACATAGATAGGAGTAGGGATGAGGTCCTGAAGAGAGAATAGAGGGAGTTAGGAAAGAAGTTAAAAAGAAGGACCTCAGGGATAGTAATCTCAGGATTGCTGCCTGTGCCATGCGCCAGAGAGGGGAGGAACAAGAAGATGTGGCAGCTGAATGCGTGGCTGAAGAGTTGGTGCAGAGGGCAGGGGTTCAGATTTGTGGATCATTGGGATCTCTTCTGGGGAAGGTCTGACCTGTACAAACAGGATGGGCTGCACCTGAACTGGAGGGGGATCAATATTCTGGTGGGCAGGTTTGCTGCGCTGATGGGGAGGGTTTAAACTAGTTTCGCCAGGGGTGGGTGAGGGGGTGGAATCAGAATGTGAGGGCGGATATTAGGGTAGAAGGCCAAAAGCATGATACTATGAGCTCTGAGTTGGTGATGAAGGACAGACAGGGGGCAAAATATAAATATAGCCAGTTAGAGGAGTTGAAATGTGTCTATTTCAATGCTAGGGGTATTAGGAATAAAGGGGATGAAATTAGAACATGGATCAGAACGTGGAACCACGATGTTATGGCTGTTACAGAGACTTGCCTGGAGGACGGGCAGTATCGGCTGATGCAGGTACCGGGCTTTAGGGGTTTTAAAAAGAATAGGATGGGATGTAGAAAAGGGGAAAGGGGTGTGTAGCATTACTGGTCAGGGATAGTATCATGGCTATAGAAAGGGAGGAGGTTGCAGAGCGAGGGTCGACTGAGTCTGTGTGGGTGGAAGTCAGAAAGAGGAAAGGAGCCTCACTGTGCTGGGAGTCGTCTATAGGCCTCCAAATAGCCCTCGGAACCCAGAGGAGCAGATCAGCAGGCAGATTTTGGAATGGTGGGAAATACAGGGTTGTAGTTATGGGTGATTTCAACTTCCCTCATATTGTCTGGCACCTCCTGACTGCAAGAGGGATGGACAGGGCTGAAATTGTCAGGTGTGTCCAAGAACTTGGTCAGGTGGAGGAGCATTTTGATGAGAGCTCAACTTCCTGAGCTTTAGTGTAGCTATGGAAAAGGATAGTGGGGAAGGGCTGAACTTGGGAAAGACTAATTATGAAGGGATGAGGCAGGAACCAGCAAGAATACATTGGAAACAAATGTTTAAGGATTAAAGCACAGAAGTAATATGGAGGATGTTTAGGGATCACTTGGGTTCAGGGTAAGTTTGTCCCACTGGCACAAGGAAAAGATGGTAGGAAAAGGGAACTGTGGCTGACAAAACAGGTCAGGCAACTAGTCAAGAGGAAGAAGGAAACATACATTACATATAGGAAGCAGGAAACAGGAAGGGCTCATGAGAAGTTATGGGAGCCAGGAAGGAGCTTAAGAAAGAACTTTGGAGAGCTTGAAGGGGGCATGAGAAGGCCTTGGCATGTAGGATTAAGGAGAACTGAAAGGTATTCTATGTATGTAAAGAACAGAAGAATTTAAGGAAAGACTGGATAGTTACATGGAGAGGAGAGGAATGGAGGAATATGGACCGGGTGCTGGTCAGTGGGACTAGGAGGGTGGGGACTTGTTACGGCATAGACTAGTAGGGCCGAACTGGCCTGTTCTGTGCTGGGTGGTTATATGGTTATATGGATATATGACGAGAATTAAGGTGGAGCCGATAAAGGAGGCAACATGTGCCTTGAGGCGGACAAGGTTGGGGAGGTCTTGAATGAATATTTTGCTTCAATATTCAGAAGAGAAAAGGTCCTTGATCATGGTGAGATCAGAGTTGAACAGACCTGTGGGCTGGACATTATGGAGATTAAGGAAGTGGAAGTCTTGGATCTTCTTAAAAACATCAAGATTGATGAGTCCCCGGGGCCAGACGTGATATAACCCAGGCTGCTTTGGGAAGTGAGGGAAGAGATAGCTGGGGCAGTAGCTATGATCTTTGAATCATCTTTGGCTGCAGGGGAGGTGTCGGAGGATTGGAGAATGGGAAATGTAGTCCCCTTGTTTAAAAAAGATAATAAGGAGAATCTTGGGAATTATGGACCAGTGAGTCTTAATGACAGGATATATGAGCATTTGGAGAAGAATAGAAGGACAGTCAGTGTGGCTTTCTGAAGGGAAGGTTGAGCCTCACGAGTCTAATTGAGTTTTTTGTGGAGGTAACAAAAGGAATTAATGAGGGTCGGGCAGTAGATGGGGTCTACATGGATTTTAACAAGGCATTTGACAAGGTCCCCATGAGAGACTCATCCAGAAAGTCATGAGGCTCAGGATCAGTGGAACCTTGGTCATGTGGATAAAAAATGGTTTGTAGGAAGAAAGCAGAGAGCACTAGTGGAAGGAAAGTATCTGCCTGGAGGTCATGACTAGAGGAGGGGTCACAGGGATATGTTCCGGGACCCCTGCTCTTTGTGGTCTTTATAAATGACCTGGATGAAGAGATGGAAGGATGGGTCAGTAAGTTTGTGGATGACACAAAGGTTGGAGGAGTTTTGGATGGAGCTGAAGGTTGTCAAAGGTTACAAGAGGATATAGACAGGATCCAGAGTTAGGCGGAGAAATGGCAGATGGAGCTCAACCCAGATAAGTGTGAGGTGATGCTTATTGGAACAACAAACCAGAAGGCTGAGGACAGGGTCAATGGTCAGTTACTTAAGAGTGTGGATGAACAGAGGCACCTTGGGGTCCAAATTGATACATCCCTCAAGGTTGTTGCACAGGTTAATAGGATAGTTAAGAAGGCCTATGGGATGCTGGGCTTCATTAATAGGGGATTGAGTTCAGGAGTAGAGAGGTCATATTACAACTCTACAAATCTGTGGTGAGACCCCACTTGGAGAATTGTGTTCAGTTCTGGTCACCTCATTACATGAAGGATGTGGAAGCTGTGGAGAGGGGGCAGAGGAGATCTACCAGGATGTTGCCTGGATTGGGAAACAAATCTTATGAAGCAAGGTTAGCAGAGCTGGGACTTTTCACTTTGGAACGAAGAAGGACGAGAGGAGACTTGATGGAGGATAACAAGACTATGAGAGGCATGGATAGGGTGGACGGCCAGTGCCTGTTTCCCAGGGTAGGATCAGCAAACACCAGAGGACATGTACAAAATGGAGGGAAGTTTAGGGGAGATGTCAGAGAGTTGTGGGTGCAGGGATGTTGGTGGAAGCTGAAGCATTTAAGACTCTCTTAGACAGACACATGGATGAAAGAAAAAATAGAGGGTTTTGGGACAGGGAGGCTTTAGTACTTTTTTTTGGAAGGAATATATGGGTCAGCACAACATCAAGGACTGTATTGTCCTATCTTACTTGAGGGAGTGCAGAAGAGGTTCACCAGGTTGATTCCAGAGATGAGGGGTTTGGCCTATGAGGAGAGATTGAGTCGTCAGGGACTGCACTTGCTGGAATTTAAAAGAATGAGAGGGAATCTTATAGAAATGTATAACATTATGAAAGGCATAGATAAGATAGAGGTAGGTAAGTTGTTTCCATTGGTGGGGGGGGTCCCGAACTAGGGGACAGAGCCATGACCCAGGGGAGTAGATTTAGGACAGAGATGAGGAGGAACTGCTTTTCCCAGAGGATGGTGAATCTGGAATTCATGGCCCATTGAAGCAGTGGAGGTTACTTCAGTAAATATATTTAAGACAAGGTTGGTTAGAGTTTTATATAGTAGGAGAATTAAGGGATTGGTGGGGGGGGAGGCAGGTAGGTGGAGATGAGCCATAATCTCATTGAATGACACAGCAGGCTCGGTGGGTTGGATGGCCGACTCCCACTCCTATTTCTTACGTTCTTATAACTCAGGTCCTCAAGATGCTGTGATCCTCATGGATCTGTTCAGCAGATATAACTAGATCACTAAATGTGGTGATTAGGTGTACTCCAAGTGCGGCTCACCATTTTGTATATTTGCAACATGATGTCCAAACTCAATGGCCTTACCGATGACACCAAGGTCTCACCATCCTGCTGACCTGTGTTGCCACCTCTCAGGGAACTATGTTCCCCATGGTCTCTCTGTTCTACAACAGTGCCCAAGGGAATACCATTCATCGTATGAATCCTGCCTGGTTTCACTTCCCAAAATGCCATCTTGCATTTGTTCGAATTAAATTCCACCTGCCCTTCCTTGGCACATTTTCCTAATTGATCTGCATCATGTTATAGAACATTACAGCACAGCACAAGCCCTTCAGCCCATGACGTTATGCTGACCCAAATAAACTTAGTCAACAAACTAACCTTGCCTATCTCATAACCCTGTATTTTACTTCCATCCATGTGTCTTTTAAATGTCCCGAATGTTCCAGCCTCCTCCACCACCCCAGAAATGCACTCCAGGCCCCCACCACTCTGTATATGTAAAAAAAATACATTTCTCCTGTAATAGAATATTTGTATTTGGGATATAAATTGGTAAAATTAGAGTAGGTTACATACATACACACACTTTAAAACTTTGAAATATTGAAGAATTCATATTCAGTGAATTTACAGAAACTATTGGAGAATGCTGTGCACATTCCACAAGTAGGTGTTAATTAAAATGATGTAATTAAAGCAACAAGCAGGAGACGCACTGGCTGTTAAAAGCTCTTTGTAAGAGTTTTGACAGAGTGCACAGAAGGGTCACTCCTGGGTTTTGTTTACATAAATACAACAGCTTGACCAAGAAGACTAACTCCTATTGTTTGTTGGAGAAGGTCAGGGGTTTTGCAAGTGAGAGAGTCACATGGGTTTTCTGGCAGTTGGAGGGAGAGAGAGAGAGAGAGAGAGAGAGAGAGAGAGAGAGAGAGAGAAAGAGAGAGAGAGAGAGAGAGAGAGTCAGCTGAACATTGCAAGCCAAGAAACTTGTTGGAACTAAAACAGAAAGCTCCAGAGTGGCGGATGGCTGGAAGTACTATCTGTCTGATGTTTTTCTTGGAATAAGTGGAACAGAAAGGAACTCTGTGCTAGCCTGACACAGAGGTTATCATCTGGAGAACCCTGATGGGGAAAGTTTAATCAGCGAGACATTGAGGTGACTAATGGTGGTACCTCAGTTGTGGAAATCCTGGGACAACAAATTTCTCTCTGAAAACTGACAAGAACCTTCCTGAGCAGTAACCATTTACCTTTCAAGCACCAAAGCCTGGTGAACTTTAAGATGTTAAATTCTGTTCACAGTATAAGAATTGCCTGCAACCAGTGAACTTGGAAGAAGGAGAAGTGAAAATGAACTGTGAACCAAAGAACTTTTCTTACATTTACACACACATCACATACACATGCACTTAGAATTAGAAGGGGGTTAAGTTGGGTTTAGTTAAGTTAATAGAGATAAGTTAAAGTTTGATTCTGTTTTCAAGTTTAAAGATAATTAAAAACAACTTTTGTTTAAGTAACTACTTGTCTTGGTGAATGTCTATTGCTGCTGGGTTTTGGGGTCCTCTGGTCTCATAACACTCCATTCAATTTTCCTCCCCTCCCTTTGTGCAGATTTGCTGCTCCCATACAGGCTGTCCACCCTATCTATGCCTCTCATCACAGGTTATCTTCACTGCCCACTGTACCAGCCAATCTCAAGACCCCTACAGCCCCCTGGGGGCCATAGAACATTAAAGTAAAAGCCATTTTTTTCTTTTCACTTCACCTGACATAATCGTTTTTTAAATGTAGTCAAGTATTGAAGAAACAAAAAATTGACTGCTTCTCAGGGAAGCAGGGCCATGAACTTCGAATGAAACACCAGACTGGGAGATCATTTCGTTGATCTTGGCTCCATCTCCCGTAATTGCTCAGATCTCCCAGTGGCTACCCATTTCAATTCTCTGTCCCATTCCCTTGCTGACATGTCTGTCCATGGTCCCATGCACTGCCTGACTGAAACCACCCGCACATTGGAGGAACAACACCTCATCTTCCAACTCATTCCATTTCCTCCAAATCAAAGGAGTAGCCATGGGTACCCGCATGGGCCCCAGCTACACCTTCCTGTTTGCGACTCTAGGGGGCGAAACTGTTGTCTGGACGGAGGAGGAGATTAAAGATTTTACCTTGGTGAAACAGTGTTTTATAAGTGCCCCAGTTTTGGTTTTACCCGACCTAAATAAGCCATTTGACCTATATACCAATGCGAAAGACGGTGTGGCCATGGGAGTATTAACACAAGAGAGGGCAGGCTTTAGACAACCAGTTACCTTTCTGTCAAAAGTTTTAGACCCTGTTTGTCGTGGTTGGCCAGAATGTGTGCAAGCCATCACAGCCACTGCTATTTTAGTCGAAGAAGGACGAAAGATTACGTTTGGTGCCCCGATGATAGTTCACACCCCTCACACAGTCCGCACCATTCTCTTACAACGTGCCGGAAGGTGGGTTACTGATTCCAGAATTTTAAAGTATGAACCGATTCTCATGGATAGGGATGATTTGACACGGATTATGAACAAAGAACAGAATCCAGCCGCCTTCTTGGTTTCTCCAGATTCTGATACTGTCCCCAATGTACGTTCAGAAGTGATCGATTTACAGACAAAAATTAGAGATGATTTAAGTGATGAACCTTTACGGGAGGGTGAAAGATGGTTTATTGATGGATCTTCCCGCTGGATTGACGGCATTCGTTATAGCGGGTATAGTGTAGTGGATGGGAACGAAGGAGTTGTGATTGAAGCCGGTCGTCTTCCCGGTCATTGGTCGGCAAAATCCTGTGAATTATATACCCTCTGCAGAGCTCTCCAGGGTTTAGAGAGAAAGGTGGGCACAATCTATACCGACTCAAAGTATGCTTTTGGTGTAGTGCACACCTTTGGAAAGATTTGGAAAGAGCGGGGAATGATAACTGGGAAAGGACAAAAGTTGATCCATGAAAACTTAATTGTTCAATCCTTAGATGCTCTTATGTTACCTGAGGAGATAGCTGTAGTTCATGTACGGGGCCATCAACTTATTGACAGTCCTGAAGCACAGGGGAACAGACGGGCAGATGAAGCTGCCAAACAGGCTGCACTCACAAAAAGAATAGATATGCAGCTGTTACTCCCCACCCCACATGAGGTTCAAAAGACTCCCATCTTTTCACGGGAAGAGGAGGTTTATATGAAAGACCAGGGAATGCGTCAAACTGCCGATGGGTGGTGGTGGATGGCAGAGGGACACCAAGTACTGAACAAAGCCTTGGCTCGTCAGATTATTGATCAGCTCCACCAGCAGACACACTGGGGAACACAGGCACTTGCTGATGCTTTTGTATGGTCCTTTAATTGCTTGGGAATATACACCATAGCCAAGCAAAGGACTCGGGGGTGCCCAATCTGTCAGCGAGTGAATAAGAAAGTCATGCTCCAGGTAATGCCTGGCAGTCGCGATATAGCCGTACGCCCATTTCAACGAATACAGATTGACTTCACGGAATTACCTAAGACAGGGGCTTATAAATACCTCCTGGTGATGGTGGATCATTTTACTCGATGGGTTGAGGCTTTCCCGACCCCTAATGATCGTGCTAGCACCATTATCCGGATATTACTAGACTCTGTTATTCCGCGTTTTGGCATTATTCAAACCATTGACTCAGATTGAGGTACACATTTTACCTCTCAGGTACTCGAGGGTGTGTGTAAAATCTTGGGAATAGATTGGCAGTTACATACCCATGGCACCCCCAGAGTTCAGGCCGTGTTGAACAGATGAATCAGACCCTGAAAAATCAGCTCACTCGACTTCATGAGGAAACTGGCCTCTCCTGGATTAAATGCTTACCCTTAGCTTTAATTAGGACTCGCACAGCTCCTCGTAAGGACCTTGCTGTCTCACCATATGAACTGATGTTTGGTCTTCCTTACATGGGATTCCACACTGATACCCCTATCCCTGACGCTAATGACCAGTACATATCTAAATATTTACAGGGACTTTTTATTCTCTGTATGACTTACGACAGAAGGGTTTATTAGCTCAAAACTCACCCCTGGACTATCCTATTCATTCTGTTAAACCTGGTGATTGGGTATATGTAAAAGCGCGGCAAGACCATAAACTAAAACCGATATGGGACGGCCCTTATTGTGTACTTCTGATTACAGACACTGCAGTGCAAACAAAAGAAAAGGGGTGGACTCACATACAATGCATTAAACAAGCTAATTCACGGACTAAAGACATTGATAATATACCCTCCACCTGGCGTGCAGTCTCACATCCTTCTGGTCTGAAAGTTACGCTACGCCGGGAAAAAGTGCTGTAATGTTATTTTTATTATTTGCTGCATTGTTTTTCTGCTGGTTCCCAATTTTTGGGAAACCACCCAATTATACACAATGTATTAAGTCCTCCTGGAATAGGGGCAGCAGAGGTGAAAATTACTTTGAGGAATGGACAAGTTTACCTTTAGAATGCAGACAGGGCACAGGTATAGACTCTATTCATAGTGGGGTACCTTATTTAGAATGGTTTAATTTAGGATCCCAACATGGACCAGGGAAACAGACCTGCCCTAGGGGAGTGGATTGGGTTGGCGTCCCGGCCTCTACAGATATTAAAGAGATGAGTGGTAAAAATATGGTACAAAGAAGATGGTGGGAAAATGTTAGACAGAACATTAGTCAGGGCTATACCTGGAGTAGGGATAAAGGGGGTGTATATGCTAATGCTCACAGACAAGCTGCTACTCACAGGTTAGGTAACAATAAACGCTCCCCCCCAACTTGGCATCTTGTAAATCATCCTTTGGGTCACGAATGCATTCAGAAGGCTAAAGGGAAGGCTAAAGACAATCACTATAAGGGCGATTCGAGTTGTAAACGGCTCCAGACTACCACAGCTGTTTGGCATTTAAACCGTTTAACCAGACTCCAGGCAGTTTTGAAGATTCTCACCAAATAATCTCATTCCCATCTCACTAAGAAAAAGTGGGGATTGTGAGAGATAATAGATTATAGGAAGTAAAGTAAATTGATCTAATTATTCTGCACATCCCTGAGGGTCCTCTATCAGGGAGGTCATTTCCTTCTTAAAGTTGTGCACCTCCGTACTAGTCAGAAGCACATTTACGAGAAGCCCCAAATCCCCTCCCAAGGGAACCTCTCGTAAAGGTCTCTTCCAGTTAATTTCTGGCTTATCCCCTCCTCTATGATGTTTAGGTTCCTGCCCTCCGGGAGACAAATCAAAGGGTTCTGCCCTTCCCTCCCGAAGGGTCTCACACTGTTCTGAACAACCCTCATAATCAAAGTCTCCTACCTCTTGTGTCATTTGAGGCGGTAATCTTGTACTCTGTGAGCGGGTCATCATACCACCCCTACTTTCTTCTTCTTTCTCTAACTGTGGAGGAGGAGGGGAAGGTAAAGAAGGGTAAAGCGTAGGTGAGAGGAGGAAGATAGGAGCCGGCACAGGGGGAACATAAGATGGAGGAAGGGAATGTAACACATCCCGTCCTTGTATTTGAGGGGCAGAGGGTTCCTCATCCTTCTTGTTCTTACATTCCTTTTCACTCAAAATCATTTGATCAAACGATCCACTGAGCCAACAGGCTGCATATTCTCTGCTCTCGGTATTACCTCCTTGATTTTGGTAGAGCCAGATGTTCAATTCCTGACACATCCATTCCTCGTCGGATCCAAACTTTGGCCATTATACCAAACTCCCTTTTATCGGATTCTTAACCCATTCCTGATAGCAATACCTGACCATGGTCTGTTTATTTTTTCCACGGGTTTTCCCCACACCCCAATCAGATAACATTAATCCTAACGGACTATGTTTAGGTATCTGATCTTCCCATCCTTCTTTAGGACTGTTTCCCTTGCTACTTACTCCTCCCATACTAGCAGGTAAATAAAATTCCTCTTACCGGGATCCAGTAGCTATTCCTAGCGCGCTTCCTTAACGTTCTCCCGTCGTTTGTTCTCAATGCCTCTTCTCGGATATCACTCACTTCATCCACTGACCAGTCACCCTTCGTCCGGGAGTCCAGCTGAATCAGCCGGGGTGCACCTACCCCCGTCATCGGGCACTCTGTCAGTGGAGGGAGTGGGATCCCGGACGAGCCCCCAGTTGTGAGAAACAGAAGTACCTTCACAGATTTCGCTTGAGACAAAAATTGAGAACAAAGAACATTTATTGTACAACGATGCAAAGTTGGGTGCTTCCCCTTACCCTGGGAATACACACACATACTGGGGCTCACCCAACTTTTATACAGTTCATTTCAGTGTAGAGGTACCCTCCCCCCCTAACATTCTTCTGCCTCCTGGATTGGTTTGGCATTTGATAATTCTGTCTGCCTACATTTCTGTAAACTTGAAAGACCATGGGGTATCCTGTCTGGGTCCCATCATGTCATTGTCCTTATTCATGAATCTGCCTTTGTCCTTTTTTTTTAAATTTTTTTTTCACACCATAAACCACATTGACCAAGATACATACATTTTCCTTTTCAAATATATACAGTGTCATTTTCTCCCCCCCCCCCTCCTCCCATCCCACCCTCCCTACCTCCCCCACCATTCATTTAAAGTACAGAATCTAAGATACATTAAACCAGTCAAACAATGTTGTCATTCAATAAAAATAAACAAGAAATTCCACTGAGTCATTTCTTTTCATTTCCTTCTCCTTTTGTTAATTTAGGTAGTGAATGTCCCCGGTAGGTTTTCTCTATTGTGTTTCATGTATGGCTCCCATATTTGTTCAAATATTTCAATATTATTTCTTAAATTATATGTTATTTTTTCTAATGGAATACATTTATTCATTTCTATATACCATTGTTGTATTTTCAAATTATCTTCCGATTTCCAGGTTGACATAATACATTTTTTTGCTACGGCTAGAGCTATCTTAACAAATCTGTTTTGTACACCATCCAAATCAAGTCCAAATTCTTTGTTTTTTATGTTACTTAGGAGGAAGATCTCTGGGTTTTTTGGTATATTGTTTTCTGTAATTTTATTTAATATTTGGTTTAGATCTTCCCAAAATTTTTCTACTTTCTCACATGTCCAGATTGCATGAATTGTTGTTCCCATTTCTTTTTTACATTGAAAACATCTATCAGATACTGTTGGGTCCCATTTATTTAACTTTTGAGGTGTAATGTATAGCCTGTGTATCCAGTTATATTGTATCATACGTAAACTCGTATTTATTGTATTTCTCATCGTTCCAGAACATAACTTCTCCCATGTTTCCTTCTTTATCTTTATATTTAAATCTTGTTCCCATTTTTGTTTAGTTTTACCATTTGTTTCCTCATTCTCCTTTTCTTGCAGTTTAATATACATATTTGTTATAAATCTTTTGATTGTCATTGTGTCTGTAATCACATATTCAAAGTTACTTCCCTCTGGTAAACTCAGACTGCTTCCTAATTTGTCCTTCAAGTAGGATCTCAATTGGTAATATGCCAGCACTGTATCTTGAGTTATATTGTATTTATCTTTCATTTGTTCAAAGGATAATAATCTATTTCCTGAAAAACAATTTTCTATTCTTTTGATTCCTTTTTTCTCCCATTCTCGAAAGGAAAGGTTATCTATTGTAAAAGGGTTTAACTGATTTTGTGTCAGTATTAGTTTTGGTAATTGGTAATTTGTTTTATTCCTTTTTACATGAATCTTCTTCCAAATATTGAGCAGATGATGTAATACTGGAGAACTCCTACGTTGTACCAATTTTTCATCCCATTTATATAATATGTGTTCAGGTATCTTTTCCCCTATTTTATCTAGTTCTGATCTAGTCCAATCTGGCTTTTCCCTTGTTTGATAAAAATCTGATAGGTATCTTAATTGTGCGGCTCTATAATAATTTTTAAAGTTTGGCAGTTGTAAGCCTCCTTGTTTATACCATTCTGTTAATTTATCTAGTGCTATCCTCGGTTTCCCCCCTTTCCATAAAAATTTCCTTATTATTTTCTTTAACTCCTTGAAGAATTTCTCTGTCAAGTGTATTGGCAATGCCTGAAATAGGTATAGTATCCTTGGGAAAATGTTCATTTTAATACAGTTTATCCTTCCTATTAGTGTTAGTGGTAAATTTTTCCAATGCTCTAAATCGTCCTGTAATTTTTTCATTAGTGGATAATAATTGAGTTTATATAGATGGGCGAGATTTTTATTTATTTGTATACCTAGGTATCTTATTGCTTGCATTTGCCATCTGAATGATGATTCCTTCTTAAATTTTGAGAAATCCGCATTATTCATTGGCATTGCTTCACTTTTATTTACGTTAATCTTGTAACCCGACACTTCTCCATATTCCTTCAATTTCTTATATAATTCTTTTATTGATAGTTTTGGTTCTGTTAAGTATACTATAACATCATCTGCAAATAAACTGATTTTATATTACTTGTCTTTTATTTTTATCCCTTTTATTTTATTTTCTGTTCTTATCAATTCTGCTAGTGGTTCTATAGCTAACGCGAACAATAAGGTTGATAGTGAGCATCCCTGCCTTGTTGATCTGCTTAAATTAAATTGCTTTGATATATATCCATTTACTGTCACTTTCACCAATGGCCCCTTATATAATGCTTTAATCCAATTAATATACTTCTCTGGTAAACAGAATTTTTGCAATACTTTGAATAAATAATTCCATTCTACTCTGTCAAAGGCCTTCTCTGCGTCTAAAGCAACTGCTACTGTTGGCGCTTTACTCCCTTCTACTGCATGAATTAAGTTAATAAATTTACAAATATTGTCTGTTGCCCGTCTTTTTTTAATAAATCCAGTTTGGTCTAGATTTACCATTTTAGGTACATAATCTGCTAATCTGTTTGCTAATAGTTTAGCTATTATCTTACAATCTGTGTTATGTAATGATATTGGTCTATATGACGCTGGTGCGAGTGGATCTTTCCCTTGCTTTAATATTACTGTAATTATTGCTGTTTTACATGAGGAGGGGAGGAATTAATAAATCTTTAAATGTTTTATAGAATTCTATTGGGAATCCATCCTCTCCTGGTGTTTTATTATTTGGTAATTTTTTTATTATCTCTTGTATTTCTACTATTTCAAATGGTTCTGTGAATTTATTTTGTTCCTCTATTTGTAATTTTGGTAGTTCAATTTTAGTTAAAAATTCATCCATTTTGCCTTCTTTCCCTTCGTTTTCAGTTTGGTATAATTGTTCGTAGAATTCTCTAAAGTTTTCATTGATCTCCGTTGGATTATATGTGATTTGTTTTTCTTTTTTCCTTGATGCCAATACCATTTTCTTAGCTTGTTCTGTCTTAAGCTGCCATGTTAGAATTTTGTGCGTTTTTTCCCCTAGTTCATAATATTTCTGTTTTGTCTTCATTATGTTCTTCTCCACCTTATATGTTTGTAGAGTTTCATATTTTATTTTTTTATCTGCCAATTCTCTTGTTTTAATTGTATCTTCCTTCATTGCTAATTCTTTTTCTATATTTACTATTTCCCTTTCCAACTGCTCTGTTTCCTGATTGTAGTCCTTCTCCATCTTGGTTACATAACTTATTCTTTGCCCTCTAATGAACGCTTTCATTGCGTCCCATTGTATAAACTTATCTTTCACTGATTCCGTATTTATTTCAAAGTACATTTTAATTTGTCTTTCTATGAATTCTCTAAAATCCTGCCTTTTGAGTAACATGGAGTTTAATCTCCATCTATACATTCTTGGAGGGATGTCCTCTAACTCTATTGTCAATATCAAGGGTGAATGGTCCGATAATATTCTAGCTTTATATTCTGTTTTTCTTACTCTATCTTGCATACGAGCTGATAACAGAAATAGGTCTAATCTTGAGTATGTTTTATGTCTAGCCGAATAATATGAATATTCCTTTTCCTTTGGGTGTTGTTTCCTCCATATATCCAAAAGTTGCATTTCTTGCATCGATTTAATTATAAATTTGGTTACTTTGTTCTTTCTGTTAATTTTTTTCCCAGTTTTATCCATATTTGAATCCAAATTATGGTTGAAATCCCCTCCTATTAATATATTCCCTTGCCTGTCTGCTCTCTTCAAAAAAATATCTTGCGCCTGTGGCCCTGATGAGTGGCCGCCTCTGGCCCTGATGAGTGGCCGCCTCTGGCCGTGATGAGTGGCCGCCTCTGGACCTGATGAGTGGCCACCACTGGCTCTGGCCCTGATGTATGGCCACCACTGGCCCTGGCCCTGATGAGTGGCTGCCTCTGGCCCTGGCCCTGATGAGTGGCCGCCTCTGGCCCTGGCCCTGATGAGTGGCCACCTCTGGCCCTGGCTCTGATGTGTGGCTGCCTCTTGCCCTGACCCTGATGAGTGGCCGCCTCTGGTCCTGGCCCTGATGTGTGGCTGCCTCTGGCCCTGGCCCTGATGAGTGGCCGCCTCTGGCCGTGATGAGTGGCCGCCTCTGGCCCTGGCCCTGATGAGTGGCCACCTCTGTCCCTGATGAGTGGCCGCCACTGGCCCTGGCCCTGATGTGTGGCCGCCACTGGCCCTGATGTGTTGCCGCCACTGGTCCTGGCCCTGATGTGTGGCCGCCACTGGCCCTGGCCCTGATGAGTGGCCGCCACTGGCCCTGGCCATGATGTGTGGCTGCCACTGGCCCTGATGTGTGGCCGCCACTGGCCCTGATGTGTTGCCGCCACTGGTCCTGGCCCTGATGTGTGGCCGCCACTGGCCCTGGCCCTGATGTGTGGCCGCCACTGGCCCTGATGTGTTGCCGCCACTGGCCCTGGCCCTGATGTGTGGCCGCCACTGGCCCTGGCCCTGATGATGGCCGCCACTGGCCCTGGCCATGATGTGTGGCTGCCACTGGCCCTGGCCCTGATGTGTGGCTGCCACTGGCCCTGATGTGTTGCCGCCACTGGTCCTGGCCCTGATGTGTGGCCGCCACTGGCCCTGGCCCTGATGAGTGGCCGCCACTGGCCCTGGCCATGATGTGTGTCTGCCACTGGCCCTGGCCCTGATGAGTGGCCGCCACTGGCCCTGGCCCTGATGAGTGGCCGCCACTGGCCCTGGCCCTGATGTGTGGCCGCCTCTGGCCCTGACCCTGATGAGTGGCCGCCTCTGGCCCTGGCCCTGATGTGTGGCCGCCACTGGCCCTGGCCCTGATGTGTGGCCGCCACTGGCCCTGGCCCTGATGAGTGGCCGCCACTGGCCCTGTCCCTGATGAGTGGCCGCCACTGGCCCTGGCCCTGATGTGTGGCCACCACTGGCCCTGGCCCTGATGAGTGGCCGCCACTGGCCCTGGCCCTGATGAGTGGCCGCCACTGGCCCTGGCCCTGATGTGTGGCCGCCTCTGGCCCTGACCCTGATGAGAGGCCGCCTCTGGCCCTGGCCCTGATGTGTGGCCGCCACTGGCCCTGGCCCTGATGAGTGGCCGCCACTGGCCCTGGCCCTGATGTGTGGCCGCCTCTGGCCCTGACCCTGATGAGTGGCCGCCTCTGGCCCTGGCCCTGATGTGTGGCCACCACTGGCCCTGGCCCTGATGTGTGGCTGCCTCTTGCCCTGACCCTGATGAGTGGCCGCCTCTGGCCCTGGCCCTGATGTGTGGCCACCACTGGCCCTGGCCCTGATGTGTGGCTGCCTCTTGCCCTGACCCTGATGAGTGGCCGCCTCTGGCCCTGGCCCTGATGTGTGGCCACCACTGGCCCTGGCCCTGATGAGTGGCCGCCACTGGCCCTGGCCCTGATGAGTGGCCGCCACTGGCCCTGGCCCTGATGTGTGGCCGCCTCTGGCCCTGACCCTGATGAGAGGCCGCCTCTGGCCCTGGCCCTGATGTGTGGCCGCCACTGGCCCTGGCCCTGATGAGTGGCCGCCACTGGCCCTGGCCCTGATGTGTGGCCGCCTCTGGCCCTGACCCTGATGAGTGGCCGCCTCTGGCCCTGGCCCTGATGTGTGGCCACCACTGGCCCTGGCCCTGATGTGTGGCTGCCTCTTGCCCTGACCCTGATGAGTGGCCGCCTCTGGCCCTGGCCCTGATGTGTGGCCACCACTGGCCCTGGCCCTGATGAGTGGCCGCCACTGGCCCTGGCCCTGATGAGTGGCCGCCACTGGCCCTGGCCCTGATGTGTGGCCGCCTCTGGCCCTGACCCTGATGAGAGGCCGCCTCTGGCCCTGGCCCTGATGTGTGGCCACCACCTCCTCCGTACAGCCTTGAAACACCCTGTAAATGGAGCCCATGGTGGTTTCATTCAAACAATACTTTGATCTGGAGCAGCCGTGGGGGGTGGGGGGTTGGTTGTCGACTCTGGGGAAGCAGTGACCAGATAAACACTGAGATCTCCCACCCTCCAGCACGGGACGGTGACCACAGCAGCGGACCAGCGAGGGGGACCGGGTGCCGGAACCGGGACGCGAGAGGGTGCCGAAGATCCCGATCCCGCGGGAGGTTCGGAACGCTGAGGGTTCGGACTCGGATTCGACGGCGGGAGCCGAATAAGCGGACACTCTCTTTCCCGGACTCTTTCAGGCCGTGGCGGACGCGTCAACCTGTTCGTGGGGGAAGGGTGTAATATTGCAGCTGTGTAATATTACAGGACGTGGACTTGGTAGAAGGAGGTGGGGCAGGAAATGGCCCTGAGGGGCCACACAAAAACAGGGCAGCAGCTGGTGCGGGAAAAGGATCAGGTTCCGCCGAGATTTGAACTCGGATCGCTGGATTCAGAGTCCAGAGTGCTAACCATTACACCACGGAACCCGCGCTACGCAACCAGCCGCACGGCGACGCATTTCAGGGCACCCGCCCTCCCGTGCGTCCTGTCATCCCACCTGTCATCGCAACAGCTCTCTGATTGGTCAGAACTTCCTCGGCCGATGGACGAAGGAGCATCTTTGCAACCACGGCTTTCTCATTGTGTGAGGGAGGGGGGGTGGAGGAATCGGTCCGCACGTGACCGGAAATTAGCGTCGCCCGTCCCGTTCCGCCCATCGGCGATCCTGAGGGGAACAAGGGCCAGTTCCCGCCCTCCGCGGCGCGGGGAAGCGGAAGTGACGACAGGCTGAGACGGAAGGAGAGCCCTTCGTTGCTGTGGAGACAACGCGATGGCGGAGCTGGGAGAGAGCGAGTGGGACTCGTGGATGGTGGAGAGTCTGAGGCGGTGAGTGGCGGCCGGAGGGGGGCCGGGACAGGAGGCGGCGGCCGGGGGGAAGGAGGGTTCGAGTTCAATTCTAGGCGAAACCAAGGCCCCGGCGGGTGAGGGTGAGGGTGGGGGGGGAGGGGAGGGTGGGGGGGGAGGGGGGGGGGGGGGGAGGGGGGGGGGAGGGGGGGGGGGGAGGGGGGGGGGGGGGAGGAGGGGGGGGGGAGGAGGGGGGGAGGGGGGGGAGGGGGGGGGGAGGGGGGGGGGGAGGGGAGGGGGGGGGGAGGGAGGGTGGGGGAGGGTAGGGGGGTGAGGGTAGGGGGGGAGGGTGGGGGGGTAAACTCGTGTAATCTGTTGTCCCAGATACGCTGCACAGAGTCTTCCCTCTGGTCACATTAGGCATGTTCCAGCAGGGAAACCCCCCTCTGTCCAGCCCCACCTCGGGGAAGGAGAATGGGAGGAGTGCAGCACCTCGCTGACTGGTGATGCCTCCCCACTCGCCCCTCTCCCTCCATGACCCCTGCGTGGGAGCCGGAGGAGGCCGCCTGGGCAGCAGGATCTGTCAGCGGGGGATGGCGGCTCAATGGGAGCCTTCAGGGGGGCAGCCTGGAACTGTTCTGGAAATCACCGAGGGGTTCCAGCTGTGTGGGGGATTATGGGGAGGGAAGACGGCTATTGCTCTCACTCCGGCACCAGTCGCCCCACCTCCAAAGGCTCCAGAGGGCACGACGAGTCACCTCTTGATATGAATGGGATGCTGGGGCTGTCTGAAAGTCAAGTTTTAAATTTTCAATCCGCTCTTGTAGTCGCCTTCAGGTCAAGGCCTTCAGTGAAATGGCCTATTGACAATTCTCTCTCCCTCAGATGCTGCTCCAGCCGCCCCTGCCTTGAGCACACTGTAGATCACTTTCTGTCTATGTTTCAGGTACAACGACCTTCACGTGTTTGAACTGCAGGATCCGACTCGGGTTATAGAGTGGATTCAGGACCGAAGTAGGTTGAACTTGGTCTTTCTTTGCATTTGTGCATGACCAGCACAAAGGTCACCCCTAAGAGGTTCTGACTTGTTACAATGTCATCTCCATTTGGAGAGTCCTGTGCACTTTGAGTGAATGCTTTGAGCAACATGCTGTTTCAGTCGGTAAAAATGGCCTGAGCTTTTTCCCGACTTTAATTCTCCATCCTACTCCCTCTCTGACTTGTGCCCTCCTACGCTGTTCCAATCATAGAACATTATGGCACAGTGAAATGACTCTTCGGCCCTCTAATCCATGCCAAACTATTATTCTGCCCAGTCCCACTGACCTGCGCCAAGACCTGAGCCCACTATACCCCTTCCATCCATGTAGCTGTGCAAATTTTTTTTTTAATGTGAAAATTGAGCCCAAGTTCACCACTTAGCTGGCAGTTCATTCCACACTCCCACCACTCTCTGTTAAGAAATTCCCTTCAACAATCTACATTTACTCTATCACCCCTCAGAATTTTAAATACCTCGATCAAATCTCCCCTCATTCCTCTACACTCCAGGAAATAAAGTTTAACCTGTTTAACCTTTCCCTGTCACTCAGTTCCTGAAGTCCTGGCAACATCCTAGTAAATCTTCTCTGCACTCCTTCTGTCTTATTGATATCTTTCCTACAGTTTGGTGACCAAAACTGCACACAATACTCCAAATTTGGCCTCACCAATATCTAGTACAATTTTACCGTAACATACTGTACTCAATACTTTGATTTATGAAGGCCAATGTGCCAAAAGCTCTCTTTACAACCCTGTCCACCTGTGACGCCACTTTCAGGGAGTTGTGTATCTGTATTCCCAGATCCCTCTGTTCTACTGCACTCCTCAGTGCCCAAAGATTTTCCAATCAATCTTCTGTAATCTACAGGTCAGCAACACCTCTTCCAACTTGGCAGGTGTCATTCTTTGAATTAAACATTTGACCATTTTGGATATATAACTCTCCTGTTAGGATCTAGACTGGACGCTTCTGACCAACACTTATTAACCTATGTTTTCCTGCAGAGATGTGATGTTACCTTTTGTATCAGACTTTCAGTAACTTAAATGCTCATCATCTCCAAGTTCTAGCACTCATCCCCTGCCACCAGAGTCTTTCAGTCTCTCTTGGTCTTACCCTACCAGAGATATTTTCCTTCACTTTCTCCACCCCTCCCATGCATCAAAAATGTATGAGATGTTTCATCACTAGCTTTTCCTCATTCCGATGAAAGGTTTACCCGTTGAGTGGTTTTCATTTGGGTTTCCAGCATTGGCAAGTTGTTTTCAAACTTTTAAAATTTAAATTTAGACATGCAGCACGGTAACAGGCCCTTTCAGCCCATGAGTCCGTGCCACCCAACTAACCTACATCCCCCGGTATGCTTTGAAGGGTGGGAGGAAACTGGAGCACCCAGAGGAAACCCACGCAAACAGGTGGAGAATGTACAGACTCCTTACAGACAGTGTAGCTGGTGCTGTAACAGCATTGCGCTCACTGCTACGCCAACTGTCCGCCGTGTTTTATTACTTAAGAGCCAGGTTTGGATTAGTATTAGTATGCTTAAAGTACAATCACTGGCCAAATTACAGAATGTTGGAGTGGTCTCAGGTTGAATGCATGCTTCCTCCTGGTCAACCTTTCTGGTATCCATGTCTCATCTGTTCAATTTATGAATGTCCTGAGGTGCTGAGGCTGTTTCGTCCTTGCAGGCAGGGTGAGAGAAGCAGTTGGGGCAGTGGGTGGTGTGGAGGGCAGGGGGTGGAAAGCTGTGTGATTTTTGTGGCCTTAGTCTGATTCTCCATGTGGCAGGTGTCTGTGTCGCTGGTTACAGTGCCAAGCAGAGGAATGAAATTCAGGAGCTCTCTCTTCCTCAGACGCTCTCGGCTAAAGAAAACCAGGTGAGAGAATGGTATGTGGTTTACCTCGGTCTGTTGGAGAATTGCTGGGGCAGTGAAGTCTGAAATTTGCCTATTGCCTGATGCAAACTTGTCTTTTCAGGGATTCCTGACTGCATGTTGCCTTTCCTTCGACCTGGGCAGGGAGGGCAGAATCTGTAGGCTCTCTTGTCTGGCTGTACACGAGGTGCCTATATGGTCGACGTAGCAATTAGTGCAATGCTGTTACAGCACCAGGGACCTGGGTTCAAATCCTGCGCTGTAAGGTGTTTGTACGTTCTCCCTGTGACTTCGTGAGTTTCCTCCCACCATTTGAAATGTAGCAGGGGTTGTAGGTTAATTGGGCAGCACGGCTTGTGGGACAAAAGGGCCCGTTTGTTACTGTGCTGTATGTGTACATATATTAAAATTTATTAATTTCCCTCCCTCTCCTGCAGGGTCTTTGTCCAGACAGAGATTTCCGAGTGGAGCGTGGCGAATTTTCCCAGAGACCTGTTTATCAGTTGAAATATGTTGCAGGGACAAGGTAAGTCAACAGCCTTCCCACTCATTTCCCTCATCTGTTACTGAATATTTATTTTCTATATTGCACAATTTGTTTAATCTCTCTTGTATAAGTATCGTTTCTTGAGTACAGTTTTATTTCTTGCACCACCAATACGGTATATAGTCAATATCGTGTAAAAGTTGACCCCCCCACCCCCATTTTTGGCCACGGCCGGCCGCCCACCCATCCAAGCTCCTGACACACCATCTGCAAACCCTCACCCCAGCCACCCACCCACCGGAAATCCTGATGCCACGACTGCAGACCCTCGCCACAGCCTCCCCCCACTCCCCATCCGATGTCTCAAATGATGCAGGCACTTTTCGCGGTCAAAAGTGGCAAGCTTGTGATAGTCAGCCCCACCCTAAATTTCACCCTAAAAATTAATCTACAAAATGTGACTATTACATATATACAGTAGTAGAAATTCTGCCTGGCCCACAGGAAAACGAATCTCCAGGTTATTTGTGATGTTATGTATGTTCTCTGACAATAAATTCAACTTTGAACTTGCCCTCACTTTTATCTATGTCCAGAGAGAAGGAGGGGACGTTGGATAGGCTGGAACTTTTTTGTCTTGGAGCCCAGGAGACAGAGGGGGGTAACCTGGTAGCAGGGAAATTTATGAAGGGCAAGGACATGATGAATGATCATTCTTTCCCAGGATAGAGGAATCAGACTAGAGGGGAATGATTTAAAATGGACCTGAGGGGACCCCTTTGTTCACAGAGGGTGGTGGGAATGTGGGACGAGTTGCCAGAGGAAGTGGTAGATGGGTACAATTATGTAATTTAGAATACATTTAGACAGGTCGGTGAACAGGAACGGTTTAGAGGGACTTTGGCTGAACACAGGCTTGGGGAGATAACTTGGTAAACGTGTTGCACTGAAGGCTGTTTCCGTGCAGTATAATTATGAAGAGCAGAGTCCAGTTAAGAGGGATGTGGATGATTACGGGGGGAGGGAGGAGTGGCTGGAGAGGGAGGGAAGAAACGTTTCCCACCTGTAGGTGGAAGGCGGATGGAGGACTGTTTCCCACCTTCTTCAATCATGGAGTGGTGGCTGAGTGGAATGACCTTCCGGAAGAGGTGGTTGCAGCAGGGTCATTTTTGTCATTTAAGAGAGGGTTGGATGAGTACACGAATGTAAGGGGACTGGTGGGTTATGGAGAGGGAGCAGGTAGGAGGGACTAGTGGAGTTCACAAATCGGTGCGGACTAGAGGGCCCGTAATGGCCTGTTTCCGTACTGTAATTGTTATGTGGTATGTAGAAGGTGGGGGAGGACCGTTTCCCATCTGCATGTAGAGGGGGACGGGAACAATTTCTCATCTGTATTTTTTTTGGGGGGGGAGGGGAGAGAAGGACCGTTTCCCACCTGCATGAAGAGGGGGACAGGAACAATTTCCCATCTGTATATTGGGGGGGGAGAGAGAGAAGGACCGTTTCCCACCTTTTTACATAACATAACATTACTGACTCTGAATCGTGGTCCTCAGCCTCTTGGTGAGCAGTGGCCCCCCTGATGCCTCGCTGCAAGTCTGGCGCCTGGCGACCAATGAGACCGGTGAGTGTATGGGGCTCTGGAGACATTTGTTCTGGGCCTGGGCCAATGAGTGAAGCAGTCACAACCATGGTGCTTTGCTCAGGAGGTGCTGAGAGCTGTCTCTTCATGTCTCATCCTATCAGAGAGGTGGACATTAGTATATAGATCAGTACAGGCTCTTCATCCCACAGTGTTGTGCTGATCTGTGAAAACCTACTCCACAACAATCTAACCCTTCCCCATCTCCCACCCAGAACCAGCACAGAAAACAGGGCATTCAGCCCTTCTAGTCTGTTCCGAAACATCATTCTGCTAGTCCCACTGACCTTCACCCAGTCTATAACCCTCCAGATCTCTCCCATCCATTCCATGTATCTATTCAATTTATTCTTAAAACCTAAGAGTGAGCCCGCATTTACCAGATCAGATGGCAGCTCCTTCCACACTCCCACCACTCTCTGTTCCCCCTAAACCTTTCACCCTAAAGCCATGTCCTCGTGTATTTATCTCTCCCAATCTAAGTGGAAAGAGCCTACTTGCATTTACTCTGTCTATACCCCTCATAATTTTGTAAACCTCTATCAAATCTCCCCTCATTCTTCTACACTGTAAAGAATAAAGTCCTAACCTGTTTAATCTTTCCCTGTAACTCAACTCCTGAAGACCCAACAACATCCTAGTAAATCTTCTCTAGTTTCTTTCAACCTCACTGATATCCTTCCTTTAATTTGGTGACCAGAACTGCACACAAACAACCCTGTCCACTTGTGACCCCACTGTCAGGGAATTATGTATCTGTATTCCAAGATCCCTCTGTTCTACCACACTCCTCAGTTCCCGACCATTTACCATGTATGACCTTTCTTGGTTTGTTCTTTTAAAATGCAACCCCTTGTCTACATTAAATTCCATCGGCCATTTTTCCAGCTGGTCCAGATTCCTCTGCAAGCTTTGAAAACCTTCCTCTCTGTCCACAACGCCTCCAATCATAGGGTCGTCTGCAAACTTGCTGATCCAGTTCACCACATTATCATCCAGATCATTGATACAGACAAACCACAAAGGTCCCAACACCGATCCCTGAGGCACAGCTCTCAACACAGACCTCCAATCCAAGAAGCAACCATCCACCTGTCTTCTCCCATTCAGCTAATTTCAAATCCCGTTTAAACCTCTCCCTGGATACCTAGTGTCTGAATCTTCTGAACTAGCCTCCCATGTCATGGCTATCCCTCAATGTCAAGGATGATGGCCTTCGTTCCGTTGATCCACAGAGTGAAGATGCTGCGTGTGTATTTGTTTAACGTGTACTTGATGTTTCACTCCAAGAAGCACACGATCCTTCACAAATCAACCAACTAGTTCCGATGGCATGAAAACCTCGAAAATTGGAGCTGATCGATTTGTTGCAGCCTTCTTCCGCCTTCACAGCCGTTGAGGTCTTTGTTGGATTGTTCTTTGTCAGGGACCTTTCCCTCGATCTTACTGCCATGGGTGACCTTATCAGGAGCATAGTTCCGGATGGCATCACTCGTGGGATCATAGGACCACACAAGCTTCTCCTCCACAACAAGCTGACAATCTACAGAGATCCTCCCATGTGAAACCTTACTAAAGTCCATGCAGACAACATCCACAGCTTTTCCTTCATTTACTTTCTTGATGCACAAAACCATGCTGACTGTCCTTAATTAGTCACCTGTCCAAATACCTATATATCCTGTCTCTCAGAAAACCTTCCAATAATTTACCTACTACCGACATGAGGCTCACTAACCTATAATTACCTGGTTTATTTTTGGAGCCTTTTTTAAACAACGGAACAACATGAGCTCCCCTCCAATCCTCACTCGTGGCTAAGGATATTTTCAATATTTCTGTTAGGCCACTGCAATTTCTACACTAGTCTCCCTCAAGGTCTGAGGGAATATCACATCAGGACGTGGGGATTTATCTACCTTTATTGGCTGTAAGGCAGCAAGGACCTCCTCCTCCTCAATCTCTATATGCGCCATGCCGCAACTGTTTGTTTCCCTTCCTCCCTTATACATTCTGCCAGTTTCCTGAGTAAATACTGATGCAAAAACACTGTTTGCAATCTCTCCCATCTCATGAGGCTCCACACCTAGACGACCACTCTGATCCTCTAGGGCAGGGGTGTCAAACTCAAATTCACGGAGGGCCAAAATTAAAAACTTGGACTAAGTCGAGGGCCGAACTAAATATTTATTGAAAATTTTCAACAACATCTGCATGTTTTCTCTTCTTTCAACATATGTAATGTTAAACTTTAGGATATAACTTTAGGAGGATAATGTTACAGGTCAGGAGTAGGTAGCTCAAGTTCACCCTTTGCTTGACGTGAGGGAAACATATTTGGTCCCTGTGGAGATGTAGTCGGCATTCACAGGCTGTGTCCATTTTGGCCTGCATCAGGACTCAGCATTTCCTGCTCACTCCTCAGGCTCTAGGCCTCTATTCACCCTCGACCCACCATCCCTCTACCTGACCAGTCCTTTACCCAACCTCTACTCACCCCTCACTCCACTTGCTCTGCCTCTACCCACCCCATCCTATACACGCCCCTCTACTGCCTCTCCCCTCAACCTGTTCCTCCCTCTACCCGTCTCTCACCCTCTAATCACCCCTCCCCTACTCGCCCTGCCCCTCCCCTTTTACCTCTTCCCTATCCACCCCTCCTTCTACTCATCCCTCCCTCTAACTGCCCCTCGCACCACCATAACTTCCCCTGCCCATTACTCCTCACCTACACCCTCTGCCCACCCCTGCTTACCCACCCACTCAGGCCCAGCGCGCTGCCGGTCAGCCTTTGCGGACAGCCACCATCTCTCTCTTCACGTGCAGGGCCGAACCAGCCGTCCCTGGGGTCCGCGTGGGTGCAAGCGCTGAAGGCCATGGCGACCGGGACAAGTGCGCTCGCGCTGTGGCAGGGCCATCCGGTGCCAGTCATGCGGGGCTCGCGCTGCCCGGGGGCCGTGCGCAACCTGCCATGTCCGTCGCGCCGACAGGAAATCACAGACGCTCGCCAATCCGCCGCACCGCTCGACAGGTGGGACAGATGGCTTGCCGGCTGATGACATCGACAGACTTCTCGTGTTACAATTTCTCGTGTTACAATGGGGAAGGATGTGCAATGAAGGGGGAGGATGGTGGGGGTGACATTACCAAAAAACAGCATCGGCTCTCGCTGCAGGGCGAGCCACCTCTAATACATTTTTGAAATGATCTTGTAGGCCAAATTTGGCCCGCGGGCCAGAGTTTGACATGTGTGCTCTAGGAGATCAATTTTGTCCCTTACAATCCTTTTACTCTTAACATACTTGTAGAAACCCTTCAGGTTTACCTTCACATTATCTGCCAAAGCAACCTCATGTCTTCTTTTGGCCTTCCTCATTTCCTTCAGTATTTTCTTAGATTTTCTAAACTCTTAAACATATAACCATATGCAGCACAGAACAGGCCAGTTTGGCCCTACTAGTCCATGCCGGAACAAATCCCCACCCTCCTAGTCCCACTGACCAGCACCTGGTCCATACCCCTCCAATCCTCTCCCCTCCATGTAATTATCCAGTCTTTCCTTAAATGTAAATAACGTCCTTGCTTCAACCACCTCTGCCGGAAGCTTATTCCACATCCCAACCACCCTTTGCATGAAGAAATTTCCCCTCATGTTCCCCTTATAATTTTCCCCCTGCAATCTCAAACCATGGCCTCTGGTTTGAATATCCCCCACTCTTAATTTAAAAAGCCTATCCACGTTGACTCTCTCTGTCCCTTTTAAAATCTTGTACACTCCAGACAAAAAAGCCCCAGGCTGCTCAACCTTTCTCTGTAACTCAAACCCTGACATCCTGTCAACATTCTCGTGAACCTTCTCTGCACTCTCTCTATTTTGTTTATATCCTTCCTATAATTTGGTGACCAAAACTGTACACAGTACTCCAAATTTGGCCTCACCAATGCCTTGTACAATTTCATCATAACCTCCCTACTCTTGAATTCAATACTCCGATTTATGAAGGCCAACATTCCAAATGCCTTCTTCACCACACCATCTACCTGAGTATCAGCCTTGAGGGTACTATTTACCATCACTCCTAAATCCCTTTGTTGCTCTGCACTCCTCAATTGTCTACCATTCAATGTATATGACCTATTTAGATTTGCCTTTACAAAATGCAACACTTCACACTTATCCGTATTAAATTCCATCAGCCATTTCTCAGCCCACTCCTCTAGCTTTCCTATATCTCTTTTTAAGCTACGGTAATCTTCCTCACTGTCCACAATACCACCAATCTTTGTATCATCTCCAAACTTACTTATCTAATTCACCACCCCTTCTTCCAGATCTTTAATATATATAACAAACAATAGTGGACCCAGGACCGATCCCTGAGGAACTCCACTAGTCACCGGCATCCAATTGGACAAACAATTTTCTACCACTACTCTCTGACACCTCCCATCCAACCATTGCTGAATCCATTTCACTACCTCCTTATACCTAATGCCTCCACCTTTTTTCCTAACCTCCTGTGGGGAACTTTGTCAAAAGCTTTACTAAAGTCTAAATAGACAACATCCACAGCCTTCCCTTCATCAACCTTTTTTGTAACCCCCTCGAAGAACTCAATCAGGTTTATCAAGCATGATCTACCCCTGACAAAACCATGCTGATTACTCCCTAGCAATCCCTGTTCTTCCAAATATTTGTAAATGCCATCCCTCAGAACACTTTCCATCAACTTACCCACCACAGACGTCAGACTCACGGGCCTATAATTTCCAGGCTTACATTTAGACCCTTAACAACATGAGCCACCCTCCAATCCTCTGGCATTACCCCCGTGACCAGTGACATCCTAAATATCTCTGTTAATGGCCCCACTATCTGTACACTAGTCTCCCTGAGTGTCCTTGGGAATACATTGTCCGGACCCGGAGATTTGTCCACCTTTATCTTTTTTAACACAGCCATCACTACCTCCTTGGTTATCCTTAAATGATTCAGGACCTCCCCACTATTTTTCTTTACTTCAACTGGTACAATATTTTTTTTCCCTAGTGAATACCGAGGAAAAGAAATCATTTAAAATTTCCCCCATTTCCTCTGACTTCTCACTCAGCCTACCTTTGCTATCTACAAGGGGTCCAATTTTATCCCTCACTAATCTTTTACTTTTAATGTACCTATAGAAACCCTTTGGATTTATTTTTACTCAGTCTGCCAAAGCCTCTTCGTGCCTCTTTTTGGCCTTTCTAATTTCTTTCTTAAGATTTTTTCTACACTCCTTGTAGTCCTCTTTCAATTTCTCATCACCCTGCTGTTTATACCTCTTGTACACCTCCCTCTTTCTCCTAACCAAATTTCTAATAATCCTCGAAAACCAAGCCACCCTATGACTTCCAGCCTTTCCTTTGATCTTCATTGGGATATATCTGCTCTGTACTTTCAAAATTTCTTCTTTGAATATTCTCCATTTTTCATTTACATCCTTTTCTGAAAAAATCATGTCCCACTCAATACTCCCCAAAGCCATTCTTATTCCTTCAAAATTTGCTTTTCTCCAATCCAGAACCTCAACTTTAGGCCCTTCTTTGCTCTTCCCTAAAACTAATAGAGTTGTGATCACTAGACCCAATTTTTTCTCCAATATTAACCTCAGACACCAGACCTATCTCGTTCCCTAACAGGAGATCTAGTATTACACCGTCCTGAGTTGGTTCCTCTACGTATTGATTAAGAAAACTATCTTGTACACATTTGACAAACTCTAGCCCATCCAGCCCTCTTACTTAATGTGAGGGAAGTTAAAATCTCCCATGACCATTACCTTATATTTATTACACATATATGCTATCACCTTACAAATTTGTTCTTCCAATTTTCTTGGCCCATTTGGTGGTCTATAATACACTCCTATTAGTACCCTCATGCCTCCTCCACCCCTCAATTCCACTCAAACAGCCTCACTGGATGATTCCTCTAAACCATCCTACCACCTGTTGGATTCTGCTGTGCTATCCAACAGGAGGACATTGAAGCCTCTGAAGGGACTAGCACTGGCATGGGGGCTGTAGAGCCTCCTTGTTCTCTGTTGATCTCTGGTTCACACCACCTCTGTTCTCCCCGTGACAGACACCATCTCGCTCCTGACCACGTTGCTGTTCAGCGTCACCGGGAACGTCTGGTCGCGGATCTCTGTTGCCTGCTCTCCAACCCCCCGCGTGCTTCATGGTTCAAGGATCAGTGACCTGGCGGTGCGGGACATTGTGACACAATCAGTGCTGTTCACCGGAGCTGGTGATTGAGTAGCTTCCTGCAGGGAGGAGGCGAATGGTCTAAGCAGAGAGGGGGTGAGGGTGGAGGGTCCGATGCAGTGGGAACACTCTGGAGGGAGCCATTGGGTATGGGTCCATGCATGTCATGGCTTCAGGATAGAGCCAGTTAGGAAAGGATGTGGAAAGATTACAATCCAGCTAGGCAATTCCTGACCATGACACAATGAATAGGATCCTCTCTGGAAGTAAATTCTGGAGTGAAGTATGTGAAGAGATAGAAAATGGAATCAACTGTTGTTAAAATCGCAATCTCCGGGGAGGGGATGGGAAGGTGGGTCTGGGACTTTCTGGAGGGAGGGAAATGGGAGTGAGGGTCTAGAATCTCTGGAGGAAGGGGATGGGAAGGTAGGGCTGGGACTCTGCAGGGAGGGGAATGGAAAGGTGGGGCTGGGACTCTTGAGAGAGGGGAATGGAAAGGTGGGGCTGGGACTCTCTGGAGGGAGGGGATGGGACTCTCTGTAGGGAGGGGAATGGGAGTGAGGGTCTGGAATCTCTGGAGGGAAGGGATGGAAAGGTGGGTTTTTAGGAATCTCTGGAGGGAGGGGATGGGAAGGTGGGTCTGTGAATATCCAGAGAGAGGAATGGGAAGGTGGGTCTTTGGGAATCTCTGGAAGGGGTGGGAGTTATGAGGGAGATATTGGCTTTGGCTAATGGAGTGTTAATCTTCCCCACAGGGGTGGAAGAGCATGAACCAATCAGTGAGCTGGAGTTTCTGGACAATTCTACTTTTCTGGTCTGCTGTATGAATGGCCAGCTGTGGTTGGCTGACACCCGTCAGAGGCCGAGTCTGATTGGACGTTCCAGCCTGCCCACAAACAACAGCAGTGACAGCCATTGGACGATGGGATTGGGTCCCGGGTTCTCAGTGGTGGGAAGACTGTCCTCTGATGGAGTGGTGGTTGTGTCTGATCCCAGAGACCTGAGCAAGAGCCTGGCCAGGGCAGAGCTGGCCACTTCTAAACCCCAAGCCAATAGCAGCCACCTTTGCCTGAACTGGGCACCTCGACTGCAGCAACACCTCGCGGTGTCGGGTACGTTGGTTCCAGTGGTGATTGGTGTGTTTCGGAGGGTGGGGGTTGTTGGGGTTGGGGGGAGTCACTCCAGGATGAAGCTGTACAGTCAGACCCCGGCTCTTGTTCCTTATCTGCCAGCACCAAGGGCCCAGGGCTGGCCCTGAGGCAGCCCTACCCAAATGTCCCATTTCTCATCCATTTTTTTGCTCAATGCTACCTCCCTTCTCCCCTGAACCTCCACTGGTCATGGAGAAGTGCAGCACACAAGCAGACCTTTCAGCCCACTGTTCATGCCAACCAGATCCTACACTTTATTCTCCTCACATTCCCATCCAGACCCCAAGATTCAATTTTTGTCTTTAAAAAGTCAATATTACACAAAATCGCCTTTTGTCTGCTCTAAGGCAGATTCATCATCGGCAGGAATTGACTGAAGTGCCTCTTACAGTCAGATAAAGAAGCGAAGGAGAGTCCCCCCGGAGACACCAAGTGTCTGTAGATTCACCTCCAGTGCACCTGCAGCCACACAGAGTCCACTCCAAACCATTGGCAACCGGAGCTCCAGATCTGAACTTCCAATACCATCAGGCCCTTGAATCCCAGTTCCGATGCCTGGTACCCTTTCAGCCTGTTTTGAGCCAGTCTCCTGCAGTCTGCGGCCTGGTGCGAATCCCTTGACTAGTCTCCTACAGCCCGCTGCCTGTCTGTCCCTCAGCCGCAGAAACCTTCACTGTCCCATGGGTTGACTCCTCTGCTTATCCTTCTCAGATGAGGATGGTCTCCATTTACCCACCCACTGATCCTCGCAGGTGAAACGGGAGCCCCCAGGGTCACAGGAAAAACATGCAGACTCCGCAGAGTCCTGGAGGTGGGGATCAAACCCATGTCTCTGGAGCTGGATGTGGTAATGGTGGTACTCTGCATCTGCTCTCGCCGCTGTTGCTTTCTGTAATAATGGGTGATGCACTGGGGAGGGGGATGCCACGACTTGCCAGGGTAGTATGGTGACATGTGGACCTCCATCTCTCCCAAGGTTTTGATGGCACAGTCCATGTCTACGACTCCAGCACCTGGACCCCGAGTCTTCGCAGGGTGGAGCCGACTTTTGTCCACCGGGGTCACTGTGTTGGCCTGGAGCCGTGCCAAGACCTGCCACTAGTCACTACACACACCTGGCATCCCTGGAAGCAGCGGATGCTGCTGTCGGCTGCTGGAGATGGGTCCTTGCACGTGTGGGACTGGGTGGGCAATAACAGGGCCTGATCATCGCCCCATCCCGTCCCCTGGGGTCTCTCACAGCCTGGTGATCGGCAGAGTCCCTTTCCCAGAGCTGTCTTCGCCTAGATCTGCTGCCTGACCTTGCCGCTGACTCCACGACCCAACCACCGACCCCGTCATCGGGAGACTGACCCGGCCCCTCAAAGTTTAGTCCAGGAGTCTGGAGGTGATGGGTCAGTTAAACTGTGAGAGGGAGAATGCCCCAGGATTCCCGTGACTGGGATTGCAGAGGGGAGGACTGCATTGTGTCCCCACACACCCACCTACAGGGGTTCAGGATTGAGTGAGATTCATTGGGCTTTACACGTGGGAAAAAGGTCAGCAACATCTCTGACAAATGGTTTCATGGTTATTTTGTCTTTACACTGATATATGGAATATAAAAAGTTTAACACAATAAAATGGGAGAAGGAACATCAAAGAGGTTGAGCCATGTCAGGGAGGAGCCAATGGTGCCCGTGACCCTGAGAACAATGGGATTGGAAGACTAGAGGGGGGATACTGACCAGGTGTGATCATTCATGACCCCGTAGAACGGGGTCCACCTTCCCTACATCAGCCACAACTGGGGCCTGCGTGAGACCAGCCCCTGTACCATGCTCCTTCACTCAGGTGTGACCCAGCACCAAGAACCTGCATGTGGTTGAAGCAAGACAAGGGTTTTCAGTGACGGGGAGACTGGGGCCACTCTCCTTAGACTGGGGCGGGATAAGGGGTACCTGACAGGTCTGAAAAATAATGATGGGAGCCAATAGTGGGAAGTGTTTCCCCTTCCTGGGGTGTTACAGCACAGAAACAGGGCCTTCTGCTCAGCTCACCCTTGCCGACCAAGGTGTCTCCCACAGTGAGTCCCATATTTTGGAACTGGGAGGCTGTCTCACAAATCTGAGTTCTGAAGATGTGGCTGAGAAGGTTGATGAGGGAAGAACTATTATATATGGATTTCTGCGAGGTACTTGATAAGGTTCCACACAGTAGTTTGGAAGGGTAGATTGCACGGGATCCAAGGTGAAAGCAGAATGGACAGAAAATTGGCTTCATGAGAGAAAGCAGAGGGTGATGATGGAAGGATGTTTCTCAGACTGGAGTTCTTTGAATAGTGATGTGTCTCGGTTCGGTGCTGGGTCCATTGCTTTTTGTCATCAATGCTGTTTCGAGTATATTAATTTTTTTAAAGGGATAGATTGTGGGAGTTTAGTGTAGGACACTCACAAACAAACACTTCACAAAAGAGATCTCATTTAAAATGCAAGAGCTTTGCTGAAAGTGAGACATTGAGGCAGCTGTGCCTTTGCAAAGACAATGAAATTGTTTTGGAAGAAACTTCAGAAGCAGGTGTAAATGGAATATTGTCTTTAAAGCAACAGAAGGCCAGAGTCAAACTGATTCCGGTGCCAGCAATCTGCCAATCTAAGAGGGGTCATGTGGTTTTGCAGAGAGAAAAATACATCATTCTATTGTGTGAGAGAGACAGTTCTGCAGTAGCGTTTGAGGCTGTAACATGACAAGCTGGCAGGCTTGTTGAAAACCCAATTTTTGAAGATAGGTCCAGCCTGTTCAAAATCCTTATGGTCCTTGCAAGAAATGGCTGAATAAGGGAAACAAGAGGAACTCTGGTGTTCGAAAAGAGGTTATCATTTGAAAAACCCATGATGAGGCAAGTTTCTATGGTAAGACACTGAAGTGGCTGGAGGGTATCAGTTTGTGTGTGCCCAATGAGCAAAAAATCTCTCTGAAACTGACAAGAACCTTTCTGAGTGGTAACCAATTACCTTAAAGCACCAGAACCTGGTGAAAATGCATAGCTGTTAAATTCTGTGCACAGTATAAGAATTGCCTGATACCAGTGAATTTGGATGAGTGAGAAGTGAAATTGGACTGTGAATCAAAGAACTTTCCTGAACAGATACACATTACATACACGTGTGTTGAGAATTAGAAGGGGATTAAGTTAGGTGAAGTTGATAGTAATAAGTTAAAGTCTGATCCTGTCTTTATGTTTAAAAATCATTAAAACCAACTTTGTTTAAGTAACCATTTGTCTTGGTGAATTTCTTTTTTTTAAACTTTATTTAAAATTTTATGACATGAATAAAATAAAAATTACATTTAAAGAAATAATAAAAAATGAGATAATAAAAATTAGAATATTACATCATTAAACTACACAAATTAACCCCCCCAATAATTATAACACAGCATTAATCATCTAATTTAAAATTAGTCCAACCCTCCCCCCAAAATAGTGAAGAATTAATTAACAATATTGTAAATAAAATAGAAAAAACCCCACTTACAAAAAAAGGATAAAACTTAACAACAACAAAAAAAATCAATACTAAAATAATACCCTTAAACATATATTTAAATCAAACATAATACATGTATTTAACAAATGAAATCCACTTTAAAACTAAGTTCAAATATTAAAATCATATATCAACCACATATCTTATTCAAAAAAATCATAATTAATAATACATAAATACAGAATTTCCATTAATACCAAGTTTCCTTTATAATTCATAGAGAGAACAAAAACATCCCTTAGAAAAACAATCAGATAAACTTTTTATTCCCTTCCCCTCCCCTTATATTAAAAAAAAGAAAAAAGTTCAAACTCTTATAAAATTCTCCATATTCTTCATTTATAACATCTTCAAAATTCTCTATCGAAATTAACTTAATTTTATTAAACTCTTCTCCCTCAATGTATTTGTACTTAATTTTCTTCTTATCACCTTTCCCCTCATCTTCCTCTTCATCTAATTCAACATCCTCAATTTTTGACTTATTATCTTCTGTGACATCATCCTCTTAAAAAAGAGAGAAAAAAGAGAAACCCCCCCAAAAAAAAGAGAAAAAAAGGAGAGAAAATAAAAAAACCTCCTAATTCCCTCTCAATTACAATCAGAAAACAAAAAGAGTTTAAAAAAATTATTTATTTAAAAAAAATAATAAAAAACCACTTCTTAACCCAAAAATTAAAAAGAAAAAAAACCAGGTCGGAGGTCACGACTACCTCCTCCTGTTCAAACCGCCCAAAGCGGTAACTCCCCCAAAATATTGGGTGTGAGATAACTCACAGGTAGCTGATGACTTCTGGAAACTAGTGCCCACCCAGTTCCCTCTCCCAACTCCCATTTCATTAAACTATCATCATTATTTAAACTATTTAAACTCTTCTCAAAAAAAAGATTTATTTTTTTAAATCAACGTTTCCACTTCGGTCACCATTGCTTCCATTTCTTTTAAAAATCTGGATCCCACCTTACATCTCTACTCTCTTTGGAGACCTTGAAGGACTACATCGTTCCTGAAACTCCATGATTGGTAGAGACTGAGCAAAGTCCATAACCTCTTTAGGATTGTCAAAGAACTTTGGCTAATTTCCATCCTAAAAAATCTTCAATACCGCAGAATACTTGAATGTTCCCTTATGTCTTTTTTTCCACAACCGTTCTTTCACAGAATTAAATTCGCGTCGTTGAAACATAATTTCTTGACTCAAATCTTGATAGAAGAAAACAGGATTATTCTGAACCATCAAAGGAGATCTATTTTGCTGGGCATTTCTAATAGCCGTACGTAAAATTGTCTCTCTGTCACAATAGTTTAATCAACGGATCAAAGCAGATCTTGGATTCTGTCCTGAAAAAGATTTTCTTCTTAAAACTCTATAAGCACGTTCCAGTATTAAACCTTCAGGGAATTTATCCTGTCCTAACACTCGTGGAATCCATTCAGTAAAAAATTTTCTTGGATCTGGTCCTTCTATACCTTCTGGAAAACCAACAATTTTCACGTTGTTCCGTCTAGATTGATTCTCCAAATAATCAACCTTTTTTGCTAAATTTTTATTTTGGATCTGCAATGTTTCAATTATTCTATTTTCATTTTGAAGTTGATCCTGTGCATCGACTAAACCTTGATCACACATTTCAAATCTTTCAATGGTTTCATGCTTAAAAGCTCCATTAATGACTTCCGCCATCGCATTAATCTTGGAAATAAACGGGTTCACAAAATTAGCTAAGTGACTCGATACAGAATATATCTTATCTTCAAGTTCCTTAACAGACATTTCAACAGAAGTAGATTCAGGCATAATGGGGTCTTGCTGTTCCTTAGAGACCACGGGATCTTCTGTTCCTTCCCTTAATTTAGTATCTTTTCTAGCAGTTTGACTTTGTATAAAATCCCTCTCAAAGTCCCCCCAGCAATGCCAGGAGACTGAAGATCAGGGTTATCTTTAAGCCAAATCTCTTTAATCATCTTCACTGAATCGATGTCTGGAAAAACCGTTGTAATTGAAGATGCATTTTGCAGCGCCACCACTGTAGCAGTCGAATGACAACTCTTTAACTCTCCAGCTGGTGGCGCCCCAGCTGATTCAACTCTCAAAGCCTCAGCAACAACACCCACAGTGGCCGCCGTGCGAAACACTGGCACCCGTCCAGCCCCTTGTTCTGAAAGCTGTTGAGTGCGACCTTCAGAGAGCCTCACCGGCTTAAAACGAAGCTTCAATGCCGAACTCTGCACGTCCTCCTCTGGATCCATTCTACGTTGAGTCCTGGCTTCTTGTAAACAAGTAGGCTCAGACAATTTCGGAAAATGTAGTTTTTTAACATTCTGTTGATATTTTCTTTTTCCTTTTTTTTTGCATATAAACCATTAGGCACTAATCCAACACCTCTTATTATTTATAAACTTTTAAAAGAACTTTAACGGGCACTTAAAGACAAAACAATAAATCAGAGTCAGGAGCGGTCTGGAAGGCACGTCTGTTCCCTACGCCATCTTGCCACGCCCCCCGTCTTGGTGAATTTCTATTGCTGCTGGGTTTTGGGGTCCTCTGGGCTCGTAACAGTACAAATGATTTAGGTGAAAATATACATGCTTGATGAGCGCATTTGTGGATAACACGAAGGTTTCTGTTATTGTTGACAGTGAAGGTCGTTGTCAGATTGCAGCAGGATCTTGATTGGTCGGGGAGGTGGGCAGAGGAATGGTTGATGGAATTTAATAGAGAAATGTGAGGGTTTGTATTTTGAGAGATCTAACCTAGGTAGATCCTACACAGTGAATGGTAGGGATCTGGGGAGTGTTGTCGAGAAGAGGGATCAGGGAGTGCAGGTACATGGTACATTGAAAATGATGTGAGAGGTAGAGAGGGTGGTCAAAAAGGCTTTGGCACATTGGCCTTCATATAACCATATAACAATTACAGCACAGAATCAGGCCAGTTCAGCCAGACCATGCCAAATACCTTCTCCCACCTAGTACCAATGACCTGCACCTAGTACCAATGACCTGCACCCACCCCATAACCTTCCATACCTCTCTCGTCCATGTACCTCTCCAACCTTTCCTTTAATATCTACCACTTCAGCCAGAAGCTCATTCCACACTCCCACCACCCTCTCAATAAAGAAATTTCCCCCTCATTGTTTAGGAGAAACTTTTCTCCCTTCAATCTCAATCCATGACCTCTTGTTTGAATCTCCCCCACTCAATGGAAAAAGCTGTCCACGTTGACTCTATTTGTCCCTCTCATAATTTTAAAGACCTATCAAATCACCTCTCAGTCTTCCACACTCCAGAGAGTAAAGTCCCAGCCTGCTCATCCTTTCCATGTAATTCAAACCCTGAAACCCAGGCAACAGTCTTGTAAATCTCTGCACTCTCCATTCTGCTTATATCCTTCCTATAATTTGGTGACCAAAACTGCACACAATATTCCAAATTTGGCCTCACCAGTGCCTTGTACAATTTCAACATGACATCCCAACTCCTCTGATTTATGAAGCCAACATACCAAAAGCTTTCTTCACCACCCTATCTATATGTGACTTCATTTTCCGGGATTATGTAGCAGAATTCCTAAATCCCTTTGTTCGACTGCATTCCTCACTTGTTTACCATTTAACGTGCAAGATCTTTGTAACATCAGTTAGAATATTGAGTACAGACGTTGAGAGGCCAAGTGGCAGTTGTAGAAGATGTTGGTGAGGCCCCCATTTGGAGGATTATGTTCAGTTTTGGTCACAGTGCTGTAGGAAAGTTGTTGTCAAGCTGCAGAAGGTACAGAGAAGATTTACAAGGATGTTGCCAGGACTTGGGGGGGCAGGGCGGCTGAGCTACAGGGAGAGGTGGACCAGGCTGGGGCTTAATTCCTGGGAGCGCAGGAGGATGAGGGGTGATCTCACAGAGGGGGACAAGATCATGAGAGGAGTACATCGGGTGAATGTAGAGTCTTATGCCCAGTGTGACCAGAAGACACAGGTTTAAGGTTGGGAGGAGGGAGAGGTAACTTTTTTTTTACACACAAGAGCCTGGTGGGTGTGTGGAACAGGATGCTGGAGGAGGGGTTGAGGCTGGTACTATTGCAACATTTAGAGGGGCGATGGTCCAAATGCAGGTTGGTGGTTGGGACTGTTAGCTCAGTGTGAGCAGGTTGAGCTGAAGGGCCCATTTCCACATTGGGAAATTATGTGCCTCTGCACCTTTCCTATCCCTGTACCTGTCTATGACTAGAGTAAGGGGGAGGGGATTTGAAGACTCCTGTTCCACAAGACCACCACACTCAACTTGGCTGCTCCTTGTGGGACACCCCCCCCCCCTCTTCCCCTTAGTGCAAAACAGATTTGGGTGGGGGAAGAAGGATGCTCCGTTTGAGAGACCCAGCATCAAACTCCCCAACCCCAAACAGATGCCTGGGCTGCAGCATTTCTCCAGCACTTTCTGCCCAGATTCCAGTATCTTGGTGCCAAACAACAGTTCAGTGTCAGTAAGGCCAAGATGCCGATCATAGATTCTGGAAGAGAGAAGAGCTCACTCCCCAATCTGCATCAGGTGGAAATAATGGACCGAAAGGTGTCTCTAAGGACCTGTTCTGGTGCACCCACATCACCTCAACGTCCAAGGTAGCCTATCAGTGACGACTTGGAAGCCTGAGGAAATTTGGTGTGTCCCTCCACAACTTCTGCACATAATGTTTTAAATAAAATTTTGACACGCAATGTGTCAAGTAACAAGCCATTTCGGCTTAAAAACCTGTGCTGCCCTAATTGACCTACAACGCTGGAGGAAACTCGCACGGACACAGGGAGAACATACAAACTCCTGACGCTGTAACCTCTACACCAACTGTGTATCCTGTGAGGGTGTGTCTCAGCTTGGTGTGGGAACTGCCCCACCCAAATTTGGAAGAAACTGCAGTGAGGTGAATGCATCTCTGATCATCACATGCCTCCATCCACATTCCCACAGGCAACACATTAAATGGACCCATCCCATTCTCCCTCCTAGTGTGAGATGACGCACCACCAGATTCAAGGACAGTTCCTTTTCTGCTGCGATCAGACTCCTCAGTAACCATCAGTAAAACGATGCTCCCTTCTAACTCCTCTCTCATTGCAACTCATTTGACCAGCTGGACTAGTCACAGAATCAGAAGTTATTGTGGTGACGTGTCGCAAAATGTGTTGTTTTGTGACCATCACAGTGAAAACATTTAGAAAACCACCTTAGCCAAATAAATAAAAATAGTGCAAGAAAAAGACAAAGCGAGGCAGTGTCTTTGGTTAATTCAGGAATCTGATGGTGGGGGGGGGGGGGGGGGTGGGGGGAGGAAGCTGTCCTTGTGCTGCTGTGTGCTCGTCTTCAGGCTCCTGTATCTTTTTCCTGATGGGAGAAAATACAGAACAAACGTTTTCACTATCTCGGAGCACACAATAAACTTGATTCTGACAACCCCATCGCAACTGCCAGTGACTTCCTTTCGACATTTGGCCAACCGTGGCACAAATCCCCTCTACCTGTGCCCAGTCTGCGTCCCTCCATTCTGTCTCTTCATGTCTCAATCCCTCGGATACGCTGCTATTGTATCTGCTTTCACCACCTCCCCATGGGATGAGTCGAGTCATCACCAGAATAGATTATGTGAGAACTGGGGGCAGAGGTTTGAGGGGAGAGACTCAAGGAGGATAGTGAATGGCACCATTTTCACTCAGAAGGTAGTATCTGGAACAAGCTGCCAGTGGAAGACATGAAAGTGGGAACAATTACCACATTCAAATGGTTTGGATAGATGTTTGGAAGGAACCAAATTCAGGCAAGGTCAGAATGATAGTGAGGTCAGGAATAGGATCAGGTGGAGGTTGAATGCACGGTTAAAGGGGTGGAGTAGGGGGAAGGGATTCGAGTTCTTGGATCACTGGGACCTATTCTGGGGGAGGTGGGATCTGTACTGAATGGACGGATTGCATCTGAATCCCAGAGGGACCAGGATCCCGGTGGATTTGCTAGGGGCTACTAAGGGGGCTTTAAACTAGTATGGTTGGTGGAAGGGATCCATGTAAGGGAGAACACAGAAAGAAGATTTGTCAGCAAAGAGAAAGACTTGTAGACAAAATTTGGGGGTGGAAAAGCAGATGATTGAGGAGGAAAGGGATCGGTGCCATAATGGAGGGGGATGATGGTAGTAAATAATAGTGTGGACAGTAAAGAGGGGGATAAGCAAAAGGTGAGATGTAGTAAATCTCTGAAATGCATTGACTTCAATGTAAGGAAGGTGGACGAGCTGAAGGTGTGGATAGGCACTTGGCAGGATGATGTGGTAGCGATTTGTGAGACGGTTTCAGGAGCTTTGTGACTGGCAGTTAAATATTCCGGGATTTCACTGCTTCAGGTGTGATAGAATTGGAGGGGTAAGGTGAGGGGGGAGCCATTACTTGTCAAGGAGGATATTACAGCAGAACTGAGGAGGGATAGATTGGAGGGCTCGTCAAGGGAGCCGGTGTGGGTGGAATTTAAAAATAGAAAAGGTGAGGATACGATTATAGGTGAGTATTATAGACCACCTAGTGGGGAGCGAGGACTGGAGGAGCAAATGTGTAAGGAAATATCTGATACGTGCAATAAGCCCAGGGTTGTGTTAGTGGGAGACTTTAATTTTTCTAATATAGATTGGGAGATACAGTTTGTGAAGGGGTTGGATGGATTAGAATTTGTAAAATGTGTGCAGGATAATTTTTTTGCAGCAATATGTTGAGGTACCCACTAGAGATGGGGCAGTGTTGCATTTATTGTTAGGGCAGGTGACTGAGGTGTGTATTGGGGAGCACTTTTGATCCAGTGATCATGGTACCATGAGTTTCTATAGAATTATGGAAAGGGATAGGTCTGTTCCGACAATGAAGGTTTTTTGAGTGGAGTAAAGCCAGATTTGATGAATTGAGAAGGGATTTGCAGGGAGTAGTTTGGGCTGATTTGTTTTATGGGAAGGAGGAAGAGGAGAATTGGAGGGCATTTAAAGGTGAGATTTTGAGGGTGGAGAATCTTTATGTTCCTGTTACGATAAAAGGCAGAGTCAGATGTTCAAGAGAGGCGTGGTTTTCAAGGGAGATTAGGAATTGGTTTGAGATAAAAGGGAGGGCTTCATTAAATACAGGAAACAAGGTATGGACGAGATGCTTGAAAGATACATGGATTGTAGAAAAAAGCTTAAAGAAATTAGGAAAGCAAAAAGGTATGAGGCGGCTATAGCGAACAGGGTGAAAATAAATGCAAAGGGTTTTTACAAATATATGAATAGCAAAAGGAGAGTGAAGGACAGAACTGGTCCACGAGAGTATTGGAGCGGACAACTGTGTGCGGAGCCGAATGAGATGGGGGAGATAATGAATGAATTCTTGTCAGTATTCACTTGGGAAAAGGATATGGAATTGTGTAGGATAAGAGAGGCAAAAGGGGAAAACCTAGGGATTAGGAAAGAGTGGGTGTTGGAACTTCTGAGATATATAAAGGTGGATAAGTCTCCGGGTCCCAAAGGGATTTTCCCCAGGACCTTGAGGGAAGTCAGGGAGGAAATAGCAGAGGCTCTGACAGTGATTTTTCAACAGTCACTGAAGGAAGGTGCGGTGCCGCGGAATTGGCGTGTTGAATATGTGGTTTCTCTGTTTAAAAAGGGCTCCAGGTGTAGGCCCGGCAATTATCAGCCAGTAAGTTAGACGTCAGTGGTGGGGGTAAACTAATGGAAAGTATTCTTAGAGATAATATGTATAAGTATCTAGAGCACACATGTCAAACTCTGGCCCGCGATATAATTATATTTGGCCCGCAAGATCATATTAAATATATATTAGAGTTGGCCCGCTGGCCGCCGCGCCAGTATAGCGCATGTACACTGAAGGTGAAAATGAAGACGCCGGAGGTGTGGAGGGATCTCAGAGTCCCGAATCCCGGGGATCGGAGCGCCGCACTCAGCCCACCCGGCTCCCGGACACACAGACGCGGCTGGAGTTGGGGACCATCCTCGCTGGGTCTGCGCTTCAGCGGCGACGCCAGACCGAACGTCTCGTTGGTGATGCCTTCCCCCTCGCTTCGTGCTTGGCAGACCCTGCCTCCCGCTCCTTTTGTTGGAAACGAGCCCGGCGCCGTGAGATCGCAGTTTAATCCCTCTCCAACCATGGGAGGGGGGTGGGAGCAACGCGCTCTTCTCAGCCAATTCCTCCACCGCCCCGGACGCCGGCGTTTCAACGGGGGGTTCAGGTGCCTTTGTCAGGCAACCGACCTGTTGGTCCAAGACAAGGGGAGAGCGTACAAACTCCACACAGGCAGCACCTGAACTCGGGTGAACGTGGAGCTGCAACCCCACATTCCACATCAGGACTGTGTGTAAGATTGGGAGCAGTGAGACGGAAGCTTATTTTGTTCCTGTGATTTAAGCCTTTCTTGGGGTGGGGGGGGGGTGTCCTTCTCTGACCATTTGCCTAACAATTAACCTAATCAGATGTGGAGTTACCACAATACAACAGTTCTCAACCTTTTTATTTCCACTCGCATCCCTGTGCCATTGGTGCTCTGTGATTAGTAAGGGATTGCTTAAGGTGGGCTGTGGGTGGGAAGAAAAAGTTTGAAGACCACTGCTTTAATCATCCCTCATTGACTCGTCATGTGCACGGTTTCAGAGCTCCAAAGGAAATGGGTCAATGACAATGACAATGAAAGAGTTTATCCAAAACTATTATTGAACATTTATTTTAATAAGAAAAAGATTAACATTACATATGTTGAAAGAAGAGAAAACATGCAGATGTTGTTGAAAATTTTCAATAAATATTTAGTTCGACCCTCGACTTAGTCCAAGTTTTTAATTTTGGCCCTCCGTGAATTTGAGTTTGACACCCCTGATCTAAAGGGACAGGGATTGATCAGGGACATCCAACATGGGTTTGTGAGGGGAAGGTCATGTTTGACAAATCTTGTTCAATTTTTTGAGGAAGTGACTAGAAAGGTTGATGAACGTAGAGTAGTAGATATCTAGATTTCAGTAAGGCTTTTGATAAAGTTCCACATGGAAGGATGGTGAGGAAGGTTTAGTCACTAGGGATTAATGTTGAGATAGTCAGATGGGTAAAACGGTGGCCAGAAGGTAGATGACAGAGAGTCATGGTGGATAATTGTCTGTCAGGATGGAGGCCAGTGACGAGTGATGTGTGTCAGGGATCAGTGTTGGGTTCCTTGTTGTTCATCATTTACATTAATGATTTGGACGGAGTGGTAAATTGGGTGAGAAAATATCCGGATGATACAAAAATAGGGGGAGTTGTGGATTGTGAGGATGGTTTTTGGGGACTACAGAAGGATTTGGACTGTTTGGAAAAGTGGGCTGAAAGATGGCAGATGGAGTTTAATGTAGATAAGTGTGAAGTGCTTCATTTTGGGAAGAATAATCAAAACAGGACACATGCAGTGAAGGGGAGGGGAGGGCATTGAGGAATGCAGAGGAACAGAGGGATCTTGGAATAACAGTTTATAGTTCTTTGAAAGTGGATTCTCCTGAAGATAGTGTGGTAAAGAAGGCTTTTGGTAGGCTGGCCTTTATAAATCAAAGCACAGAATTTAGGAGCTGGGAGGTGATGTTGAGACTGTTTAAGGCATTGGTGAGGCCAAGTTTGGAATATTGTGTGCAGTTCTTGTCTCCAAATTATAGGAAGGATATAAATAAGGTAGAGAAGGTACAAAGAAGGTTTACAAAAATGTTGGCTGGATTGCAGTATCTTGAATACGGAGATTTAGTAGACTGGGACTTTATTCGTGGGAGTGTAGAAGGTTGAGAGGGGATTTGATAGAGGTATTTAAAATTATGAATGGAATAGATAGAGTAGATGTGAATAGGCTCTTCCCCTTGAGGGAACGTGAGATTAGAATGAGGGGTCATCAGTTAAAGGGTTAGGGGGCAGAACTTTAGAAGTAACATGAGAGGAAGCTTCTTCACTCAGAGAGTGGTGGCTGAGCGCGATGACCTTCCGGAAGAGGTGGTTGCAGCAGGGTCAATTTTCTCATTTAAGAGGGTTTGTATAAGTGCATGGATGTGAGAGGGTTGGAAGGTTATGGGCAGGGAGAGGGTAGGTGGGACTAGTAGAGTTCTCTTGTTGGTGTGGACTAGAGGGGCCAATATGGCCTGTTTCCGTACTGTGATTGTTATATGGTTATATGAACAAATTGGGCCAAAGTGCCTGTTCCCCACAGTATCTGTGACCAACTGGGAGAGAATTATATCACCCTAACAGTTGACGTGTGTTGCTGTCTAAAGGTAGAAGCAGGGTTCAGAGCTTACAATTGTGAAAGACAAAGCAAACGTCACGTGTAAAACACAAAAGTCTGTAGACATTATCGTTGGAATAAAAACAACGCTGGAGAAACTCAGCAGGTCAAACAGCATCCTTTATACAGCAAAGGTAAAGATACATAACTAACCCTTTCTCTCCCTCTCTCCAAAAGGTCTAATCACCCTTTAACAATCATACCTTAGGAGGAGTCACATGATGGAGTAGTGGCCGGTCGGGAAAACCAGCCCTCTCCAGGAAAATAGGAAAAAAAGTTAGGAAAAAGCAAAGCGTAACAGAAATAGAGTACAAGAAATAGAAGATAAAGATACAGAGAAGTGAAAGAAGATGGCTTCCAAGAAGGAGAAAGTAAGAACAGTTGGAAAAAAAGTAAAAACGTTGCCGGAGAAGAAGGAAGAAGGCCTTACCTGCAGGAAGGAACAAGACACTGTGGTGATGAGGTCAGTACCTGCCCTACAGACTTGTGACCCACCAGCTAGTACACTACAAAAATGGCTCTCGGAGCCAAACAAAAGTGCGCAATCAAAGGAGAAAGAGGACACCGGTGGGAGGGGGCCTCAGCAGAGGAGCGGGCTGCCACAGACCAAGCAGCTGAGAGACGCCCGACACCAGGGCTCTCAGCTGGAGAACGAGGAAGACAGCAGAAGAGGGAGCAACGAAACAGACGTGGAAGACAGACGGAGGGAAGATCGACAAGAAGACCAATGTCAGGAAGCACAACAGATGAGTCGCCCAGGAGGGGAGGAACAGCAACAAGAGGCCCAGCAAGAAGAGGCCTGACAAAGAAATACAAACAGCTCATCAGGAAAAACAGAAGAGACTCAGACACAAAGAAGAGAAGAAGACACAAACACAGATACAGACACAGAAGAGGAAGAAGACTAAGATCTTCACAGAGAAGTAGAAGATAAAACTGATGGACAAAGAGAAATAAAAGGTAAAACTGATGAACAGAATAGAGATAAAGTCTTTTTTGAGGAACAAATGAGATCAATAAAAGAATGGTTGTCATTAGAATTTAATGCAATTAAAAGGAAAATGAAAAGAACAGAAGATAAAATGCAAAGGTTAGAACTGGTAATGACAGAAATAGGGGAAAGAGCAGAGAATATGGAAGAGAGGGAAACGGCTGTAGAAATGGAAGTGAATGAGTTAAGAGAAAAATTGGAAGAAAGTGACAAAAAAATTAGAGACACAAGAGTTGTTATCTCAGAAAATTGATATGTTGGAAAATTATAGTAGGCGAAACAACATAAAAATAGCGGGCCTGAAGGAGGGTGAAGAAGGCACAGACATGAAGGAATTTATAAAAGGATGGATCCCGAAGGACCTGGGAACAACAGAAATGCAGGAAGAATGGAAATAGAAAGGGCACACAGAGCATTAGCTCCGAAACCACAGATACATCAAAAACCAAGATCCATCTTAGTAAAATTTTTGAGATACACGACAAGATAAAATATACTGGAACGGGCAAGGAATATAGTTAGAGAAGATAATAAACCATTGGAATATAAGGGTCAAAAAATATTTTTTTACCCAGACATAAGTTTTGAACTCTTAAAGAGGAGGAAGGAGTTTAATACAGCGAAATCAACTTTATGGAAAAAAGGTTACAAATTCATATTAAGATATCCAGCCATGCTTAAACTATTTATACCCGGGGAGCAAAACAGACTGTTCTCGGATCCAGAGAAAGCGCAAGAATTCGCAGAATGTTTGCAAGACAGGAGAAGAGATGTAACAAGAATGAAGAACGGCGATAAAGTATATATAAAGATGTGAAAACAATGTATATATAAAGAACTAAAGAGGGAAAAGAGAAGGGAAGGAAGGGAGTAAGGAGGGGGGAAAGAAGAAAGAGAGCTTTGTTATATGTGTTAAAAAAGTGTTTTCTGGAGAGGGCTGGGTGGAGGGGGAATAACCATCACTGCAAAATCAGTTGATGCTGCGAACAAGATCACAATCCAAATGAAAAGGGGAGTTGTGGTTGCCCGGCAAGGGGTATGGGGCAACTCAGGGGGGGGGGAATCTTTTGGGGTTAAGGTATTAGTGGATGTGGGAACTGCGGGGGTACTTTATGTCTTAAATGTGTTGTCGTACATTAAGTGTAATAAGAGAAAACTAAGAGATGAAAAGGGGGAAAAGGGGGATGGAGGTGCCAAAGAGGAGGAAAAGAGGTGCTTGCAAGATATAAAATGACCATGTTGAACTATATGACTATAAACATTAATGGAATACATAACCAAATTAAAAGGAAGAGGCTACTAAATTTATTGAAGAAGGAAAAAATAGAAATAGCATTTGTGCTGGAAATGCATCTAACTGAAGCAGAACATAACAAACTAAAGAAGGACTGGGTAGGACAAGTAATGGCAGCATCCTACAATTCAAAAGCTAGAAGTGTAGCCATACTAGTTAATAAAAAATGTACCAATAAAAATAGAGGAGGAAATAATAGATCTGGCAGGGAGGTATGTAATGATAAAGTGTCAAATATACTCAGGATTTTGGAATTTGCTCAATATATATGCACCTAATGAAGAGGATCAAAAGTTTATGCAGGATATTTTTTGAAGATTGTAGATACACAAGGAAATATATTAATAGGAGGGGATTTTAAACTTAATTTGGACCCAATGTTAGACAACACTGGACAAAAGACTAGTAAAAAGAATAAAGTAGCCAAATTTATGGTTAAATCAATGCAGGAAATTAAACTTATGGATATATGGAGGAGGCAACACCCAAGAGAGAAGTAATTTTCATATTATTCGAGTAGGCACAAAACTAACTCAAGGATTGATATGTTTTTGTTGTCAGTCCATATTCAAGGGAGAGTTAGGAAAACTGAGTATAAAGCTAGATTACTATCAGATCATTCATCCCTGTTATTAGCTATAGAACTGGAGGACATCCCACCTCGAACATACAGATGGAAGTTAAACTCCATGCTACTTAAAAGACAGGAATTTAGGGAGTTTATTGAACGCCAAATTAAAATATATTTTGAAATAAACACAGGATCAGTGAAAGACAAATTTATATTATGGGATGCAATGAAAGCCTTCATTAGAGGGCAGATAATAAGTTATGTGACTAAAATGAAAGAGGATTACAATCGGGAAATAGAGCAGTTGGAAAGAGAGATAGTAAGTACAGAAAAGGAATTAGTAAAAAGGGATGATATCACAAAAAGGAGAGAATTGACAGACAAAGAGAGAGAAGAAACACAAACTTGCCAGATTCATGTAAGACAGCAATAATTACAGTAATACCAAAGACGGGGAAAGATCCACTAACACCAGCATCATATAGACCAATATCTCTACTTAATTCAGATTATAGGATAATAGCAAAATTATTAGCAAACAGATTGGCCGATTGTGTACCTAAAATAGTAAAACAAGATCAAACTGGATTTATTAAGAAAAGACGAATAGCGGATAATGTCCGCAAAATTATTAATCTAATCCACGCAGTTCAAGGATATAAGAAACCAACAGTGGCTGTTGCTCTAGACGCAGAAAAAGCCTTTGACAGAGTAGAGTGGAATTACTTATTTAAAGTATTACAGAAGTTCAATCTACCAGAAAAATATATAAATTGGATTAAAGCATTGTTTCATGGACTGTTGGCGAAGGTAACAGTAAATGGATTTGTATCAAGTCACTTTAAATTAAGTAGGTCAACTAGGCAGGGATGTCCATTATCCCCCTCATTGTTCACCTGAGCAATAGAATCTTTAGCAGAACTGATAAGAGCAGAAAATAAAATAAAAGGGATAAAAATAAAGAAGGAGTATAAAATCAGCTTATTTGCAGGTGACATCATAGTATAACTAACAAAACCAGAGGTATCAGTAAAAGAATTACGTAAGAAATTGAAGGAATATGGAGAAATATCGGGGTACAAGATCAACGCAAATAAAAGTGAAGTGATATCAATGAGTAATGCAGACTATAAAGAATTTAAAAAAGAATCACCATTTAAATGGCAAACACAAGCAATCCGATACCTAGGGATCAGGTTAGATAATAACTTAAGCCACTTGTACAAACTAAATTATCAGCCACTAATAAAGAAATTGCAGGAAGATTTAGAACAATGGAAAGAATTACCGCTAACGTTGATAGGGAGGGTAAACTGCATTAAAATGAACGTGTTCCCAAGGATACAATACTTATTTCAAACATTACCAATTCCTTTAACAGAAAAATTCTTTAAGGGACTAAAGAAAATAATAAGGAAATTCTTGTGGAAAGGGAGGAATCCAAAGGTAGCATTAGATAAATTAACAGAGAGGTATAATCAAAGTGGCTTACAGTTACCAAATTTTAGAAATTATTATAGAGCCGCACAATTGTGGTATTTATCAGATTTTTACCAGTCAAGGGAAAACCAGACTGGACTAAGATAGAACTAGATAAAATAGGGGAGAAGGTACCGGAACATATACTTTATGTGTGATGAAAAGCTGGTGCAATATAAAAACTCACCAGTACTGCATCATATACTTAATACATGGAAGAAGATCCACTTAGAAAGGAAAAAAAACAAATTATCAAATACCAAAATTACTATTGACGCAAAATCCACTAATCCCTTTTACAATAGATAACCTTTCCTTGAGAGAAAAGGAGAGAAAAGGAATCAAAAGAATAGAAAACTGTTTTTTGGGAAATAATTTATTAACATTTGAACAGTTGAAGTACAAATATGGAATAACTCATGGTACAATGTTTGCATATCATCAATTGAAAGCTTATTTAAAGGATAAATTGGGAAACAGTCTGAGGTTACCAGAAGGAAGCAGCTTTGAATATGTGATTACAGACACAATGATAATTAAAAGATTTATAACCAACATGTACATTAAGCTGCAAGAGAAGGAACATGAAATAAACTATAAACCTAAGAAGTGGGAAAAGGATCTAAACATAAAGATAAAAAATGATGTATGGGAAAAGTTATGTTCTGGAACTATGAAGAATACAATAAACACAAGGTTACGCATGATACAGTATAATTGGTTACACAGGTGTAATGGAAGATTTAAACCATTTTTTTTTTACTTTTGCAGCCTTTGCTTCTGCAAGGCTGAGAACCTGCTTGTGTTTTAGAATCAGCAGACATGAGCTAAATTCCACCGAGGGGCCAAAGATGCAGTTATCTGACGAAAGGACATCTGTGTACCAAGAACATTTAATCTTCCTGCTTGTTTTGGTCACAGTCTTTCAGGCAGACCTAACCTTGATGCAAAAGAAACCATTGTATTCAAAGTGATAAGCTGAAAATGATGTTATTCGATAGAAGCCTATGCATCTATCTTCAAGCAGGAAGATTAAATGCCGAGTTTCTCCAGAAACTTGTGTTTTTTCTTCATCTACAGTGTCTGCAGAGACTTTTGTGTTTTGCTTGAGGACATCAGAAAACCAGACAATCCAAGGGTTTCACTCATGACTTGAATTTCCTGTCTGCCCGTGGAATCTGAACAGGAATCAAACTCCTCATGCCCCTCTCTCAACTCACCATCAGTGCCCATGCAGCTGCCCCCCCCCCCCACCCAACCACACCACCAGCCCAGTCCCCAGCTGATGAGGAGGGACGTGCTTTGTTACCCCCCCCCCAGTCTCTGCAGATTTGGGTGCCTGCCTACATTTTGATCGCACCTTGATGACGGCTCAAGCCTGAAACTTTGGTTATATATCTTTGCTATATACTGTGACCTGCTGAGTTTCTCCAGCATTGTGTCTTTATTCTGATGACCTTCATGTGAGCCTACACCAGCTCTCAACCGCCCCTCAGTTCTGGGGCTGTGAGAGTTGGAGGTAACATAGTAGGTGAATTACACCTTGTGAATATTCCCCCAGAGGAATGTTCCCCTCCCCAATACCACACCCATCTCCTCAGTAAAAGACTGGGCTCTGCACCAAACCTGATCTCAACTGTTGGAAAGAGACAACTGACCTGTGACCCCAGCCACACAGGGCAGACTAATAGGTATTGATGTGGCTTGTGCAAGAACATGCACAGTAAGTTGCTTGGATCTGGAATTATATTGTGCAGCAGGAGATGGAAGGCTTGTGTTTGTGGAAGTTATCTGCATGCCAGTGGAGGTACCTACATGGTTGCCAGCGGAGGTACCTACAGTTCCACAACAGGAGGCAGAGGGAAGGCTGGCTTTCCTGCTGCGGCACTAGAAGATGTTCTTCATCACTTGCTTGACAGTGAAGAGACAGAAGACTATCTGCTGGTAGAAGACGTGCTCCCCGCACTCATACAGGCAGGCGAAGGTGGCCGCACTCTCCAGGTAGACGAGGTCAGAGTAGCCACAGGGTCCCGCCTGGATGACCCAGGGCCCACGCCACTGGCACCTCTGCAGGGGCCAGGGGTTGAGGTAGACGCCCAGGTTAGTCCGGTTGTGTTTACAGCGCCCCATTCTCCATTCACCAGAAGGGTGCGTGTACAGGAGCCAGGACACCCTGTCCCCTGCATGGGACAGGGCCTGAGTGGCTGCTGGTCTGTGGAAGCTGGCCACGCTGCCCTGGCAGCCGCCATTGCATTCTGGCAACTCCTTGGTCAGGTGGGCAATTTTGAAGTAGCCAAGATCTTGGCTGATGGCCTCCACCCTGGCACAGCCATCTGTCCGGGCGTTACAGTACAGCAGCCGCTTGGTGTTGGCAATGGTGACCTCCGCCAGCTCGCATTCCCCCGCCCGATACTCAGTCAAGGACTGGCCCATTTTCCAGCTCACCCCGCCGTCCTTGCTGAAGAAGTAGAAGGGGTGAGGCCAGGTGAAGAACCAGGGAGGCAGCAGGCAGCTCCTGCAGCTGATGATGTAGGCATAGGCAGGGACCACCAGCATCCCGCATGCCGTCTGCACCCCATGCCCCGGGCTGACAGAAAAAGTTCCCCACCTGCTGATCTGCTCACCGATGACCTCCTCTGTCAGGTCCACCAGTGGGCTCCAGGTGAGCCCTGCATCCAGGCTCCTCACGTAGCACAGCCGGGCCGCGTTCTTCCCATGCCACAGCTGCCAGGACTCACTTACCCCTTCCTTCACACAGTTGAAGAAGAGATAGACAGCTGCCTGCTGCCGCTCATACACAGGGCAGGGGTTCATTGAGCGGAAGTCTGTCAGCCTGGCTGTCTCCAACTCGACAGTGACCTGCCACTGAGAATGGGACACAAGCATGTCAGGGTGGGCTGAGGGGATGGGAGTTACAGCGGGGGGGTTCAGGCTGAGGAGGGCTGAGGGGCGCGGCAGGGGCTGAGGGGTCTGGCGTGGGGAGATGAGGGCCGCAGGGTGCTGACGGCTGGTGCACGGGGGCTGAGGGGTGTGGGGTGCGGGGTGAGGGTTGCAGTCCTTCCTTTCCCCTCCCCTCCCAGTCGGGCAGATCGACCTGCTTGAACACACCACCCTCAAGAACAGTTTCTTTCCTCTGTAACCAGACACTTATGGACCTCGCACTGGCAGAAGACCGTGCTCTTGCCTGAGACATCAGAATACAAACAAGTCATGAAATTCGTTGTTTTGTGGCAGCATTCACAGTGCAAACATTTATATAAACCACCTTACAAAAACAAAAAGGCTTTCGATAAGGTTCTGCATGAAAGATTAGTGAGGAAGGTTCAGTCTCTAGGGATTAATATAGAGATAGTCAGATGGGTTCAACGGTGGCTGGAAGATAGGCACCAGAGAGCCACGTTGGACAACTGTCTGTCAGGACGGAGGCCGGTGACGAGCAGTGTGCCTCAGGGATCGGTGTTAGGTCCCTTGTTGTTCGTCATTTACATTAATGATTTTGATGACTGGGTGGTAAATTGGGTGAGTAAATATGTGGACGATTCAAAAATAGGAGGAGTTGTGGATAGTGAAGAGGATTTTCATGGACTGTAGAAGGATTTGGACTGTTTGGAAGAGTGGGCTGAAAGGTGGCAGATGGAGTTTAATGTAGAAAAGTGTGAGGTGCTTCATTTTGGGAAGAATAATCAAAACAGGACACATGCAGTGAAGGGGAGGGCATTGAGGAATGCAGAGAAACAGAGGGATCTTGGAATGACGGTTCAGCGTTCCTTGAAGGTGGATTTCCATGTAGATAGGGTGGTGAAGAAAGCTTTTGGCAGGCTGGCCTTTATAAATCATAGCATAGAATATAGGAGCTGGGAGGTGATGTTGAGACTGTTCAAGGCATTGGTGAGGCTAAGTTTGGAGTATTGTGTGCAGATCTGGTCTCCAAATTATAGGAAGGATATAAATATGGTAGAGAAGGTGCAAAGAAGGTTTACAAAAATGTTGCCTGGATTGCAGTATCTTGAATACGGAGATTTAGTAGACTGGGACTTTATTCGTGTGAGTGTAGAAGGTTGAGAGGGGATTTGATAGAAGTTTTTAAAATTATGAATGGAATAGATAGAGTAGATGTGAATAGCCTCCTTCCCCTGAGGTTAAGGCAGATTGGCACAAGGGGTCATGTTAAGGGTTGGGGGCAAAACTTTAGGAGTAGTATAAGAGGATGCTTCTTCACTCAGAGAGTGGTGGCTGAGTGGAATGATCTTCCAGAAGAGGTAGTTGTGGCAGGGTCAATTCTATGATTTAAGAGGTTAGATGAGTACATGGACGTGAGGGGGTTGGAGGGTTTTGGGTAAAGGAGAGGGTAGGTGGAACTAGTGGAGTTTCACGTAAACTGGTGTGGACGAGAAGGGCCGATATGGCCTGTTTCTGTACTATAATTGTTCTATGGTTTATAGTGGTGAAAGTGAGGCCATGTCTTTGGGTCGTTGATCATTCAGGAATCTGATGGCAGTGAGGTAGAAGCTGTCCATGTGCTGCTGAGTGCTCTTTAGGCTCCTGGACCTCTTCCCCGATGGAGTGAAGAGGGCATGGCCTGGGTGGTGGGGGTCTTTGAGGATAGAGGCTGCTTTATTAAGGTACCGCTTCTTGTAGATGTCCTCGATGGAGTGAATTCTGGTGCCTGTGATGTCGCCGGCCGAGTTAACAACCCTCTGGGAGTTTTTATCCTGTCCTGAGTGTTGGCGCCTCCATACTAGACAGTGATGCAACCAGCCAGAATGCTCTCCACGATACACCTGTAGATGTTTTCGAGAGTCTTCAGTGTCGTACCGAATCTCCTCAGACACCTCACAAAGTGTAGCTGCTGGCAAGCCTTCTTCAAGATCGCCTCGACAGGGGCATCAGGACAGATCCTCGGAGATGTTGACACCCAGGAATTTGAAGTTCTTGCCTCTCTCCATTACTGCGCAGTCAATGAGGACTAGTTTGTGTTCCCCTGACTTCCTCCTAATGTCAGCGAGTCGAGCAGCGTACATGGGAGAACAAGAATGGTCAACATTTTGGACCCGAACCCTTCACGACTTCCTCCAGATTGCAGTCTCTCAGGCCTCTGTGCCCTTGCACTGTTTTTCAAACCATTCTTTTTTCCACTCCATGCACTGTTTTTGTACTTGTCTCCATACCCTGCATTCTGACATTGTAACACCATTTGTTGTTTATTTTTACACTGCCTGCTGTACAAGCTGACTTGCTTGGATGGCACTCAAAACAAAGCTTTTGCCAGTATCTCGGTGCATGTGATTAAACAATCTAATTCAATTATCTGGGCCATCATCCCCAAGTCTGCAGGGGAAGGCAGCCTTGTAAACAGTGTCTAAGGAACCACTGATCACTGTGTCAATCCATCTGGATTCTTGTTGCTCTGCAGGAAACCACAGCTCTTTTTACCTTGTCCCAATGACCTGTACCCGCACACCCCTCAATCTCTCTTCTATGTCAAAATCAAACCTTCACCCACCAAATCTGCTTGCAGGCAGTTCATTCCACAATTGCCACCCTCTGAGTGAAAGGTTCCACCAAATGTTCCTTAAATATTTTACCTTTCACCCTTAACCCTCCAAATGTTCCTTAAACATTTCATTCTCAACCCATGTCCTCCAGTTCTATCTCATCCAACATCAGCGGAAAAAGACTAATTGCATTTACCCATCTATCCCCCGCATAATTTTGTATACTTCCACCAAATCTCCCCTCATTCTCAAATGCTCCACGGAATAAAATCCTAACCTGTCTAACCTTTCCCTGTAACTCAGTTCCTGAAGTCTGGGCAACATCCCAGTAAATCTTCTCTGCACTCTTTCTATCTTATTGATATCTTTCCGGTAGTTAAGTGACCACAACTGCACACAATACCCCAATTTGGCCTCATCAATACCTTATACAATTTTACCATAACATCCCAACTCCTGCACTCAATACTTGGATTTTTGAAGGCCAATATGCCAAAAGCTCTCTTTACAACCCTGTCCACCTGTGATGCCACTTTCAGGGAATTTTGTATCTGTATTCCCAGATCCCTCTATTTTACTCCACTCCTCAGTGCCCGACCATTTACCGTGTACATCCTTTCTTGCTTTGTCCTTCCAAAATGCAACACCTCACACTTGTCTGCATTAAATTCCATCTGCCATTTTCCAGCCCATTTTTCCAACTGGTCCAGATCCCTCTGCAAGCTTTAAAATCCTTCCTCACTGTCCGCAACGCCTCCAATCTTATTATCATCTGCAACTTGCTAATCCAATTTCCACATTATCATCCAGATAATGGATAGAGTCGACAAACAACAATGATCCCAGGACTGATCCCAGGACTGATCCCTGAGGCACACCACATAGGAGCAGAATTCGACAATTTAGCCCATCGAGTCTGCCCCGCCATTCCATCATGGCTGATTTACTCTCCTTTTCAACCCCATTCTCCTGCCTTCTCCCGTAACCCTTGATTCCCTTCCTGATCAAGAACCCAGGTGCCTCTGTCTTCAATATCCTTAATGACTTGGCATCCACATCCATCCATGGATTCTCCACCTTTGTGTAAGGATGTACTGACGCTGTGTCTGCTAGTCCCAGATGACCCCACCATAGGAAACATCCTCTCTACATCCACTTTATCGAAGCCTTTCAATACTCAATAGGTTTCAATGAGATTCCCCCATTATCCTTCTAAACTCCAGCGAGTACAATCCCAGAACCTTCAAATGCTCCTCATATGATAAGCTTTTCACACTGGGGATATCCTAGTAAACCTCTTCTGAACCCTCTCCAATGCCAACACATCCTTCCTTAGGTAAAGCACCTCTTCACAATACCCATGTGTGATCTAATCAAAGTCTAATAATACTCCAACCCTCTGGAAATAAATGCCAACATTCTATCTGGCTTCCTTACCACTAACTCTACCTGCAAGCTGACTTTTAGGAAATCTTGCACAAGGACATTTAAGTTCCTCGGCACCTCCAATTTCTGAACTCGTTGCCCGTTTTGAAAAGCCTATGCCTTTATTCCTTACACCAAAATGCGTTTCAGTACACTTCTCTACCTCCTCTTTGGACCTATTTCCCTCCACCCCCCCCCCACCCCATCTCCCCACTGCCAAACTCTGTCTCACCTCTCACCCTGTTTTCCATGCTCTCCCTGTCAATTTCTTCGACCTTGATGAAGAGTTCCAGCTCGAAACGTTGCCTCTCCCACGGATGCGAATCAACCCACTGAGTTCCTCCAGCAGAGTGCATTGGCTTCACATTTCTGTGCTTTGCCGAGGTACAGGTTAGTTTGGTACCAGGACTGTCAAGGGCCTGATTATAGACTTCCAGAGGAGAGGTGGAGCTCACTCCCCAGTCCGCATCAACGTTGCTGAGCTGGAGATAGAGCCATAAAACTTTACAGCATAGAAACAGGCCCCTTCGGCCCATCTAGTCTGTGCCAAACCATTTTTCTTGCCTAGTTCCACTGACCTGCATCCAGTCCTTAGCCCTCCATACCTCTCCCATCCATGGACCTGTCCAAATTCTTCTTAAATGTTAAAATTTACCCCACATTCACCACTTCAGCGGGTAGCTCGTTCCACACTTCCACCCCAAATTCTTCTCTGTGTGAAGAAGTTCCCCCTAAACTTTTCCCCTTCCACCCTTAACCCATGTCCTCTGGTTTGTATCTCACCGCCCCTCAGTGGAAAAAGCCCATCTACATTTAAGATGTTTTCCATCCTATTAAATAAGATTTTAGCATCAACATTCAGTTAAAAAAAATTGGTCTATAGGAGGAACATTCAGTTGTGTCTTGAAGTTTCTTTACAATTAAAGATATGGAAGCCTCACTAAATGAATCAGATTCCAGAATGACGAATGAACCTAAACTTTGACATTTTGTACTCTTATTAATTATTTTTGTAAGGTTGGTTAAAATAAATGTTTGTCCTGTAATGCTGCAAAACACATTTTGTGACTTGTTCATGACAATACATTGATTCTGAATGCTGCCATCCTCCCACCACTCCTTCCTCTTCTCCCCCCTTCGCGCCCGTTTCCATCCATCATCCACTAGCTCTGCTTCTCCCCCTTCCCCCCTCCCCACCCTCTTATTCGGGTGTCTGACTGATTTTTGGCGCTCCTGATGAAGGGCTCATCCCTGAAACGTTGACTGCCTATTGTTTTTCATGCGCGTTGCCTGACCTGCTGGGTTTCCCCAGCACGCCTATATACTGCTCTATCACCGCACGTTGGTACATGTGATGGTAAACTGGCAGGGAGTTCAGGGGAGACATCAGAGGTATGTTTTTTTTTTACACATAATGCTGCAGGCCTAGAATGCATTGCCAGGGGCAGTGGTGGAGGCTGGAACATTAGGGACATTTAAAAAACCCTTCCACTGGCATGATGCAAAACAAATCGAGGGTTGTGCATGTGAGGGAGGGAAGGGCTAGATTATTGTGGAGTAGGTTTACATAGGTCAGCACAACATTGTGGGCCGAAGGGCCTGGACTGTGCTGGAATGTTTTATGTTCTAAACTTGAGCTTTTTTAAAATTAAATTTTATTTACATTGTGGTAGAAGCTGATTCCAGTCGTTTAAACCTGTGCCGCCCAATTCTACCCTAATTAACCTACATTTTGAGAGGTGGGAGGAAATTGGAGCCCCTGGGGAAATCCCATGCAGACACTAACCTTACCACTCATGGAGGAACATGACACCACAACAAACTTTAGTCAGCCCCGAGTTTGGGGCAGTCAACGATGGGCCCCGAGTTTGGGGCAGTCAACGATGGGCCCTGAGTTTGGGGCAGTCAACGATGGGCCCAGAGTTTGGGGCAGTCAACGATGGGCCCCGAGTTTGGGGCAGTCAACGATAGGCCCCGAGTTTGAGGCAGTCAACGATGGGCCCTGAGTTTGGGGCAGTCAACGATGGGCCCTGAGTTTGGGGCAGTCAACGATGGGTCCTGAGTTTGGGGCAGTCAACGACGGGCAGTAAAAGCTGATGTTGCTTGTGCTGTTTGGAGAAATAGCAACTGGTTCTCCGGGTCACTGACATACGAGCAGTGGAGCTCCCTCCCTTCTCACCACAGGGTCCTCCGGTAGAGAAGCAGACATTGTCTCCTGACGGACCTTCCAACACCATTTACACTGAAGCTATTTTTAATCTCTCCACATTTCCATCATCTACCCCTCACGCGCAGGATGGGGGCATTTTTTAGAGCAGTTATTTAACACACCAACCCACATATCTGGGACATGGGAGGAAAGCCAGTCGGTCATGGGGAACATGCGTGCTCCACACATTAGCGGAGGCCAGGATTCTGGGCTGAGGTGAGAAATCAGGCTAACACCAACCTTCACGGATCCTCCTTGAAATGTCCCTCTCCGCATCACCAGAGTCTTTGCATCCAGGTCTCTGGGAGAGCTCCGTTTCTCTGCAAATGCCAAGAAGATTCCATCTCGGTCGAGGTACAGGAGAGAGGGGATACGATACACAGTTCCATTCTTTTCCTTCTCAAACAAGACGACTTTACTCAGGAGATGCTCAGTTGTCATTTTCACCAATCTTGTTCAAGGAAGTGGAGAAATTCTGAGTCTGGATTCTTAATGAATAAAAGGTGCAAAGGGTTGCATTTCACAATGAAACAAAGAAAGAATGAAACATTCCACAAGTGTCCGTCTCATCCAGACCGCCCTGGCTCCCAGTCACCAATCTCCTGCCTTTTAATTCAGATGCCTGCCTGCTTTTTACTCTTACCTTAAGGACTCAAGCCCAAACATCAGTTGTTTATCTTTACCTCCTATTGATGCTGTAAGACCATCGAACATTACAGTACAGAAACAGGCCCCTTCAGCCCTTCTAGTCTGTGCTGAACTATTTTTATGTCCAATCCCACTGACCTGCCCCCAGTCCATATCTTTCCCATCCATGGACCTCTCCAAATTCTTCTTAAATGTTAAAATTGAGCCCGTATTCACTTCAGCTGGCAGCTCGTCCCACACTCCTACCCCTCTCTATGTGAAGAAGTTCCCCCTCATGTTCCCCCTAAACTTTTCCCCTTTCAGTCTTAACCCATGTCCTCTGGTTTGTATCTCACCACCCCTCAATGGAGAAAAGCCTGCCTACATTTACTCTGTCTGTCCCCCACATAATTTTAAATACCTCAATCAAATCTCCCCTCATTCTTCTATGTTCCAGGCAATAAAGTCCAAACCTGCTTAACCTTTCCCTGTAACTCAGTTCCTGAAGCCTGGGCAACATCCTAGTAAAGTTTGGGGCCGCATGGTTAGTGTAGTGGATATCACAATGCCTTTACAGTGCCAACGATCGAGACTTGGGTTCAAATCTTATGGTCTCTGAAAGGAGTTTGCATGGGTTTTCCCTGAGGGCTCCAGTTTTCTCCCACTGTTCAAAACATACTGGAGGTGTAGGTCAATTGAGTGTAATTGGTGGCATGGACTTATGGGCCCTGTTACTGTGCTGTATATCAAAAATAAATAAATTGTTTCCACACTCTTTCGGTCTCATTTATATCTTTCCTGCAGCTAGGTGACAAAACTGCGCACAATGCTCCAAATTTGGCTTATTCAACTTTAACAGAACATCCCAGCTCCTATACTCAATACTTTGATTTATAAAGGCTAAGATGCCAAAAGCTCTCTTTACAACCCTGTCCACCTGTGATGCCACTTTCAGGGAATTATGCATCTGTAGCGGGGCTATGGCGGCACTTCAACTCCCAGGAGGCATCAAACCGGCCATGTGACATCAGTGTGTGATGAAGTCTGCATGTGTCAAGCGTGTGATTCAGGCTTTTAAAAGGTTGCGCGGGTGATGAAGAGAAAATCCATTTGATTCACTCTAAAAAATGCCTTGTATGGTTATTTCCTCGTATCTACTGTGAATCCAGTGGCCACAATTAGTGACCCTGATGAGTCCAAAAACATAGTTTTGGACAAATCTGGACTCTGCAGCCGTTGCTGTGAAGCTGCCACCTTTCTGGACAGCTGAGCCTGAACTGTGGATCCAACAGGCTGAAGCTCAATTTCACCTTCGCCAAGTCAAACTGGACGCCACTCGTTATTACCATCTCGTCAGTGCCCTGGACCAGGCTGTTGCTCAGAGAGTTGGCGACTTCCTACGGGATCCACCACGTTCCAGCAAGTATCATGCTTTCAAAGCACTTTTATTATAGGTAAATGCTATGTCCCGAAGGGAAAGAGCAGCCAAACGACTACATCTTGACGGGTTGGGAGACCGCGCCCCTTGAGAATTAACGAATGAAATGCTGTCCCTGGCACCTGGCGAAAGGCCCAATATGTTATTCGAGCAAATGCCAGATGATATTAGGCTCTTGTTATCCAAATGTTCATTTGAAGACCCAAGGGCTGTAGCAGCGGAGGGAGACATTCTATGGCTGGCTAAAAAGGACAGCAAGGAAAGACGAGTCTGCACAACCAACCCCTCTGATATTGACCCTGTGTCACACTCTAGTGCTCTTAACACATCACTCCCTACAAGTATTTACCTCATCATGGAGTTATACATCCACAAAAGAAGAAACTACATATAGTATTTGATTGTGGAGCATCATTTCAAGTTTAATTGAATTCTCAACTAAGGTCCAGACTTAACCAGTACTTTAACAGGTGTTCTGATAAGATTTTGTAAAGAACCTATTGTAATTACTGCAGATATTGAAGCGATGTTTCATCAAGTGAAAGTACCATCAGAAGATCGTGATTTTCTACGATTATTATAGTGGCCTCATGGTGATTACAACAGTTATCAACAATATGATTGAACACAGAACGACAGTTCATTTATTTGGAGCCACTTCATCACCGAGTTGTACAAATTTTGCTCTCAGGAAATGTGCTGAAGATAATGAAGAGCAGAATGTTAGAAATTTAAACCAACAGATTTTGGAATTGCCACATTTGCTCAGTTACACCATTTTGCTGACACAAGCGAAGGTGGTTTTGTTACTGTCAGTTATTTAGTACTGCAAAATAACCAAGATTGAGTACATTGTAGATTTATAATGGGAAAAGCCAGAGTGGCTCCTTTAAAGCCAGTCACCGTACCTTGAATGGAATTGACTGCGGCTAATGTGGGGAACAAAATGTTAGGGAGAGAATAACAGACGGAGTTAGCAAATTCTATTTGGACTGATAGTACATCCGTGCTTAAATACATTAATAACAAAACCATAAGGTTTGTACCTTGGTGACTAACAGAATTAATGAGATCGAGGAGGTTTTGCATGCTAATCAATGGAGATATGTTAAAACCATGGATAATCCAGCTGATATGGCTTCTCGAGAATTAAAAGTTCAATTGTTTCTGAAAAGAGCCAACACATGGGTGTCCGGTCCTCAATTTCTTTTGCAATCTCAAGAAGAATGGCTTCAAAATCCAGAAGAGTTAAAAGAATTTTCAACGGAGGATCCAGAAATACAAAACACTAATGTAAATACTATTCAAATATCTAATGAGAATGATCTGATTATTCTTCATGGTTTTGGTTGAGAAAGGAAGTGGCATGGATTCTTAGATTAAAAACTATGCTTTTAAATTGTATTGTTACGGGGTATATTATATTTTATATTAATATGCCTTTAAAAGAAATAGAATGTGGGGGGTTAGTGTAGGTCATTTCACAAACAGACATTATCATTTCACAAAAGTCATCTCATTTAAAATGCAAGAGCTTTGCTGAAAGAGAGACTTCATGTCCACAGTGACTTTACAGCAAATTTGAAAAATGCCTATGGAGACTTCACAAGTAGGTGTTAATTGAACTGAGTGGAGTAAATGGACTATTGTCTTTAAAGCAACAGATGCCAAGGCTCAGAAACTGATTTCGGTGCCAGCAATCTGTCTGGTTGCAGTTTGCTGCTCCAAGAGAGGTCATGTGGTTTTGCAAACGAAAAAAGAGAGAGAGAAAATTTAGTTGGACAGTTCTGCAGTGGCTTTTGGAGGCTGTAACATGACTAGCTGGCAGGGTTGTTAAAACCCCATTTTGAAGATGGGTTGTGAGTTCTGAGTTCAGCCCGTTGAAAACCTCTTGTACAAGAAGAAATGGCTGGTTACAGCGTTTCTCCTGAAATAAAGGAAACAAGAGGAGCTCCTTGGTAACCTGGATGAATAGGTTATCATTTGGAAAACTCAAGATGGGGCAAGTTTCTTCGACAAGACACTGAAGTGGCTGATCGGAGGAAATCAGTTTGTGTGTGTGTCCAACACACAAATCTCTCTCTGAAACCAACGAGAACCCTCTTGACCATTTACCTTTAAGCACCAGAGCTTGGTGAAAATTCATAAATGTTAAATTCTGTGCACAGTCTAAGAATTGCCTGATACACATTACATATATATGCGCTTAGAATTAGAAGGGGGTTAAGTTAAAGTTTGATCCTGTTTTTATGTTTAAAGAAAATTAAAAGCAGCTTTTGTTTAAGTTGTAGCGGCAGCTCCACTGCTCCCTGCAATAACACACGCAGACAGGTTGCGCTCAGTGATCAGACTAGTTTATTGCAGGCTGCTGGGCTGCACTTATACTCCCAGCCCGGACCTGGCTGAGAACCATGCTGGAGGGCGCTGATGTCACCCGGGCATCACGTGGTCCCCCAACGCGGGTTTCTGAGCCCCATGCTGGGAGGAAGGGAAAGCCCCGACGGCGCCATTTTGACCGGCTGCCCCGCTCACAAGCGGGGCCGCTTCGCCTGACTTGTGGTGAGCCGCCACACAGCACACCACCACCCCCCGCCAGAACTGGAGGCCTCGCTTCTTGCACTGGGCAACGACCACGGGCTCGGTCAGATCAAGGTGCACTGGCTTCAGCCTGTCCATGGTAAACAGCTCCCGTCTGCCGCCCATGTCCAGCATGAACGTCAAGCCGGAATGCTGTACAACCCTGTACAGCCCCTCGTATGATCGCTGCAGAGGTGCCGCAGTCGGGCCCCACTGAACGAAAACGTACTCCGCGGAAAGCAGTTCACCGGGAACGTGAGACGGGCGGGTACCATGCCTGGGCAGTGGTGGGGGTTCAAAGGAGTCCAAGCGTGCCCCGAGGTGAGGAAGTAGTTCGTGCAGCGACCGCTGGGGATTGTGAGGTGCATTGACAAACTCACCAGGTAGTGCCAGCGGCGCACCATAGACCAGCTCAGCTGATGACGCCTGCAGATCTTCCTTGGGAGTTGAATGGATGCCCAGGAGCACCCAAGGCAGTTCATCCATCCAGTCGGGACCGGTGAGGCGGGCCATGAGTGGCAACTTAAGGTGGCTTTCGACCAGTCCATTGGCCTGCGGGTGGTAGGCCGTGGTGCGATGTAGCTGGTTACCCAACCTGTTGGCAAGTTATGCCCAGAGCACAGATGTGAACTGGGCACCCCGATCACTGGTGAGGTGAGCCGGGACGCCGAACCGGGCGACCCAACTATGCAACAGGGCTCGGGAGCAGGAGTATGTGGAGGCGTCTGGCATCGGGATCGCCTCAGGCCAACAAGTGGTGTGGTCCACCACTGTAAAAAGGTAACGGTTGCTTTGGGAAACAGGTAAGGGCCCAACGGTGTCCACGTGAATGTGGCTGAACCATTCCCGGACATGCTCGAACTCCTGTACGGGCGCCCTGGTGTGCCTGTGCACCTTGGATGTCTGGCAATGGGTGGATGTTCTGGCCCAGCCCGCGATCTGCTTCCGCAGCCCATGCCATATGAACCGTTCTGCCACCATCCGGACCGTGGACCTGATGGACGGATGTGAAAGGTCGTGGATGTGACAGAAGACCTGCCTGCGCCACTGCTAGGGAACCACTGGTTGTGGGGTGCCCAAGGAGATATCGCAAAGGATGGTACCTTCGCCACTTGGAGTTGGGTGGTCTCAGAACCGCAGGCCGGTGATGGCAGTCTTGAAGACCCTCATCTCCTCATCAGCTTCCTGGGCCAGGCTAGCTGGTCGAAGTCGAGACCGGGCATCAGCGCACAGATGGCCAGTGGCAAGAGTGCATCGGCAACCACATTGTCCTTCCCCACCTTGTGCCAAATGTCGGTGGTAAACTCCGACATGAAGGAGAGGTGACTTTGCTGGCGGGCCAACCAGGGATCCTTTGCCATAGATGTACGCAGCTCCCGGGATGAAGTGGTTATAAAAGTTGAACTCCTGCAACCCCTTGAGGCTGTCCGGGTGTGGGAACTCCCTGATAGCACCGACCGTTGCAACGGCGGGCATGGCTCCTTCGGCTGTGATGGTATGGCTCAGGAACTGTATGGACTCTTTCCCAAAGTGGCACTTGGCCGGGTTGATGGTAAGGCCAAAGTCGGCCAGCCGGGAGAAAAGGGCACGTAGGAGGGCCTTGTGTTGCGCCCGGTCCTTGTTGGCGACGAAGATGTCGTCCAAATAAATAAAGACGAAATCCAAGTCCATGCCCACAGAGTCCATGAGGCGCTGAAAGGTCTGAGCGGCGTTCTTGAGCCCGAACAGTATGCGCAGGAATTCAAACAAGCCAAAGGGGGTGATGATGGGCGTCTTGGGTATGTCCTCAGAGTGCACTGGGATCTGGTGATATCCACGCACCAGGTCAAACTTGGAGAAGACCCTCACGCCGTGTGCAGGTTGGCCATAAAGTTCTGGATGTGAGGGATGGGGTAACGGTCAGAACGGTTCCCTCATTGAGCCGTCGATAGTCTCCGCAGGGACGCCAGCCGCCGGAGGCTTTTAGGACCAGGTGGAGCGGCAAGGCCCACGGGCTGTCAGATGGCTGAATGATCCCCAGCTCCAACAGGTACGAAAACTCCTCCTTCGCTACCTGGAGCTTGTCAGGCGGGAGCCGGCGTGCCTTGGCGTGAACCGGTGGGCCTTGGGTGGGGATGTGGTGGAACACCCCGTGACGAGGCAGCGGAGAACTTTGACTTGAGTAGTGTCGGGAACTCGTCCAGGATCCACTGGAACTCGTCTCTGGGCATGCTGATCGTGGCCATCTGCGGTTGCTCTGAGCAGGAGATGTCAAGGCGAACGGCCTGGAAGGTACGCGCGTCTACCAGGCGCCTACCTCGTATGTCCACCAGAAGCCTGTGTGCGAGGAGGAAGTCTGCACCCAGGATGGCAGTCGGGAGGGTCGAGACGGTGAACCTCCACGCAAAATTCCGTTGGCCGATCTGAAAGTGGACTGTCTTGTCTTCATACGTCTGGATTGCCATTGCGTTGGTCGCATGGAGGCGAGGTCCATGAGGTCGATTCCTGGACTCGATGGCCGTGGTCGGGATGATGCTGATCTGGGCTCCAGTGTCAACGAGGAACCGCCGGTCGCTGACTGAGTCCCACAGGTAGAGAAGGCTGTGTCCTTGGCCAGCCGCCACAGCCATTAAACAGTGGCCAGCCTGGTCGTTTCCCTGGAATGAGCAGGGCTGGCTCCCCAGCGCTGGTGGTAGAAGCAGAGGCCTGAAGCAGATGTTTTGGCCTTGGTTATGCTCTTGGGGGCCCCTGCAGGGGCCGGGTGCTCTACCGCAGCACTAGGGGCAGGCTTGGCGTGGTCATCCCTGTGCCTTGTGTCCTGCTGGACCACTGAACCCTCCGAGAATCGTGCGAGTCATAGCTCTTGGGCCTTCCTCAGGTCGGTGAAGCTCTCTTGGACCAGCAGTGGCCGGATGTCCCCGGGCATATGGTCAAGGAAGATGTGCTCGAAAAATGGGCAGTTGGTGTACTCACCCATGAGCGTGAGTATCTCGTCCATCAGTTCCATCGGGGACCTGTCCCCCAGGGCGTCAAGGTGCAGCATCCAAGTGGCACGCTGGTGTCTTGATAGTCCGAGGGATCTGGTAAGCACTCGCTTGATGGTCTCTTACTTGTCCTCGGCGGGTGAGTGCTGAACAACCATGCGTCTGGTGGTGGCCTGGTCCAGGGTAGCGACCACATGGTAGAATTTGGTCATGTTGGACGAAATCTGGCAGAGGTGAAACCGGGCCTCTGCGTGGCCGAACCAGGTCTCCGGCTCCTGAACCCAGAATTCAGGCAGTTTTACGGCTATAGCGCTGATCCCAGGCTCGTTCATGATGGGTTCAAAGACGTTTGAACCAGTCGGGATCACCAATTGTAGCGGCGGCTACTCTGCTCCTGCAATAACACACACAACCAGACGGGTTGAGCTCAGTGAGCAGACTGGTTTATTGCAGGCTACTGGGCTGCACTTATACTCCCAGTCCGGACCTGGCTGAGAACCGCGCTGGAGGGCGCTGACGTCACCCGGGCGTCACGTGTTCCCCCAGCGCGGGTTTCTGAGCCCCATGCTGGAAGGAAAGGAAACCCCCGATGGCTCCATTTTGGCTGGCTGCCCCGCCGCGTGGCTTACGAGCGGGGACGGTTCTCCTACCTTGTGGTGAGCTGCCACAAAGTAACCATTTGTTTTGGTGAATTTCTATTGCTGCTGGGTTTTGGGGTCCTCTGGACTCATAACAGTGTCAAAAAAGAGAATCTAAAGTCGCAAAAGAGCCATTACCTAACAGTTGATGAGTTGGCGAATCGTTCATTTGGATATAATTCATTTTTGTCAAAAAAAAGGCATTTTATTATGTTTATTATGATGTAGTGTTATATGGCGAGCTCTCCACTGGCCACCGTGACAGAGGTGCACCAAAGAAAAGGTACAAGGACTGCCTAAAGAAATCTCTTGGTGCCTGCCACATTGACCACCGCCAGTGGGCTGATATCGCCTCAAACCGTGCATCTTGGCGCCTCAGTTTGGCGGGCAGCAACCTCCTTTGAAGAAGACAGCAGAGCCCACCTCACTGACAAAAGGCAAAGGAGGAAAAACCCAACACCCAACCCCAACCAACCAATTTTCCCCTGCAACCGCTGCAACCGTGTCTGCCTGTCCCGCATCGGACTTGTCAGCCACAAACGAGCCTGCAGTTGACGTGGACTTTTACCCCCCTCCATAAATCTTCGACCGCGAAGCCAAGCCAAAGAAGAAAAAAGATAAAAATTGAAGAAGAATCTGAATGTTATGAAAGTAAGTCATGTTTACAAGCTAAGTCCTACTCTTATAAAAGATGTATTAAGAGTAGGAGATTGGAAAAAGCAATAATGCCAGAAGTGAAGTATCCAATTATCTTAGCTAAAGAATTTCCTGTTTCTGATTTGATTTTTTGACATATACATGAAAAAACAAGTCATGGTGATTAATCACATGTTAACAGAATTACGCCAAAAATATTGGATAATTGGTGCTTCAACACTGATCAAAAGAATTATATCAAAATGTATTAATTGTCGACGTGCAAATGCTACACCTGGACAGCAACAAATGGCGGATTTACCACAGGACAGTGTTTCACCTGATGAACCCCCATTTACATGTGTGGGAGTTGATTATTTTGGTCCTTTGCAAGTAAAATAAGGAAGCAGTGTTGAAAAACGATACGGAGCTACTTTTACTTGTTTGACTACGAGAGAAATTCATTTTTAAGTAGCATCATCGCTTGATACAGACGCTTTTATCAATGTTCTTCGACATTTTATCGCCAGACGTGGTCAAGTAAAGGAATTATGTTCTGAAATGTATCCAACTTTACAGGAGCTCAACTAGAGTTACGAAAAGCAATTCAAAATTGGAATCCACATCAAATTCATAATGCCTTACTTCAGAAAGAAAGTAGTTGGATATTTAACCCACCCACAGGATCACATCATGGATTTGTGTGTGAAAGAATGATTAGATCAATCAAGAAAATTCTTAATTCCATTTTGATAGTCAAATACTGAATGATGACAATCTTCAGACAGTGTTGTGTGAAATCGAAGCTATTTTAAATAGTCGCCCAATAACTAAAATTTTTGTCAATTCAAATGAGATTGAGGCACTTACACCAAATCATCTCTTACATCTTAAATCTAAACCTTTAATGCCTCCAGGTCAATTTCAGAAAGAAGATATTTATGTGAGACGCAGATGGAAACAAGTGCAGTTTATTGCAGATTGACTTTGGAAAAGATGGATTAAAGAATATCTTTCATTATTACAAGAAAGATAAAAATGGTCTAAAGCTAAACACAATTTTGTATGTGGAGACATTGTAATGATCATGGACGATTCTGCTCCAATAAATTCTTGGTTGCTGGGGAAAATCGTGGATACAATTCCGGATAAAAAAGGTTTTGTTCGGTAAGTGTGGATTAAAACGAAGGCTGGTTACTTAAATCAACCTATTACTAAAATCTGTCTTTTACAAGAAGCAGAAAGTTTTGATTTCCAATCTTATACTTACCATATTTACTTTTGTATCTGTAATAGTAATTATTATGTATTAGTCTATTATAATAATTAGGGGCTGGAATGTAAAGGTTAAAACCTTGTGTTTTTGATTCTTAGTTAATTTTGTGCTTGCCTCTTTAAGAAAGACTGTTGTTTGTAGTGTTTCCATAGTGAATATGTCATAATATCCGCCCAGACCAAGAGCTTGCATCTCATTCTTCAACGAACCATGACAGGAACGTGAGCTCGAGATCATTTTCTTTGAATTCATCTTATTCCTTTTGTATCTCTCTTTAAAGTTGAATATCGTTATATGCTTTGTTTATAAAGCTGCATCTACAAAGTTTGGTTTACAGGATTAATAAGATAGTAATTTGTAATATGGTCCTCATGTTTCCTTGAAGATGACACGTTTTGAAATTAGGAAATACCTGGAAAGTGTTGTCTATACTCAACACATTTATTCTAAGGGCCCTCCTATCCATGCTAAAGCGTGTCGCTTGCCTCCAGAGAAGCTGCGTTTAGCTAAGCACGAGTTTGCCAAGATGGAGGAACTAGGGATAATTCGTAGGTCCAAGAGTCCCTGGGCATCTCCATTACATAAGGTCTTGAAACACAAGGGAGGTTGGCGACCACGTGGAGATTATAGGTGGCTTAATGACGCCATCAGTCTGGATCATTATCCAATACCTCATATTCAGGATTTCTCGGCTAATTTGCATGGAGTGAAGATCTTTTTTTTAATTATTTTTTATTTTTCACACTGCGAACCATATCAACCAAAATATATACAAACGTTCTCATTAAATATACACAGTGGCATTTTCTCCCTTTCACCAAGTACAAGTACAAGTAGAGCCAGAAGACATTCCAAAACCAGCAATAATTACCCCATTTGGGTTGTTTCAATTTTAACGAATGCCATTTGGATTAAAGAATGCTGCTCAATCATTCCAACGGGTGATGGATGCTTTAGAACGTGGTATGACCAATGTCTTCATTTACCTCGACGACATTTTAGTGGCCAGTGGGACCAAGGAGGAACATTTGGAACATCTTTGTACACTTATTAATTCCTCTTCAAAACTTTGGACTGACCATCAATCCAGATAAATGTGTTTTTTGACAAGAAATGATTGATTTCTTGGGGCATAGGATACTCAAGAAGGAGCAACTCTGCTGCCATCCAAAGTTGAGGCCATTAGCAAATACTCAAAAACTGCTACAGTTAAAAGCCTGCAGAAATTCTTGAGAATGGTAAATTTTTACCGTCGGTTTCTTCCGGAAGCAGCTCATATCATGAAGCCTCTTTTCGATTTACTGTCCGGAAACGCCAGAACCATTTATTGGACTGAAGAGGGAAACAATGCCTTCTTGAAGACAAAAGATTTGCTGATTCATGCCACTATGTTCAGCTACCCAGTTTTAAATGCAACCTCCGCCCTTTCCACAGTTCAGCCATAGCAAGTGCACTTCGTCAATATGCCAACAGGCAATGGAAACCATTGGCATTCTTCAGCCGCCATCTTCATGAAGCAAAGAAGAAATACAGGGATTTTGATGAGCTTTTGGCCATTTACTTGTCAATTTGACACTTCCGTTATTTTTTGGAGGGCAGAGATTTTACTACATACATCGACCACAAGCCCTTAACATTTGCGTTTTCCAAGGTCGTAGAGCCCTGGTCAGGGCGACAACAACGGCGATTATCATTCATTTCAGAATTTTCCACAAAGCAAGTACATATTTCCGGAAAAGACAATGTAGTAGCCGATGCACTTTCCCGCTCTGCTCCACTCGAGGTTTTGTCTATAGATCAAGGTATTAACGACACAGCTTGTGGCCACAAGGACATGACCATGAGACGAATACTTATCAGACTGCAATCGTGAACCTGCAATTGAAGGATGTCCAGTTTGGAGTTAATGGCAAACTACTCCTCTGTGATATATCAACAGGACACCCATCCCCAGTAGTTCCGACATCATGGAAACGTCAAGTATTTGACTCTGTGCATGGTCTCTCACATCCATCGATTAGATCGACTGTTCGTATGGTTTCGGACAGGTTCGTGTGGCACAGTCTTAAAAAAGATGTAACACAAATGACGAAGTTCTGCATTGCCTGCTAGAAAGCAGAGGGTCAGCATACTAAGGCACCACTGCAGCCTTCCCAGCAGTTACTCGTCGCTTTGTTCATGTCCACGTGGCTATTGTTGGTCCGCTTCCTCTTTCAGGAGGATCCCGTTATCTTTTTACAGTAATAGACAGGTTTATGCGGTGGCCCGAGGATGTGCCTATGGTAGATGCTACTGCAGAGACTTGTGCTCAAGAGCTCCTCAGTTCCTGGATGTCTCGCTTTGGTTTACCGACACAAGTTACTTCGGATGGAGAACCACAATTTATTTCCTCGCTGTGGACCGCCTTTTCTCGTTTGCTCAGAACAGCAATTCACCATATGAACCCCTATCATCCCCAGGCCAATGGAATGGTGGAAAGATTTCATCAACATCTCAAGTCAGCCTTGATGGCTCGGTTAGAGGGCTCGAATTGGGCTGATGAGCTGCCCTGGGTATTACTGGGCATTAGAATAACCCCAAAGGAGGACTCCAAGCTTCATCTGCAGAACTCGTGTACGGCGCACTGTTGGTGGTTCCAGGGAAATTCATCCACTGCCATTTCAACTCTAACGATGATCCTAAGGAACTGTTGATCAGGCTAAGGGGGACCGTAGGAAAATTGATCCCTATTCACCATCGTCACATGGAGAACACTCTTGTTTTGTGCCTGAAGACCTCAAAAGCTGTGAATATGTCTTCGTCCGAAGAGGAACACTTGGTCAACCTTTGCAGACGACCTCAAAGCACCTCATAGGATACTCAGACAAACTAGGTTGATCTATATTTTGGACTTTAGAGGGAAGCCACAATCTTTCACTATTGACAGACTTAAACCAGCTCATGTGGACAAGTCTTCCCCACTGCAGCAGCCAATAGTCCGTCGCAGAGGTCAAACATCTAAAAGACGAGCAAACTTTTCTGCCAGTTCAGGGGGGGAAGCCTGTAGCAAGGCTATGGCAGCACAACCCCCAGAAGGCACTGAACCGGCCACGTGATATCATGTGTCAAGTGCATGATTTTGGTTTTTAAAAGGTTGTGTAAATGATGAAGAGTAAATCCATTTGATTCACTCGACAAAACACTGTGTAGTTATTTTTTAGTGTCCACTGCGATTCCAGTGGCCACATATCTATTTTTTTAGACATATAGCATGGTAACAGTCCATTTCTGCCCATGAGCCTGTGCCACCCAATTACATCCAATTGACCCACACCTCCGGTACGTTTCAATTTCCCAGATCCCTCTGTTCTACCCCACTCCTCAGTGCCCGACCATTCACCGTGTACGTCCTTTCTTGGTTTGTCCTTCCAAAATGCACCACCTCACACTTGTCTGCATTAAATTCCATCGGCCATTTTTCAGCCCATATTTCCAGCTGGTCCAGATCCCTCTGCAAGCTTTGAGAACCTCCTTCACTGTCCACAACGTCTCCAATCTTAGTGTCACCTGCAAACTTGCTGAACCAATTCACCACATTATCATCCAGATCTTTAATAAAGACGACAAACAACAATGGACCCAGCATCGATCCCTGAGACCTGCTGAGTTCCTCCAGCATTTGTGTTTTGACTACAATCACAGCGACTGCAGACTTTCATGTTTCACAATGACTTTACATTCATCTTTCAAAGTTTGGACCGCGAGATACCGCTCAGTTACAAAATGGGTGGAAGAATGGTCAGTGGAATTTAATCCTTGTCAGTGCTCTTTATGTAGCAAAGATGAAGATATATAACCAACATTTTGAGCCTGAGCCCTTCATCAAGGTACATACAAAATGCAGGCAGGTGCCTGAATAGAATGATGGGGGAAGAACAGGCCCACGGAAGGGAAATAGTAGGTGGATAAGAAAGGGAGGGCATGGACAGAATATTAGGTGTTGCTCCTCCAATTTACAGGTGGCCTTGGTTTGGCAGTGCCCAAAGCCGTGGACAGACATGTCGGTGCAGGAGTGGGGGTCGGAACTGAAATGGGTGGGCACTGGGAGATTCGCACCTTTGTTGTGGACAGAGCGAAGGTGCTCAGCGAAACAATCTCCCAGGACTGAGAGAATTGCCAGTAAATAGGAGAGAGAGGGAAGCTAGTAGGTGATAGATGGAACCAGGTTGGAAAAGGGATGATGGGCACATACATCCAAGAAGGGGAGGATGAGAGAAAGAGGTTTGCAAATTAGGCTTGAAAGGGACAGAGATGATTTGGGCAGTTGGAACTGTGTTGGGGGCCACAAGAGGCTCATAGTTCAATCTTCTAAAGTATTGCTTAAACCACACCTGTGGACATTTCTGCATCACCACTGGCTAGGATGTCGGTGGATTGGAGAGGAGACTCACTGGGGTGCTGCCTGGGGCTCAATATCTTGGTTTACCTGGTTAGGCTGAGAGGGGACCTGATAGATGAATAAAGTCATGAGGAGCTTAGATAGGTTACAGATAATAGAGGGCAGAGTGGAAAGGTAAAAACACAAAAATGCTGGAGAACTCAGCAGGTCTCACAGCATCCATAGGAGGTAGATATATAACCAACGTTTCAGACCTGAACCCTTCTTCAAGGTATGAGTAAAAAGCAGGCAGGGGCCTGAATTAAAAGGACAGGAGGAGGAACACAGATCAACAGTCAATAGGTGTTAATTTGATGTGGAAAGGTAGGCAGAAGAGGAAAGGTGAGAAATGATAGAGGCTGGGGATGGCTCTGTGAATGCAGAGGATAAAGGAGAGTGCATTAACACAGATTTGAGTAAGAGGGCGATTATAAACTGGAATGCACTAGCTTATTGTTTTCTAAAATCACAAGAGGCATGGAAAATGTGAATGCTCACAGTCTATTTGCCAGGGTAGATGTTTCTAAAAGAAGCGGTCATAGGTTTAAAAGAGGGGTAAAACACAAAAGTGGATGAAGTGAAAGCACAAAACTGGAAAAACTCAGCAGGCCAAACAGTGTCCTTTATATAGCAAAGATAAAGATGCTTAACCAACATTTCAGGCTTGAGCCCCTCATCAAGGGATGAGGAAAATGTAGCCAGGCTCATGAACAAATTGGTGGGGGACCGGGCAGGGGGAGGAACACAGTCCCAAAGGCAAGAGGTAATAGGTGGAGAAGGGAAGGAAGGAATAGCAGCAAAAGGGGGAGGAGGGATGGCTCTAGTGAATGGGTGAAAGAGGGGATAGGTTTAAGGCGACAGGGAGAGATTTAAGACCTGAGGGGCAATGTTCTCAAGCAGAGGGGGAGGTCAGAGGAAGCTGTAGAAGTGGGCTCAATTACAATGCTCAAGGGAGATATGGACAGATATGTGGATGAGAAGATCTAAAAAGGGTATGGACCAAATGCAGGCAAATAGAACTAGCCCAGAATGCCAACTTGGTCAGTATGGACAGGTTGGGTCAAAAGGCCTATTCTCGACTGCTTGACTCTACACTGGCGAATGGGATCGGCGTAGGTAGGTAGTCAAGCCAAACTGCTAATGCTGGGAAACTGAAATAAAAACAGAGAATAATGGAAATACTGGCTGTTTCACTGGGTTGCACTTGCACAATCAGATGACAATAAACTTGATTTAAAAAACCCAGGATATCGGGCAGTTATCGGGGGAAGGAAATAGAATTCCTGGGATCAATAATCCCTCTCAGTGTTTCCTAGTACAAATGGTACCCACAGGGGAGTACACACCCTTCCCGGAACCCTGATCGTGGGAAGGTGCGGCTTTACTGCAAGTATCGACCTACACCAGTTTAAACTATAGTTATACTCCAGATCCAGTTCAGTGCAGGGCACACCTTACCCACGACCCTTCCAAGTGTCATGTCAGGTTGAGTTTTATGGCACAGAAAGAGGCCCTTCGGCCCCACTCATCAGTGCTGCCCTGAGACAGTTGCACTTGCCGGGGTTTGGCCTGTACTAAAAGACGTTTGGATGGGGAGATGGGCAGGGAAGGTTGAGAGGGGTCTGGGCCGATCAGGTGAATGGTGCCAGCCCCGGGGAGGAGACGGTGAGGGCGGACAGATTTGTGAGGGGTTTGAGGGCCGGTGGGGGCTGCAGCTGGGGAGATTTAGCTGGGTGCAGGGATGTGAGTGGGGACAGCACGGATGAAGGGCCGAACAGCCTGTGGGTGTGCTGCAAACCTCTACGATTCGAAACGTTTCCTCTCCACGAACCAGTTCTCCCCCCTGCCTCGCTCCCCCACCCCCTCCTCCCGCCTCCCCCCCCACCCCCTCCTCCCGCCTCCCCCCCCACCCCCTCCTCCCGCCTCCCCCCCCACCCCCTCCTCCCGCCTCCCCCCCCACCCCCTCCTCCCGCCTCCCCCCCCACCCCCTCCTCCCGCCTCCCCCCCCACCCCCTCCTCCCGCCTCCCCCCCACCCCCTCCTCCCGCCTCCCCCCCCACCCCCTCCTCCCGCCTCCCCCCCCACCCCCTCCTCCCGCCTCCCCCCCCACCCCCTCCTCCCGCCTCCCCCCCCACCCCCTCCTCCCGCCTCCCCCCCCACCCCCTCCTCCCGCCTCCCCCCCCACCCCCTCCTCCCGCCTCCCCCCCGCCTTCCCCCCCCTCCACTGGCTCCGTTCTCCGCACCACCCACCCGCTTCTGGCTTCACTCCGATCTCGAGCGCCGGATCCCTGACCGCTACGGTCGCGCCACCTTCGCCGTGCTGAGCATGCGCGGGTCGCGCCGCCTTCGCCGTGCTGAGCATGCGCGGGTCGCGCCGCCTTCGCCGTGCTGAGCATGCGCGGGTCGCGCCGCCTTCGCCGTGCTGAGCATGCGCGGGTCGCGCCGCCTTCGCCGTGCTGAGCATGCGCGGGTCGCGCCGCCTTCGCCGTGCTGAGCATGCGCGGGTCGCGCCGCCTTCGCCGTGCTGAGCATGCGCGGGTCGCGCCGCCTTCGCCGTGCTGAGCATGAGCGGGTTGCGCCGCCTTCTGGGAACTCTTTCAGGGTGTCCCAAAGCATTCAATAGATTAAGTCCTTATCACAGTCGGTCATTTGTGTAGCACCCGCTCCTCCAAATGCATGAGAAGTAGAGGCAGGCTGGAGAAGGGGGCCTGTACTCCCCTCCACAAGGAATCAGATTCAGATTTATTGTCAGACTTATTGCCATCACTTCACATCCAGCCCTGAGATTCCCTTCTGCGGGCGAGGCAGAATTACTACTGACTGCCAGTGAAAAGAAACACGCAAACAAAGGACTGTAAACAGAATACGAATATAAACAAACTGACTGTGCGATACGGAGAGAATTTTTAAAAATCAACCAAGTTCAGGAGACCATTTCCACGTTGATCGAATACTCTCTGGTCTGGCTTGCATCATGACTCAGGAAAAATCTAAGCCATTGTCCAGCAGGGGGGAGGGGATTAACAGGTGGTGGGGGCTTGTGCCCGAGCCTATACCAGCCTGACCGGTGTCCACACTGTCCCAGGTCTGCCACGAGGGCACCCCGCCAATCCTCCAAAACAGGGAGACAGCCGAAAATGCGGAGACCTCGGGTGGGCATTGTGAGACAATGGAGACCCAGGACTCCTCGGGTAAGGGATAAACTGGGTGAGAGGACCGATACCACCAGCAGCCAGGTGAACATGTAGCCATGCTACTGCTTCAGTTGGGAGATGAGGGGGCTCCCAACCCCCTTCTCTGGGTGGTCTGCCCGTAACAGTCGATGACTCTGCCCGGCTAAGGAGGTGATCTGTTTGGGATTTTGGAAGAAGGGATATTAGTAGCGTGTCTGTAAGTCCAAACCTTCCAGAGCGAGCAGCGTGGTGCTGATATCACATCCGGCCCCGAATGGCTTGACCACGTGTGTGACTTGGGAGTCACCATTTTATCTAGCATCTCCTCCTTGCACCCTTCTGGATGATGTCACCTCCACCTTCTGCCGCCCGGATGATGTCTGTGATGCCAGAATCAGACACACACAAGGTAAAGACTGTACAACAGACTTTAATCCACAAAGACTTCCAAGAGCCAGGCTGGCTGTAGCTGCAGTAACTCTGAGTGAGCCTTGGGAGGCTGCCGCAGGCTTATATCCCGGAGGGTGATTGACACCTGCCTGGGTGGGGCTTGATCCCTTCAGGCCAACTGATTGACAGCCGGCCAGGTGTTTTCCTATCCCCTTACCCTCCTGTAGGTCCAGATGTTTCCCCCTACAGTAAGCTGGTGGTGGACTGTAATGGAGGATTAAAACCATGTACTCAGATGCTTTTTGCTTATGTGGAACTGACGACACTGGGTCCACACGCAGGTCACCTTACTTTCAGAACTAGCAGATGTAATTAAACTCAGCCATGGGGACTTATCTGAAGATACACTTTGAAATGGAATTCCACCGTGAGGCCCAGGGAAAGCAGTTGTCAAATACAACACTCTGAAATTGACGTATTGGTCACAACCTGTCTTGCTCAAGAAGTTTTAATGAGTCCTTGTATCTACGAGATAAACCAGGATATCATAGCATCCTGCTCCATAATAATTAATCTTCTAAATTGTAGAATAGTATGCTCAGCTTTGATTTTGACTGACAAATGTTAGAGGGAGTGGGTGCATGATTAATTGTTTTTGGGGTATAAAAGTCTGTGGTCCTGCTGCTGAAGTTTAGACTCTCCGAGGGGTGGGAACACCCCTTGTCAAGAAGGAAGAACAGCCAGAGTCCGAGCAACGTCCCGGTCGGGGGAGGTGGAGAAGCTGCTACCAGCGCCCTGACAACCTACTACAAGTGTGCAGTTGTTGCCTCGCTTCGGCAGTTGGGACCAGTCCAAGCGTTGATAAGTATAGTTGGGAAGGGCTTGCATATTGTAGTGTGAAATCAGCTTTTGAATTAGTAATAAACATTTGTATAAACTGAACTGCTCTCGGTGTGTGTGTCTATTTTCTTTCGGTAGCTAAAACACTGTGACCAATCTAAAATGAACAAAATGAGAGGTATAAGTTTACCCAAGACAATTGGTGCTGCGAGCAGGGTTGGTCTCAAGATGTTTCGCCGAAAGAAAGAGGTGAGCCCTGAGCAGTTTTTGATTCCGGGATGGACTTCCAAAGATGATGGGTTTGGCATGCTGGCTAATACCCTGTCTTTGTTGGGACCACCCATCAGTTGGGATGAAAGGTTAGAACCCTTAAGTGTGCCTCTGGGAGAGCGGGTTGCCACTCTCCTCCGAGAAAGTAAATTTCCAAAAAAACGGGGGACGCTGACAGACGGTTTTTGGCTGCTGGCCACAGCCTTACGCCACTCCGTTCAGCGTGAAGTTGAATTAGTTCAGCAGCAGGTAAAGTCTGAACATAAGAGAAAACAACTAGAGGAGGAAGTAGAGACTCTGCGACAGCGCTGCTCGATGATGAGCGAAATTGTTAGCACCAGTCAGGATCGAGCCAAAGAATGGGAGGATAAGCATGTTCAAACAATTTGCCGTAATATTAAACTCCGGCAACAGCTCTGTGCGAATAAGGAAAAGCAAGGGTAGAACCTGATCCACACCGTATTCGTGCCATGATAAGGAATGGCAATGATCCTGATGTAATTGATGATTGGGACGGGAATATCTGGTATGATGATAATGGTAATAATGCAGATACCCCCCGGCATGTGCCTGGCATACTCCCCTCTCCCTCCGCTGTTCAAGCCCGCCCCGTAAGGCAGCGGACTGTCCAAGCAGACAGACAGGATGAAAGGAGAGGGGCTGCTGTTAATAATGGACTGACCAGAAAAGAGCTTTTTCTAACTTTGTTAAAGTTAGGCGTACCTAAAAGTGATATTGATGGGAAACCTACTGCAGTCTTGTATGCCCTTTATAAGAGGAAGGCAGGGGAACATCATCCCCAGATGCTGGGTCCTCCCGGCCCAGCTGTGCCTTCTGCTCCCACTGCTGCTTCTATCGAGTCAGCTTCTCCTGCCCCAGTTACCCGTGATGAGGTACAACAATGGGTTAAACAGGCTCTTAAGGATAACAATAGCATGTGGTCCTGGAAACCCCCGAACCCTTCTGAAGCCTGAAGGTGTGGGCAGGATTCCCGTGTCTATTCCATCAAGACACGGCGCACACACGGGGATCCGCGGCCCTACATACCATTAACAATTCACTGGGGTGGGGGTAATGATCGCCAATACTTGGCTTTGGTTGACACCGGTGCAGAGCACTCGGTGATTCCTGGTAACCCCGACCTCTGGAACGGACCCACATTTCGAATAGAAGGAATGGGAGGGGCAATCACCCTGGCAAAGGAAATAAAAGTCCGTGCCACGGTGGGTGATGGCCCTTCCCCCATATGGTTACATGCGTTGGTAGCTGCCACTGACGAGTGTATTCTGGGTATTAATATGTTGGCCGGTACAGCCCTTAATACTAGCCAAGGGGGGTTTGCATTCGGAATTCGGACTATTACAAAAAGATTAGTGGTGGGTCAGGCCAAGTGGGATCTCGTGGTGGTGCCACCCCCCTCAAAACCTGTATGCATTCCGCAATATCGCCTCCCTGGAGGGCAGGAGGAGATTACCGCCACCATTGATGCTTTGAAAGAAGAAGGGGTAGTGAGGCCTGCAACGTCGCCCTTCAATAGCCCTGTTTGGCCGGTCCAGAAGCTGGACGGCTCCTGGAGAATGACAGTTGATTATCGTTTTTTGAACAAACATGCCCCACCACTTGCTTCAGCAGTTCCGGACATTGTCACTCTTATTGAAAACATTGCTACTGGGAACTCAGGAACATGGTATGCTGTCATTGATCTCGCTAAGGCCTTCTTCAGTATTCTTATAGCTGAGGACTCACAGGATCAGTTCGCCTTTACCTGGAAGGGGCGCCAGTATACCTTCACCCACCTTCCAGTATCGCCTTCCCTCTCAATTCACCATTATATTGATGATGTGGCCTCCTGGAGCCTCTGGCAGAAACAAGAGGGTCGCCGAGTCCCACTAGGATTCTGGTCACGTACCATGCCTGAGGCTGCCACTCGTTATTCTGTTTTTGAACAACAGTTACTAGCCTGTTACTGGGCCCTGCTAGAGACTGAAAGAATGACAGGTGATGCAGATGTTCAATTGCGACCTGCACTTCCTATAATGAATTGGGTCCTGGCTAATGATGCTAATCTAAAGATCCGGCGGGCTCAGCAGTCTTCTATTGTTAAATGGAAGTGGTATATTCAGAGTCGTGCGACCAGAGGGCCTGAAGGGGTGGGCCGCATACACAAACAGGTGGCTTACCATCCTAGGTCAGGAACTCAGTTATCGGAGGAGGGGGATGGTGGCTCCAGTCAGTATGCTGAGTTGAAGGCAGTCACTTTACCACTAGATCCCCATGATCACCCTCTTCGCCTGTTTACTGATTCCTGGGCTTTGGCTAATGGACTTGTGGTATGGATGCCTGATTTGCAAAAGAACAACTGGATGATACATGACCGCCCAGTATGGGGCAAAGAGTTGTGGCAGCTGTTGTGGGATGCTTCCCACCATCGTGAGATAACCGTTTATCACGTTGATGCCCATACCAATATGGCGACTAACATGGCTCAACATAATGCAGTAGCAGATCAGCTTGCCACTATCAGCTGTGCTGATACCGTCCCCCTGGCTCGATGGGCACATGAACAGAGTGGTCATTTGGGGGAGAAGGGATCAGCTATGTGGTCCCGTACACATGCTTTATCCATCCATAAGGATGATGTCCGCATGGTCATATGTACATGCCCAGAATGTCAGCTTGTGAAGTTCCATACCGTACCACCTGGTCCGCATGGCCGAATAAAACGGGGTGCTCACTCAGCTGCGGTCTGGCAAATTGATTACATAGGCCCCATGCTAGACTGCATGGGTAAATATTACGTCCTAGTAATGGTTGACACCTTTTCGGGCCTGGTTTTTACTTTTCCCACCAAGACGGCTGACCAAGCTAGCACTATCCAAGGACAAAACCATTTGATTTATCGTTATGATGTTCCAGAGGAGATTCACTCTGATAATGGCTCGCACTTCTCCGGGAAAGCAATCTGTGATTGGGCAAATGACAACGGTATTTTATGGGTCCACCATATTCCTTATTACCCGCAGGCTGCCGGGTTAGTTGAACAAATGAACGGCTTACTGAAGGAACAAATTCATTTGTTAACATCACTGGGGACCCAGAAGGGATGGTGCCATGTGCTGCAGCAGGCAGTCGACAATTTGAATCATCGCCCTTTAAAAGGAGGTACACCTTTCCACCGACTTCTTCACGCTCCTGAATTACAGCCTATTCCAGAGGAAAAACAGTCATTGCCCCCCATCCCCGAACTAGAGAATGTTGGACAAAAGGTATGGGTGGCACCACCAGGTAGTGGCCCTCCTGTAAAAGGGGAAATAGTGACACCTGCCCAGGGTAACACTCGGTGGGTAGCTATTGAGGGACAGGATGATTTAGTCTGTTTAAACACTGAACGCTTATGGTATCGTGAGTGACATGTGTCAGGCTTCTTTGTTCCAGGTTCTCCATTTTACACTCCTGGTGATCTGGCTTAACAGCTGCTTTGATGCCAGCAATTGGATTTGTAATGTCGAGGACGTTCCAAGGGAGTTCCCAGTGGGAAACACGGTCCGATGCATTACACCAAGGAAGTCCTCGGTCACCAGCCTCAAGTGCAGCTTATATAAATATGTTATTGTTCAGCATGTTTCAAAATCTGTTCGTGAGCTCCAGTATCTGGGTATTGTGGCCAACAAGGATAATTTGAGCCTTGGTTGGAATCCTTTCTCATGGCTAACTGCTACATTTGGGGGAGTGGGCCACAATATCCTCCGTTGGTTGCTCGCGTCATTGCTTATCTTTGTAATTGTTGTTTTGATTTCTCTTTTTTCGCTCCCTCTGTACTCAAATACTGGTTAGGCCTCGCAAATGACAGATTGTGACCAAGGGGTGGAATGTAATGGAGGATTAAAACCATGTACTCAGATGCTTTTTGCTTATGTGGAACTGACGACACTGGGTCCACACGCAGGTCACCTTACTTTCAGAACTAGCAGATGTAATTAAACTCAGCCATGGGGACTTATCTGAAGATACACTTTGAAATGGAATTCCACCGTGAGGCCCAGGGAAAGCAGTTGTCAAATACAACACTCTGAAATTGACGTATTGGTCACAACCTGTCTTGCTCAAGAAGTTTTAATGAGTCCTTGTATCTACGAGATAAACCAGGATATCATAGCATCCTGCTCCATAATAATTAATCTTCTAAATTGTAGAATAGTATGCTCAGCTTTGATTTTGACTGACAAATGTTAGAGGGAGTGGGTGCATGATTAATTGTTTTTGGGGTATAAAAGTCTGTGGTCCTGCTGCTGAAGTTTAGACTCTCCGAGGGGTGGGAACACCCCTTGTCAAGAAGGAAGAACAGCCAGAGTCCGAGCAACGTCCCGGTCGGGGGAGGTGGAGAAGCTGCTACCAGCGCCCTGACAACCTACTACAAGTGTGCAGTTGTTGCCTCGCTTCGGCAGTTGGGACCAGTCCAAGCGTTGATAAGTATAGTTGGGAAGGGCTTGCATATTGTAGTGTGAAATCAGCTTTTGAATTAGTAATAAACATTTGTATAAACTGAACTGCTCTCGGTGTGTGTGTCTATTTTCTTTCGGTAGCTAAAACACTGTGACCAATCTAAAATGAACAAAATGAGAGGTATAAGTTTACCCAAGACATGGACCACCAGATTTACCCCCTTTAAAATTCTCCCGGTGGGGGGCAGTAATAAGTAATTGTACCCAATATACAACATACAATATTTACAGGTTGAGACAACCCGGTGGCCTCCGGGATCTCTGTGACCGTCGTAGGACTGGCTCCTGGTTAATGGTCGGAGTGGAAGTGGGGGGGCTGGCGGCAGGGGTCTCTGTGACTGGTATGGTGCCGCGCGGAGGGATAGCCGGGGGGGGGCCATGGTCGGTGCTAGGAATTGTGGGGCCCAATTAGAAAATTGATAGCGGGGCCTCTACTCTACATGCCAGTCTTAGCCAAAAAGGATTAAATGCTTGAGATACTAAATATTGAAAGACAATATGAAAGTTTTAATTTTTTAATACAAGTTAAGACAATTACAGACCTACTGTTTATGCAGGTCTTTGAGAAACAGACTTTCCTGGCTTTTTTATTTGCAAAATCTCAAAATAATTTCAATGTCAATGGTTTTAGTAACGTCATTTTCTAGAGATCGCATCGCCGAATTGTTTAGTCTCTCTTGTGAAATTGTTGACCGTAAGTATGTTTTAATCAGTTTTAGTTTTGAGAAACTTCTTTTGGATCATCTAAAGCTTGATCTTTTGCCTCACATGAAAACATTCTCTTCCTTCTACGTAGTTTTTTTTAATTGTCTAAACTCCCATGGTAATTCAACAGCTTCATCCAATTCATTTGCGCCTATTAGGACATCATTAAAACTGCCCTCTCTATAAATTCTTAGCCATGATAATAGTTTTTCAAATGACTCCATCAATGTCCTTTGTTTCACCTTGCTTACATAGTTAACTTTAAAAAGTACTTCATGCCAAAATATCAAAGAAACTAAACGTTTGTAGCCTTTTAGCTGGTTTGCTAAAGATTCAGCTTCTGCTTTTACCTTAGGCTCATCTGTTATCTCCGATATTTCCAACCTGATAACGAATAGCTTTAACACTATCAATCCGACACTCCCACCTTGTGTTGCTCAAGGGTTTCACTGATCACCCGGGTACATGTTTGTTAAAAACTGCCCACCTCTTAGTTGATGCAGAGAACAATATGTAGATCCTTTGCAAGATCCCAAAAAATGTTATAGCATCTGGACAACACTTGGCTGCATCTCCGAGTAAAAGGTTATAATTGTGACATGCACAGGGTACAAAGAAAGCTCTTGAGTTATCCTTCAACAGTCGTGCTTGTCCTCCAGATGTGTGACCTTTCATGTTGCTACCGTTGTCACGGCCTTGGCCTCGAATGTCTTTCACCTCTAAATTTAATTCCTTCAGTGTGTTTAATCATGTTTTATATAAATCTTCTCCTGTGCAACCTGCGTAAACTTTATGAAATGTTCATAAACACCTGAAGGAGCCAAGTGACCATCAGACACATACCTGATCGTTAGAGACATTTGCTCTTGGTGGCTCATATCAGGTGGTGCAGTCGAAAATGATGTGTTGCGCGTTTCAGTATCTCATTCGAAACACCTATAGTCATAATGTCTAGTCATTCATTCTGAGTATCTTTTCCTAAATAGTGATTATGAATTTCATGGGTTTTGACTTTTCGCAAATGTTCTTCAAGAACAGGGTCAAACTTTCCAAACAGCTCAACAAGACCTAAAGAGTTTCCATTGTGTACACTCTCATTACTGACATTTTCCTCTGTTCCTCTCTAAATGCTAGATTTCTCTCAGCAAGAAACTGTGCCATTGCTACTAGCCTTTTGAATACTTGCTGCCTGTGCTTTGCATGTTCATTGACGATTATTTCAAGTTCTTTGTCAATTGTCTGTCCGCTACAAAGTCTTTGGTGTAACTCCCAGAAACTCCATGTGGCTTCCAAATGGTTTTTAGAATTTTCATGCTCACACAACCTTGTATGAAGATCAGACCAGTTGAGGGGTAGTCACGTGATGGAGTAGTGGCCGGACGGTGAACTCCAGCCCTCTCCAGAAAAGTCGGGAAAAACAAAGGAAAACACAAAGGCACAGAAATAAAAATTAAAGAAAAGTGAGTATAAAGGTGGAAAGAAGATGGCGACGAAAAAATAAAAATCGAAATCAACGGTAAGAAGAGAGGAAGAGAAGACAACGGAAGAAGAAGGAGAAGGCCTTACCTGTTCGAAGAGGCCCGCGGTGGAGAGAGAAACCCGCTCCCTCAGGTCGGTAGATAGTGGACTACAAAAATGGCTCGCTGAGCCGAGTAAAAGTGCGCAACCGCGCATGCAAAAAAACACACCGACGGGAGGGGGGACCAGCTGGGGAGTCGATCTCCACAGCCAGCAATGACAGCTGCAGAACACCTGCAGCAAGAGGAGAACATAGAAGACAACGAAAACAAGAAAGAAGAGAAGAAAAGGGCAACAAAGAAACAACAGATGGCCAACCCAGAGGAAGAAGAAGAGGAAGAATACAGTGAAATAGAAGAAGAAGGGAAAGGCAAGATAAAGGATATACTTTCTCTTATTAAAGAATACATGGAGTCATTTAAAGAATGGCAAACACAGGAATTTAATGATTTAAGAAGAAGAATAAACAACACAGAAGAGAAAATGAATAAAATAGATATGACCTTAACAGAAATGGGAAAAAGAATGGAAAGGTGCAAGAACGAGAAGCAGCAGTAGAAATGGAGGTAGAGGACTTAAAAAATAAATTAGAGGAATCTAATAAAAAAGTTAAAGAGACACAAGAGCTGTTAGCTCAGAAAATAGATATAATGGAAAATTATAACAGAAGAAATAACATAAAGATAGTGGGCCTTAAGGAAGATGAAGAAGGCAAGAATATAAGAGAGTTTATAAAAGATTGGATCCCCAGGATCCTAGGATGTCCAGAACTACAGCAAGATATGGAAATAGAAAGGGCACATAGAGCATTGGCCTTTAAACCACAACCACCACAAAGGCCAAGATCTATTTTAGTAAAATTCCTAAGATATACTACAAGAGAAAAGGTACTGGAGAAGACAATGGAAAAAGTAAGAGAGGGCAACAAGCCACTGGAGTACAAAGGGCAAAAAATCTTCATTTATCCAGATATAAGTTTTGAACTCCTGAAGAAGAGAAAGGAGTTCAATACAGCAAAGGCGATTTTATGGAAGAAAGGGTATAAATTTATACTAAAGCATCCAGCGGTATTGAAAATATTTATTCCAGGATAACAAAACAGATTATTCTCGGATCCAGAGGAAGCACGAAAATTTGCAGAACAATTACAAAATAGACTAAGAGATGAAGACGTGTAACGAGAGTACAAAAGACTGAGAACTAAAAAGACACATAAGTTTTGAACTCCTGAAGAAGAGAAAGGAGTTCATTACATCGAAAACGACCTTATGGGAAGAAAAAAAACTATTCTCGGATCCAGAGGAAGCAAGGAAATTTGCAGAACAACTACAAAACAACCAGAGAGATGAAGATATGTAATAAGAGTAAAAATGACCACGATTTATATGTATGTGGGTAAAAAGGTATATGTGTGTATATGTATAATGTGCATACATGAATGTATCCGTATTTAGAGGAAAATATAGATAGTATAGACAAGAATTAATAAGGGAAGGAAATGGAATAGAGGGAATAAGGAGGGAACTAAAAGAGTGACCTTTGTTACATATGAAAAGTGAAATCTTTTCTGGGGGGGGCTGGGTGGGGAGGAGTTACAGTCACTGCAAAATCAGCTGACGCTTGCGAGTGAATTCGCAAATCCAAATGGAGAGGGGAGATGTGGTTGTCCGACAAGGGATAAAGGACAACTCAGGAGGGGAAGGGGAGATTGGGGCTAAAGAAGTGTTAAATAGGAGAATAAGGAAAATGTTTGATGTTTTAGGAATGTTGTCTTATAAAGGGTTCAAAACAAGAAAACAGAAATGGATAAGAAGGAAAGGTAATGATGGAGAAACGGAAAGGGAAGATAAACAAAGTATAAAATGGCTACGTTGAACTATATGACTTTAAATATTAATGGAATACATAACCAAATTAAAAGGAAGAAACTGCTAAATTTACTGAAAAAAGAAAAAATTGATATAGCATTTGTGCAAGAAACACATTTAACTCAATTGGAGTACAAGAAATTAAAGAGAGATTGGGTAGGACACGTAACAGCAGCATCGTATAATTCAAAAGCAAGAGGAGTAGCTATATTAATTAGTAAAAATGTGCCATTTAAAATAGAAGAGGAAATAATAGATCCAGCAGGGAGATATGTAATGATAAAATGTCAGATATATTCGGAGTTTTGGAATCTACTCAATGTATATTCACCTAACGAAGAAGATCAAAAGTTTATGCAAGATATCTATTAATAGGAGGGGACTTCAACCTGAATTTGGATTCAAATATGGACAAAACTGGGAAAAAAATTAACAGAAAGAACAAAGTAACCAAATTTATAATTAAATCAATGGAAGAAATGCAACTTTTGGATATATGGAGAAACAACACCCAAAGGAAAAGGAATATTCATATTACTCGGCTAGACATAAAACATACTCAAGAATAGACCTATTTTTGTTATCAGCTCGTATGCAAGATAGAGTAAGAAAAACAGAATATAAAGCGAGAATACTATCGGACCATTCACCCTTAATATTGACAGTAAAGTTAGAAGACATTCCTCCAAGAATGTATAGATGGAGATTAAACCCCATGTTACTTAAAAGGCAGGATTTTAGAGAATTTATTGAAAAACAAATAAAAATGTATTTTGAAATAAATACGGAATCAGTGGAAGATAAGTTTATACTATGGAACGCAATGAAAGCATTCATTAGAGGGCAAATAACAAGTTATGTAACCAAGATGAAGAAGGACTATAACCAGGAAACAGAGCAGTTGGAAATGGAAATAGTAAATATAGAAAAAGAATTAGCAATGAAGGAAGATACAACTAAAAGAAGAGAATTGGCAGATAAAAAAATAAAATATGAAACACTACAAACATATAAGGTGGAGAAGAACATAATGAAGACAAAACAGAAATATTATGAACTAGGGGAAAAAACGCACAAAATTCTAGCATGGCAGCTTAAGACAGAACAAGCTAAGAAAATGGTATTGGCATTAAGGAAAAAAGATAAACAAATTACATATAATCCAAAAGAAATTAAGGAAAACTTTAGAGAATTCTATGAACAATTATACCGAACTGAAAATGAAGGGAAAGAAGGGAAAATAGATGAATTTCTGACTAAAATTGAACTACCAAAACTACAAATAGAGGAACAAAATAAATTAACAGAGCCATTTGGAATAGTAGAAATACAAGAGATAATAAAAAAATTACCAAATAATAAGACACCAGGAGAGGATGGATTCCCAATAGAATTCTATAAAACATTTAAAGATTTATTAATACCGCCCCTCCTGGAAGTAATCAACCAAAGTGATAAAACACAAAGCTTACCAGATTCATGTAAAACAGCAATAATTACAGTAATACTAAAGCAAGGGAAAGATCCACTCGCACCAGTGTCATATAGACCAATATCTTTACTTAACACAGATTATAAGATAATAGCTAAACTATTAGCAAACAGATTAGCAGAGCATGTACCTAAAATGGTAAATCTAGACCAAACTGGATTTATCAAAAAAAGACGCACAACAGATAATATTTGTAAATTTATTAACTTAATTCATGCAGTAGAAGGAAATAAAGCACCTACAGTAGCAGTTGCTTTAGACGCAGAGAAGGCCTTTGACAGAGTAGAATGGAATTATTTGTTCAAAGTATTGCAAAAATTCAGTTTACCGGAGAAGTATATTAATTGGATTAAAGCATTATATAAGGGACCGTTAGCGAAAGTGACAGTAAATGGACATATATCAAAGCAATTTAACTTAAGCAGGTCAACACGGCAGGGATGCCCACTATCACCTTTATTGTTTGCATTAGCTATAGAACCACTAGCAGAATTGATAAGAACAGATAATAATATAAAAGGAATAAAAATAAAAGACAAGGAATATAAAATCAGTTTATTTGCGGATGATGTTATAGTGTACTTAACAGAACCAGAACTATCAATAAAAGAACTATATAAGAAATTGAAGGTATATGGAGAAGTGTCGGGTTACAAGATAAACGTAAATAAAAGTGAAGCAATGCCTACGAATAATGCAGATTTCTCAAAATTTAAGAAGGAATCACCATTTAGGTGGCAAATGCAAGCAATAAGATACCTAGGTGTACAAATAAACAAAAATCTCGGCCAACTATATAAACTCAATTATTATCCACTAATGAAAAAATTACAGGACGATTTAGAGCATTGGAAAGATTTACCACTAACACTAATAGGAAGGATAAACTGTATTAAAATGAACATTTTTCCAAGGATATTATACTTATTTCAGGCATTGCCAATACAACTGACAGAGAAATTCTTCAAGGAGTTAAAGAAAATAATAAGGAAATTTTTATGGAGGGGGGGAAACCGAGGATAGCACTAGATAAATTAACAGAATGGTATAAACAAGGAGGCTTATAACTGCCAAATTTTAAAAATTATTATAGAGCCGCACAATTAAGATACCTATCAGATTTTTATCAAACAAGGGAAAAGCCAGATTGGATGAGATTAGAATTAGATAAAATAGGGGAAAAGATACCTGAACACATATTATATAAATGGGATGAAAAATTGGTACAACATAGAAGTTCTCCAATATTACATCATCTCCTTAATATTTGGAAGAAGATTCATGTAGAAAGAAATAAAACAAATTATCAATTACCAAAACTAATATTGACGCAAAACAAGTTACTCCCTTTTACAATAGATAACATTTTCTTTAGAGAATGGGGAAAAAAAGGGATTAAAAGAATAGAAAATTGTTTTTCAGGAAATAGATTCTTATCCTTGGAACAAATGAAAGATAAGTACAATATAACTCAAGATACAGCGCTGGCATGTTACCAATTGAGGTCCTACTTGAAGGATAAATTAGGAAGCAGCTTGAGTTTGTCAGAGGGAAGTAACTTTGAATGTGTGATTACAGATACAATGTTAATCAAAAGATTTATAACAAATATGTATATTAAACTGCAAGAAAAGGAGAATGAGGAAACAAATGGTAAAACTAAACAAAAATGGGAACAAGATTTAAATATAAAGATAAAAAAGGAAACATGGGAGAAGTTATGCTCCGGAACGATGAGAAATACAATAAATACGAGGTTACGTATGATACAATATAACTGGATACACAGGCTATACATTACACCTCAAAAGTTAAATAAATGGGACTCAACAGTATCTGATAGATGTTTTCGATGTAAAAAAGAAATGGGAACAACAATTCATGCAATCTGAACATGTGAGAAAGTAGAAAAATTTTGGGAAGATCTAAATCAGATATTAAATAAAATAACAGAAAACAATATACCAAAGAATCCAGAGATCTTCTCCTAAGTAACATAAAAAACAAAGAATTTGGAATTGATTTGGAGGATGCACAAAAAAGATTTGTTAAGATAGCTCTAGCTGTAGCAAAAAAATGTATTATGTCAACCTGGAAATTGGAAGATAATTTGAAAATACAACAATGGTATATAGAAATGAATAAATGTATTCCATTAGAAAAAATAACATATAGTTTAAGAAATAATATTGAAATATTCGAACAAATATGGGAGCCTTACATTAAACACAATAGCGAAAACCTACCGGGGACAATCATTACCTAAGTTAATGGAAGGAAAAGGAAATGAAAAGAATGGACTCAGTGGAATTTCTGGTGTATTTTTATTGAATGACAACATTGTCTGACTGGTTTAATGTATCCTAGATTGTATACCTTAAATGGACGGGAGGGGGGAGGTAGGGAGGTTGGGATGGGAGGAGGGAGGGGGGGGAGAAAATGGCACTGTATATGTGTGAAAAGGAAAAAGTGTGTACCATGGTTAATGTGATTTATGGTGTGACAAATAAAAAATTAAATAATTAAAAAAAAAAGATCAGACCAGTTGTTGAACCCACTTGTTGATCGTGACCTGGTTGTGTTCTTACTAAAAAGTTTACAATAAAAGCAATAAATTCTATCAGCAGACAGAGTTTATAATCCAAGGCCTTTCAACACATTCCCCATTTGGAAGTTTCCTCTTACAGTGAAACTTTGAAAACACAATCCTTTTTCATTTCATGGAAAGTTGTTCACTGGAATAGAAGGACCTTTCATTGTTAAATAATCTCCTACGTTTTGATGTATGTTTGCTGGCCAGTTGGCTGGGTCATCATAAATGTTAATTACAACTGTACTCATGGATGATCCGTCATTGCGTGATGTTTGGGCTTGGACTTTTTCGACTATAAGTGGACCTTCTGCTTTGGCACTGTCTTCTGGTGTATTGAGATCGTCTTCAATTTGATTCACAGCTGGGTCATCCTTTTCTAACTTGTTATCAATTTCATCGTTGTATTCATCAACTGGAATTGGACTCAAAGGCTGTATTGCCATTTTCTGAATTGTTTTTGTTTTCTTCATCCTCAAAACATGGGCGCTTCAAAGATGGAGTGACAAGGAATTTTGTGATAGCACCTCTATGTTTTTCATTTTCAGCTACCTTAGCCTTGGCCAGTGCTCGTTTCTGGTTGCCGCTTAAATACTTACGCCCTTTGCCTTGTGCTTGCCATGTAAAATGACAGACAAATTTTAACCTGCTAATTCTCTGGGCTATATTTTTAAAAGAAGTAGATTTTAAAATGTTCAGACACTTGACGTTAGCAATTTATTATAAAATTGGACTCGACATCCAACAGTGGAACAATGTTGTCACCGTCGATGGTACAACGTAAGAAACCAACGTCAATCCCACGTCATTTTGCTCGTTAGCTTTACGTTGCTCCAACGTCAGCTGCTGACCTTGGATCAACACATCCAACTCTCAACTTGAGAACGCCACAGAACAGCAAAACAAGCGACTGATTCTGGATTTGTTGAATGACGACAACTTCCAATTAGGTAAAAATTGCCTTTTTTTAGTATAAGTTAGGTTAGGTTAGTTAATTACGGTTACATTCCAGAACGGGGGGACGCACTTTAATTTTGCCATTTTGTTTAGCTGATTTTCTAGTCAAATGTCCAGCGCTAGTTTGTCGCTAGAAAATCGGCAGAAAAACTGATGCGTGTAATGGATGAAATTTGCCTCCGAAGAAAACAATTTCCGCATGGTCAAGCTAAACTGCACCTGTTCAAAATCACCAAAAACATGAAATAGTCTATGTTAAGCCCTGGCAGTGCAACAGCATAGTTAGTAACAGTAGCCTAGTGAAAAGAGGGTTGGTGCGAGAACGCAGCCTTGCTTCACGCCATTGTCAATGGAGAAGGGTTCGGAGAGCTCATTGCTGTATCTGACCCGACCTTGTTGGTTTTTGTGCAGTTGGATAACCATGTTGAGGAACTTTGGGGGGCATCCGAGGTACTCTAGTATTTGCCAAAGCCCTTTCCTGCTCACGGTGTCGAAGGCTTTGGTGAGGTCAACAAAGGTGATGTAGAGTCCTTTGTTTTGTTCTCTGCACTTTTCTTGGAGCTGTCTGAGGGCAAAGACCATGTCAGTAGTTCCTCTGTTTGCACGAAAGCTGCACTGTGATTCTGGGAGAACATTCTCGGCGACACTAGGTATTATTCTATTTAGGAGAATCCTAGCGAAGATTTTGACTGCAATGGAGAGCAGTGTGATTCCCCTGTAGTTTGAGCAGTCTGATTTCTCGCCTTTGTTTTTGTACCAACCCTCTTTTCAATCTTCTTCAACATGATGCTGAACCAAGCCATGAAAGACCTCAACAATGAAGACGCAGTTTACATCCAGTACCGCACGGATGGCAGTCTCTTCAATCTGAGGCGCCTGCAAGCTCACACCAAGACACAAGAACAACTTGTCCGTAAACTACTCTTTGCAGACAATGCCGCTTTAGTTGCCCATTCAGAGCCAGCTCTTCAGCGCTTGACGTCCTGTTTTGCGGAAACTGCCAAAATGTTTGGCCTGGAAGTCAGCCTGAAGAAAACTGAGGTCCTCCATCAGCCCCCCCACATCTCCATCGGGCAAACAAAATACAAAACGGTCAACCAGTTCCTAGAACGCTTCCACCAGTGTTGTCTCCGCTCCATCCTCAACATTCATTGGAGCGACTTCATCCCTAACATCGAAGTACTCGAGATGGCAGAGGCCGACAGCATCGAATCCACGCTGTTGAAGATCCAACTGTGCTGGGTAGGTCATGTCTCCAGAATGGAGGACCATCGCCTTCCCAAGATCGTGTTCTATGGCGAGCTCTCCACTGGCCATCATGTCAGAGATGCACCAAAGAAGAGGTACAAGGACTGCCTAAAGAAATCTCTTGGTGCCTGCCACATTGACCACCGCCAATGGGCTGATCTCACCTCAAACCGTGCATCTTGGCGCCTCACAGTTCGGTGGGCAGAAACCTCCTTTGAAGAAGACTGCAGAGCCCACCTCACTGACAAAAGACAAAGGAGGAAAAACCCAACACCCAACCCCAACCCACCAATTTTCCTTTGCGACCGTGTCTGCCTGTCCCGCATCGGACTTGTCAGCCACAAACGAGCCTGCAGCTGACGTGGACATTTACCCCTCTTCGTCCGCGAAGCCAAGCCAAAGAAAAAAGAACAGTAGCCTAGTACTATTTTAATACTAAATCAAACTACTGCAAAGAAACAATGACTAAGAATATCTGGATCTTGTAAAGATGAATAACCCCGAGATGTACAGTACATGTCCCTATAGCTGAATAACCTTGTAAACCAGCTCATAAAGATGTAGGTTAACCCCCACCCCCCCACCCCCACCCACTGCAACCTAGCCTAGTAAAGATCAACTTAAACTAACCTAACTTCGGGGTTATTCATCTTTACAAGACCCGAACATCCTCACCAATTCCATCTACAATTGCTAACATTGTCCGAAATTCTACACTTAGGGCCTAGGCTATTTATGTTCAGGCTAACTACTTAAGCCTAGGTTATAGACTAGGCCCCAGGCTCGCATGACGCTATCTCAATCTCATATTAAAATACAAGTTCTCTTATCGAGTAGCCCACAGCCCGTTTTGATCTTGATAATAATAAAGAGATGCTTCATCAGCTCCGGAATACATCGATCTTACTGAGTGAAATGAATACGAAACATGAAATTTTTGGCTAGGGAGACAATACTATAGCCAGTAGTTTAATTGAAGACATATTTCCTAAAAATATTTCACTGAGATAATACGATCATTTAAGGGCAATAACTTCACGAGTTCACTGACAAATCCCTCAGTTTATAAGGCCTAGTTTACCAGTTTAAATGAAGTCCGTCACAGTGTTCTTTGCTCAAGGCCTGGGCTCAAACACGTGCGCGGGGCCCAATTTGATCAAATTGGTCAAATAGGCTTAAAACCGGCCCTGCCTGTAACTCAAACCCTGAAACCCCGGCAACATTCTCGTAAACCTCCTCTGCCCTCTCTCTATACTGGTTACATCCTTCCTGTAATTCGGCCACCAAAACTACGCACAATATTCCAAATTTGGCTTCACCAATGACTTAGACAATTTCAACCCTGACATCCCAACTCCTGTGTTCTATATTCTGATTTATGAAAGCCAACATATTAAATGCCTTCTTCAACACCCTATCCACGTGTGATTAAACTTTCAGAGAATTATGTACCGAGACTCCTAAATCCCTTTGTTCCACTGCACTCCTCAATTGTCCACCATTTAACATGTATGTCCTATTTGGATTAGTCCCACCAAACAGTAGCACCTCACATTTATCAGCATTAAACTCCATCTGCCATCTTTCAGCCCATTCTTCTGTCCTATATCACCCTGTAAGCTTTGATAATCTTCCTCACTGCCCACAACACTGCCACCCTTTGTATCATACACATATTTTCTAATCCTATTTTCCACCCTATCATCTAGATCGTTAATATATATGACAAACAGCAGTGATTTTTGAGTGGAATGCGAGCAAATAGCTGCTCTGATTTTTATAAATGACCTGGATGAAGAAGTGGATGGCTCGGTAAGTTTGCAGATGTTGGAGGTGTTGTGGACAGTGTTGAAAGCTGTCGTAGGTTACAACAGGATATAGACAGGTTGCAGACTTGGGCAAATAGATGACAGATGGAGTTCAAACCAGATAAGTGTGAGGTGATGTATTTTGGAAGGTCATCTTGAAGTTGGAGTACAGGGTTAATGGCAGGATTCTTAACAGTGTGGAGGAGCAGAGGGACTTTGAGGTCTCTGAGGTTGAGATCTCTCAAGGTTGCTGGGGAAATTAAGTAGGCTTATGGTCTGTTGGGCTTCATTAGTCGGGGAAATGAGTTGAAGAGCCTTGAGGTAATGTTGCAGCTCAATAAAACTCTGGTGTGACCACACTTGGAATATTGTGTTCAGTTCTGGTCACCTCATTACAGGAAGGATATGATGGCTTTGGAGAGGGGGCAGAGATTTAGCAGGATGTTCCCTGGAATGGAGAACGCAAGGTCAGCAGAGCTGGGACTTTTCTCTTTCTACAAGATTATGATGGCCAGTGCCTTTTCCCCAGGGTGAGAGCAGCAAACACAAGAGGATGCGTGTTCAAAGTGAAGGGAGGAAAGTTTAGGGGAGACGTCAGAGGTATGGTTTTTTTTTAAACACAGAGAGGTGAGTATTTGGAATGCCTTGCTGGGGTTGGTGGTAGAGACTGGTACAATAAGGACATTTAAAGGACTGTTGATGAAGGGTTCAAGCCCAAAACATCGGTTATGTATCTCTGCGATATAAAGGAAACTGCTTGACCGTTTGCTTTCTCACATAGACCAGTAGATAATTGGCTCTCAGGAAATCCGCTCCCAGCATCGGTTGGTGTATGGCTGCGATAGTGAAATCCCACCTGTAAACCAAGCCTCTTAGTAGCAAACAGACTGATCTGGTGCCGTAGCTGGGTAAGTTGGGCTGTTTAGCCCAGGCTTCTCGTCCAAAGGCGTTCGGTGGCAGGTTGCAGTGTTGACTAAAAATCTTCGTCTGGAGATTCGGTCAACAGTGCAGAAGAGGCCCGTGTGTTTGCCAACCGCCACAGCCATTATTGGCTGCTGGCGGTGCCATTTCCCTGGGTGTTGGCTGAGTAAGTGCATGGTGGGACGAATCAGCGGGCGTTCTGACCCCACTTCTTGTGCTAAAAACATCACCCGTTCCTGCTGCTCACCTTTGGACCCTCCTGCCTGTCTCGGGGGTTGTCGAACTGGATGAAGTCGTCATGCTGTCAGACACAGCTGCCTCAGTTGCGACAGAATTTTTGGGAACTCTGTATAGTCTGCCCGCTTCGTTTGCCACAGCCTGAGGGTGAGAAATGTCTGTGTCGGACAGGAACAAGGCCATATCGCAAGGGTGGTTTTCTAAGAATGTGGCCTTAAACATTCGACATTTGGACTGTCTGTCAGCTAGCGCGAGCATTTCGGTTACTAGCTTGGAGGGGGACCTGACCCCATGTTTGTCCAGGTGTAGGAGATGCGAGCCTCTCTCCATCTCGGTCTTAGTGGAAGTCCGTAGGAGGCGGGCCTTGAAAGCCTTGTACTGACCTTCTACCAGAGGATTGGTTCAGAAAAGTTCGACTTTAGCGGTGACATGCCAGAATTTTGTTGCCTCACTGGTGATATCGCGGAGGTTGAATTGTGCCTTCGCCTGATGAACCACGGACATGGTCGGTGTGGCCAGAATCCCAACAGCCTAATGGCCACCGTGCTCAGCAATGGTTCGTCGGCCATTGTGTAGGGTTCAGAGATGTCTGGACCATCGGGGTCATCAATGTAGTGTCTTTTAAGGCAGAGCTGGCAACGGAAAACATTGACTCACGTCGTAACCACTTTTTAAAGTCACCTCGGGTTTGGCCGTTCTAAAACCGGAGATGACATAATGACACTCCCAATGCGTTTCTCAACCCGTGGGCTTCGTCCCCAAGGTGGAGGGGGTTCCAGCACCATCTCAGTGTGGGCCCCCAGGACTCGTGGTCGGCTGGCATTACAGGGACGATTCGAACAAGAACCCCTGCACCCCCCCTCCAGCTGCCCCTACAGGCCTTTCCATTTTATCCAAATTATACACATGCTAACCCCCAATCCCCTGGCCCCCCTCCCCTGCAGCCCCATCATCCACCCTCCGGTCCAATCCCTGTGGGCACCACCCCCACCCCACCCCGGGCCAATCACAATTAAAAACTTTTAACAATCTGAGAATTTCCTTTATTCACAATTATTTTAAAAAACCTTTAATACACTTCCTTGTAACCAGGCAGGCACAAGACTGCATGAACAGGGATAGTCCCATCAGTGATGGGCTGATAGGCCTCGAGGATGCTGAGCTGTCCAGGTAACCTCTCTGCTGCACATTTCCAATCCACACATGGCCCCATCTGTCCCAGCCCCCCTCAGGCTGCCCAGGATCACAGCCCATATTTACAATGTGTCCTCACACCCGAGGTCCCATTCACACAGCCCCACAGGGGACACCCACTGGGGAGAGTGTGCCCTTACAGTGACACCCCACAGGGGACACCCACTGGGTGAGAGTGTGCCCTCACAGTGACACCCCACAACTCCCACAGGGAACACCCAGTGGGTGAGTGTGCCCTTAAAGTGACACCCCACAGGGGACTCCCACTGGGTGAGATTGTGCCCTTACAGTGACACCCCACAGGGGACACCCACTGGGTGAGAGTGTGCCCTCACAGTGACACCCCACAACTCCCACAGGGAACACCCAGTGGGTGAGTGTGCCCTTAAAGTGACACCCCACAGGGGACTCCCACTGGGTGAGAGTGTGCCCTCACAGTGACACCCCACAGGGGGCACCCATTGGGTGAGAATGTGCCCTCACAGTGACACCCCACAGGGGGCACCCACTGGGTGAGAATGTGCCCTCACAGTGACACCCCATAGGGGGCACCCACTGGGTGAGAGTGTGCCCTCACAGTGACACACCACAGGGGACACCCACTGGGTGAGAGTGTGCCCTCACAGTGACACCCCACAGGGGGCACCCACTGGGTGAGAGTGTGCCCTCACAGTGACACCCAACAGGGGGCACCCATTGGGTGAGAATGTGCCCTCACAGTGACACCCCACAGGGGGCACCCACTGGGTGAGAGTGTGCCCTCACAGTGACACCCAACAGGGGGCACCCACTGGGTGAGTGTGCCCTTAAAGTGACACCCCACAGGGGACTCCCGCTGGGTGAGTGTGCCCTCACAGTGACACCTCCTGAGTAAGAGTGCCCTTAGTGATACCCCACAGCTCCCACAGGGGACACCCAGTGGGTGAGTGTCCTCATAGTGGCACCCTGTGGTGCCATTCACACTGCTCCTACAGGGAACATACCCACTGACGTTTAATCTTCCTCCACATTGGTTCCCACTTTGGAGGAATGAGTAGGGCTTGCAGTGATGAGGTTAAAAATCAGGCCCATGCATCAGCCAAGCCCTGACCTTCAGGCATTGATTTGCTCTCAGCACAACACCTGCTCCTTCCTCACTGCAATGAGGTGGCGCTGGGGATCAATCCCCCTGCAAGGTACACACTGGGAACAGTTCGTGGTCAGGCAGTACTCGCGGAGGAACAGTCATGGCTCCCGGGCAGCCTTTGCGGAGGGACAGCGGACCAGCAGCTGGGGAAGGGAGAAGGGGTCAGGGCAGTGTATCTGGCAGTGCCACCCCCTGGCAGCTCAGTTGTGGTGCCAACCTATTCCTGGAATGTCCCGAGTCGTTTGCTGGTGCCCTGCACATTGGGACCATGCTGTTGTGGCAGGATAGCTTCTCCACCCTCTCTTGGGGCTGTGACACTGTCTCCTGAGGGCGCGCACATACAGTGCAGCAGAACCTTGCATGGTGGCTGGGCACAGCAGCACACCGACTGATACAAACCAAGGCAGATCCAGCATCTACTCACAACATGGCTAAAAAATAGTTTATTGTCAGCTTCAGCCCTCGTTGGAGTTCACCAGGTCCGGGCTGGAAGGGAAGGGGTTCAGAGCTCAGCTTCCATCTGTAGAATGTCCTTTGCTTAGAAAATTATTACATTTAAAACATCCCAACAAGCATCTATGTCTCAGAGGCTGTGTGTGGGTCCAGCAGTGGTCACTGAGGGTGAAGGTCTCATGGAGGTCTCCTTCCAACCTCAGTGGCGATCATGTGCTCTGTGGGAGGACGGGAGGGGGCTGGGAATGGCACCCCTCCTCCCCTCCCGCTGACGGTCGGGAGTGATGGCTACGGGCCGACGGTCAGCTCCTGCAGGTAGTTCTGGGTCAGGCTGCGGAGCTCCTCCAGGGCGTAGTCCTCTGGCATGGGCAGCCTGCGGATGCAGGGAGCAAGCAGGCGTAGCTGGGCTCCGCGGGCCTGGTCACCACTACGCTGCAGGCCCAACACCACTCGCAGCATGTTGGCAACTTGCTTGGCCATGTCTGCATAGGAGGCAAGGAGACAGGGTCAGAGGAAAGATGGGTCACCGCGTCCTCCACCCCCCACCCCCCTCACCCGTCCCCCGGGCTCAGGGTCACCATGTCGGAACACCTCCTGGGGTCACTGCATCTGGCCTCTCCAGGGTTCGGGACTACCATGTCCACCCAACCCCTGGAGTCAGGGCCACCCTCCTCCCAAGGGTCATCACATCCTCCCACACCACGGGGTGCTGAAACAATTCCCATCCCTGAGCAGACTCCAACTGGGCCATTTGCGTGAGGTTTCAGATTTGGGCACACAGGAATATTAAGGAGAATATCCACCCCCCCACAACCCCAATGAGGGGAGACACACTCAGACAATACCCAGGCAGCTCATTCAGAGCCAGTGTTGGAGATCAGCTACTGGGGAGGAGGCGGTGTGTGATCACTGGGTGGGGGCTGTACTACAAGCCTCTCCGCAGCCAGCGTGGGGTAAAGGAACTGATACGGAGGCAGGTTAGGGAAAGGTGCAGAAGCCACAGGGTTGTCATTGTGGAAGTCCACATTTCCCAACATTGCCAGGAAGTTCCTTCACTTGTATTGGGCAGAATTGGTTAAGTGCATCCAAATGAGGCCATTGAACTGAACTGGGGAAGTGACCACACTGGAACTTGTACTGGGGAACAATCAGAGTTCATGGGGAGCATTCTGGGAACAGTGATCACAACTCCAGTTTTTACAGATGGTGATGGATGAGGAAAAATGAGGAGGATGTAAAATGGGGGAAGAGCCAGACTACAACTCTATCAGACCAGCACTGTGGACACAGACTGCAGGAAGATGCTATTGGACATGTCCACATCAGGCTGTGGGGGACATTCAAAGGCCAGATGGTCATAATTTAGAGGTTCAGGAACCCTGAATACAAGAGATACTTCAAACAGTGAAAAACAAAGCATACGCAGTTTAGGAAGGTGAAATCAGTCAGGTGCTTAAAGATTATCAGGGAGATGGGCAAGGTGGGGGAGTCGGGGGCATGGGAGCCAGGAGTGAGCGCAGCAAGAAGGGAACACGAGATTATATGGGAGAGGAAGGGCCCACTGAAGGAGAAAGAGGGAATTTGTACTCGAGGACAGAGGGGCAAGATACTAAATGAGAACTTTGCACTGGTATTCACCAAGGAGAAGAATATGGGATTAGTGAGGGAAGGGTCTGCTGACATTCCAGGGCAGGTCATTAAAGAAGGTGCTGCTGGATTGACTGACAAACATCTAGGTGCATGTCCACAGAGTTTGATGGGGTCTATCACAGGTTAGTGAAAGGGGCTAGGGCTTTGTCAAATTTCTGCATCTTCTCAGCCACAGAGTAGGTCTCAGATGATTGGAGAGTGGCCATGTTGTTTCTTTAAGGGCAATAGTGAACAGTCCAGCAAATTGGAGGCCAGTGAGCCCCACAACAGTGGCAGGAAGCTACTGGAGAAAATTTATGCCCCCCCCCACCCCCCCCGTGAAGCAGTCAAGTTTGGATTTTCATGTTCTTCTCTCCTACTGACTACATGGAAAAGCTCTTTGTGCTACGCGAGGTGAAGAGTAGGACTCCCGTGGAGAACGGCTGGTGTAGAAGGACAGAGAATGTAATATGCACCAGACTGGGCCAGGCGATCCTTGGCCGTGTGACACACAATCAGCTCTATCCGCGTGCACAGGGACATCAATTCGGAATGGATCCGCTCCAGTTCATAGGCTGGATTCTCCACCTGCAGAACACGAGGTTACAGTCACAAAGCCCACACCTGGACCTGGCCAAGGTTTACGAGCAGGCACGGCTATGTTGGGGCTGAACAAGATATGGGCGGTGTGCTGAGGTGTTCAAAGTTGGACGCGCTGCAGGGGCTGCATCCTTTCTGCCCGAGTAGAGCAGTGCAGCACCCCATCTCCTGGTGTGGAAGGGTGGGTTGGTCCACCTCACACTGCCCACTGGTTCAGGTGGGTTGGGTACATGAGGAAGCAGGCATCTACCACCCAGCACCAGACACAAGGTCACGTTGGAGCAAGTGTGGCGTGGCCAGCAGGCCAGAACACTGGCCAAGCTGACCACACAAACCTTTCTCAACAATGACGGAGCGACCCTACCCTCATGGAAGGAAGGTCAGGAGTGACTGGACCCAGCCTGGGGGAACCCCACTTGTTAAATAGTTGGACCTTGTAATGGAGGATCTGCAGAGTGAGGCTCGAGTGGTTTTGTTCAGGAGTGCATTCACCTGGTTATTCAGCTGATGCAGTGAGGGAGCAGAGAAACGTGGGTCCCAGGTTGCAGCCCAAGGACAAGGCCGAAGCCTCACTGTATTAACCCCACCCCACTCCCACCAGCACAATACAGACCCTTGGGCCCATAATGTGGTGTTGACCTACATAAACTAACCCAACAAACTAACTTGGTGATTCCAAAAAGGGGAGCGGTGGGAAAATGGGGGAGGTGCCAGAAAGGGGGTGGGTCTGAATCTTCTGTCTTGTTGATCAGTTTGCTGCGAAGCTTAATGAAGAAGCCAGGGCAGTAATTTTCTGCCCAGTCTCGGGGTAGCCCGTAGTGAGGAAAATAAATAGCAACAAGGTGTTCTCCCGAGAGCTGGTCTCGGTGGCCACCATGTTGTATTGGCGCCACTACCCCCTCTCAGAGCCGCCATCAAGCCCCCCTACCCTCTCAGCGCTGCCATCAAGCCCCCCTCCCAGCATCACCACCAACCCACCTTCCCAGCGCCGCCACCAACCCACTCCCTGTGTCATTGTATTGGAAGGTGGTTGGGGGGGGCAGGGGGGCACTCTGAATGTGACCTGGAGGCCAAGGGGGCAGCAGTTTGAAAATGTTTGGGAACCACTGAACTAGCTCTTCCCTCCCTCACACCCATAACCCACTATTTTTCTTACATCGACATCTTTGTAAAGTGTATTTTATATGTCCCCATTGTACCAGCCTCCACCACACCCAGAAATGGATTCCAGGCACCCACCACTTTGTTAAAAAAAATCCTTCCCTCTGACATCTTCCCGAAATGGATGGCATGGTTACCCCAACACTGCTACAGCTTGAGTGACCTGGACCAGGTTTGAATCCTGCACTGTCTGTAAGGAGTTTGTATGCTGTCCTTGTGCCTCTGTGGGTTTCCTCCCCAACATTCAAAATGTACAGGGGTTGTAGGTCAATTGGGTGTAATTGAGAGGCATGGACTCGTGGGCCGGAAGGGCCTCTGGTGTTTGCTACTGAGCCCTGAGTAAAAGGTGCTGGCTGTCGTCCACACTCCCCTCACAATCTGCTATTAAATTATCTCCCGTCCTTCTTCGCTGCAAAGAAAAAAGCCTTGGCTCGCTCAACCTTTCCTCCCATGACACGTTCTCCAATCCAGGCAGCATCCTGGTAAATCTCCTCTGCACCCTCTCCAAAGCTGCCACATGGTTTGCATTCAGGCGACCAGAACTGAACACAACTATCCTATCAACTACATCCAGCTTCCACCACTCACCCACACCCCGGCAGGAATTTACTGCCCGGACATCATAGGGATGTGGGAGGTAACCAGAGCCGCCGAAGGGGGATCCACACAGTCTCAGGAAGAACATACAAACTCCACACCGACAGTGCTGTACCTGCCCTACAATGTGAGATTCCCCCCTCCCCCATTTGTCTCCACAGTGACACGACCCCAGCACTCACCTCAGCGATTCCCCGCACCATTTCCACGACTCGGATGTAATCATAGAAGATGGCTCCAGCAGTCTCCCAGTCCTGGATCTGGAAGATGTACTCGGGCAGGGCCAGCTTGCCCAGGAAGTAGTTCAGGTAGCTGTAATTCTCATTGATGATGGCATCTATGGTTGGGCAAGAACAGTGGGTGAGATTGCCTCATGATCAGAGAACATTGCCACATTGGTGAATGTGGGCTCAATTTTAACATTTAAGAAGCATTTGGACAGGTCCATGGATGGGAGGGGGATGGGGGGCTATAGACTGGGTACAGGTTAGTGGAATAGGCAGAAGAATGATTCAGCACAGACAAGTGAGACCCATTTCTGTGCTGCAAATATTCTATGGTTCCAACTCACCCCACCCAACAGTATCGGTGGGGGAGTTGGGGGCAGTCAGGACAGCTGTCAATCTCCGCTCCAGCCATGACCCTCACTAATCCCAGAGGGATTATGAATCGACATGGTTAGACTCAGCTCAACAGTCATCTAATCCTACTGAGATCAAGCTGCCCAGACCTACTGGCTCTCTCAGGGGAGACATCTCTCCTCAGTTTGGGGACCTGTTTAACCCCCCCTCTGCTCACACACACCATGAATCTAGCCTGTCAACACCTTCATTCATGTTGGCGCTCTCGGTTACTTGCACCTAATATTAGAGCTGACCTGTTAAGACTGCTCGTAGAAGAACTCTTCTTACTGTCCCAGGGATAACCTGGTAGGGGTGGCACAGTTTGTGTAGTGGTTAGTGCAACGCTGTCACAGCGCCAGCGATCGGGACCGGGGTTCGAAGCCCGTGCTGCCTGTAAGGAGTTTGTATGTTCTCCCCGTGTCTGCGTGGGTTTTCCCCGGGGGCTCCAGTTTCCTCCCACCCTTCAAAATGCACTGGGGATGTAGGTCCATAGGCCGGAAGAGCCGGTTACCGTGCTGGAGTCTAAATTTCAATTTAAAACAATTAAACATTGATAAATTTAAAATTAAATGAAGTTAAACGAGCGGGGGAAAGGCTGTCGAGGATGAGAGGCTCCTGCCACTGACCTGACGCCAAGTGGCGGACCACCAGCTGGTGGCATTGGTTCCAGCGGCCTGCTTCCATCAGGTGTAGGGCCTCTTTGTGGATGTCACCCTCGCGGTGAGCTCGCAGGCTCTTGGCGTCGTGGATCCACTGGGAGGGTATGGCCAGCTGTTGCTGCAGGAACTGCTCCTTCTCTCGCAGCTCATCACTCTGCGCCAGCGTGCAGTGTCTGTTCAGCTGCTCCCGAACCGCTCTCGCCCGGTGCCTGCCGAAACACCGGGCCTTAGCAGGAGTCACCTTGGTACGGGGTTGAAGCCAGCAACACTCCCTGGGGACACGCGGATAGCGGGAAGCCTATCACCCAGGGGACGCAGCAGGATCTTCCAGTGACACAAACTGGTGAAAGGAGTAGTTCAGACAGAAGCAGGGAAGTTGTTTCCACTGGTGGGGAAGACATAGCCTCAAGACTCAGGGGGCAGATTTCGGAGGGAATGATCGAGATGAAGAAGTAGGTTAGGATGGGTCAGTAAGTTGGCAGATGACACAAAGGTTGGAGGCGTTGTGGATGGAGCTGAAGGTGGTCATAGGTGACAACAGGATATCGACTGGATGCAGAGTTGGCCAGAAAAGTGGAGATGGAGTTCAATCCGGATAAGTGTGAGGTGATGCGTTTGGGAAGGACAAACCAGAAGGCCGAGTTAAGGGTTAATGGTTGGTTACTGAATAGAGGGACCTTGGGGTCCAAATCCATACATCCCTCTACAATGCTATGCAGGGTGATAGGATAGTTAAAGCCTATGAGATGCTAGGCTCCATTATTCAGGGGATTGAGTTCAGACTCGTGCGATCATGTTGCTGCTCTACAAATCTCTGATGAGACTATTCATTTCTGGTCACCTCATTACAGGAAGGATGTGGAAGCTGTGGAGAGGGGGCAGAGGAGATTTACCAGGATGTTGCCTAGAGAGGAGAACAGGTCAAGGTTAGCAGAGCTGGGTCTCTTCTCTTTCGAGTGTAGAAAGATGAGAGGAGACTTGATAGACATTGACAAGATTCTGAGAGGGATAGATAGGGTGGACAGTCAGCACCTGTTTCCCAGGGCTGGATCAGCAAACACCAGAGGATGTGTGTACAAAGTGAAGGGAGGGAAGTTTAGGGGAGATGCCAGGAGTAAGATTTTTTTTAATACACAGAGTTGTGGGGGCCTGGAATGCCTTACCAGGGATGATGGTGGAAGCTGAAACATTAAGGACATAAAGGAGACCATTAGATAGATTTAGCCTCTGTGGCAATGTATTGCACAGACCCACAACTCTCTGGGTAAAAAAAATTTTCCTCATATCTGTCTTAAATGGCCTTCCCTGTATTCTTAAACTATGCCCTCTCATCCTAGTCTCTCCCATCATTGGGAACATGTACCCTGATTTCATCCTGTCAAGCCCTTTGATAATCATAAATACCTCAATCATGTCTCCCCTCATCCTTCTAAACTCCATCGCATATTATTGAAGTCTTTCTAACCTATCCGCGTACGACAATCCTGTCATCCCGGGAACTAACCTCGTAAATCTGCGCTGCACTCCCTCTATAGCAAGTATGTCCTTTCTTAAATATGGGGACCAGTACTGGATGCAATACTCCAGGTGAGGTCTCACCAGGGCCCTGTACAATTGCAAGAGGGATTCTCTACTCCTATACTCTAATCCCCTCTTTATGAAAGCCAACATACCGTTCGCCTTCTTCACCATTTGCTGAACCTGCATGCTAGTTTTCAATGACTGGTGAACTAGTACGCCCAGATCCCTTTGCATGACCCCACTCCCTAGCTTAACTCCATTTAAATAATACTCTGCTCTCTTATTACTGCCTCCAAAATGGATAACCTCATATTTGCTCACGTTGAACTTCATCTGCCATTTTTCCGCCCACTCCCCTAACCTGTCCAAATCCCCCTGCAATTTCCTGACATCCTCCTCGCACTTCACACTACCACTCAGTTTAGTGTCATCTGCGAATTTGCATATGTAATTATTAATCCCCTCAGCCAAATCATTTACATAAATGATAAACAACTGAGGACCCAACACCGATCCCTGTGGGACCCCACTCGTCACATTCTGCCATCCAGAAAATGACCCGTTTATCCCAACCCTGTTTCTTATTTCTCAACCAACTATCTATCCATGACAGCACCCTATCCCCGATGCCATGCTCCTTGATTTTGCTAACTAGTCTCCTGTGTGAGACCTTATCAAAGGCTTTCTGGAAGTCCAAGTCTATTTTCCCACTCAGCTCCACTGCCTGGCCTTCTCCCCATAACCTTTGATGCCCTGGCAAATCAAGAACTTGTCAATCTCTACCTCAAATACAACAATGACCGGACCTCCACAACTGCCTGTGGCAACAAATTCCACAGATTCACCACCCTCTGTTCTGAGCAGACATCTTTCAATCCTGAATTTGAACATTCATAAGAATGATGCCTGGAGGTTAGGGCTCGAGTTACCAGGAGATAATGGATAAGCTGGGACTGTTTTCTCCAAAGTGGAGCGCGCATGATAGAGGGATACAAAATTCTGAGCAGGTCAGGTTGGGGAGATAGCCAGAGTCTGTTCCCCATGGTAGCAGTGTCAAACTAGAGGTTTATGGTAACAGGAAGGAGGTTTAAAGAGGAACTGAGGGGTATATTTTTCACAGTTTGTATCTGGAACGAGGTGCCAGGAGAGGGAGTGGAAGAGGAACGAGCACATTTAGGAGGTGTCTGGACAGGTACTGGAATGAACAGGGCTTGGAGGGATATTTAATTAATGCAGGCAAGTGGCCTACTACAGTCAGCCAGGATGGTGGGTTGAAGGGCCTGTTTCTATGCTGTGAAACCCTGATTCTTCCCCCATAACTAGGCATGGTCAGCACAATTCTATTACAGCGTTACCAATTGTGACGGAACCCTGGTTCGAATCTGGCGCTGATTGCAGGTTTGCATGGGTGTAGGTCAATTGGCTGTAATTGGACGACACGGACTCATGGGCCAAAAGGGCCTGTTACTGTGCTGTCTGTCTAAACTTAAATTTAAACATTTATATTTAAAAATTCACAACCAAGGTTGCTCTGTGTGATGCATTGGTGCTGGCCCTCAGCTTGTTTTACTATGATAGGTCTTCATCCAGTCTTTCACCACCTCACTGTGACAACTGGAGACCGATGAGCTACATGCACTTCAGAAAGGGAAGGAGCCAACGCACGCCTCGGGGCGAACTCACTGAGGATTAGGGATGTGCAACAGCACAAAGATCGCCCACTCCCAGAGGCCTGCTGCCTCCAGCTGGGCAGCGTAGCTGGTGTGGACCAGAGCCTGGTGCTTCTCCGACAGGTGGGTGTAGTTGAGAGCTTGCAGCACTGCCCACAGGTGCCAACTTAGCCGGAAATCCAAGTGGTCGGGTGTCACGGTCCTGGGATTGAGGAGCGGATGGAGCTCATGGTGCCTGTGGAAGAGTGAACAAGAAACAGAACCACTGGATTAAATCAGGACACATTCACCCAGACACTGGGAGAGGCAGCTTAGGTCTTGGACACAACAGAGGATGAATCAGTGTACTCAAGAGATGGGAGTAGGAACTCGGCCATCAGGTGGAACATATGCTAATGGGACTGAACCCCGTGGCTCTCAACACTCACACCAGAAACTCATGGGTCCGAGAGATTCAATCACCGCACGGCCCTCGTACCTGTTGCTGTAGAGCTTCAGTAAGTGGTAACAGATGTCCTGATGAGGGCCACTGCCATCTTCAGTCTCAGCAGCTCCTATCAGATCAATGGTTGTGTCTTCCAGGTAAGGCGGGAGAGGATAGCGTGCATATCTCTCCACATTTTCACTGCCCTGTAAATTCAGCCACAGCTTTAGACCAAGTAATCACTGGCATCTCTCCTCCTCACCGTGCCCACACCCTGGGCAGAATGCATCACGGACAACATCAATTCTCAAACCAACAGCCAACATTTGACTGGTTATATAGTAAAACCCGTTATCTGGAATTCAAACAACCAGTAGCTTCAAGCAACCAGCAAAAAAAGTGGAAAATAAATAGGTAAAAAATACTGGTTTAAAATTGGCCTGCCTCGCCATTAATTCCCCAATCACGTAACCTCAAGCAACTGGAAAATTCACATTTGGCATCTTCCAATTCTCATGGGTGGCAGATACCAGAGGCTTTACTGTATTTGTAACCCAGATGAAGGCATCAATTAATCTGTTGATGACACGAAGATGTATAAGAAAGCAAGTTGTGAAGAGGACAGGAGGCCAATAAAAGGGTAGAGATTGATCAAGTGAGATTCAGCAAGTGAAATCTTGCTTAGGGCAATACAAAAATGTCCATTGGATGGGTACATGGATATGGACCGGATGCAGGTCATTGGGACTGGGCAGAATACTAGTTTGGCATTGACAAGATGGGAAGAAGGGTCTGTATCTGTCCTGTAGCATTCTATGGTTCTAGTACGCTGGTATTACAATTTAAGCTAACAGATGGTTATCATTTGAGAGGGGAAATGAAATACAGAGCATGCTCCAAGTATAAAGGGCACTTTAGAAGCAGATGGAACAGCAGGTGGGCTCCTTCCTCAAGGATTCAAAGGAACTGGGAGCAGTTGTGAGGCTTACCACATTACCTGGGTAATCTAAGGATCATTTGGACAGGTAGCCTTATACCTGCTATGTTCATAGAGCAAAAGATGATTTATTTGCAATTTTATTTAAATTTAGACAGTAACAGGTCCTTTTAGCCCATGAGGTCGTGCTGCCCAATTACATAATCCCTGTACATTTTGAAGAGTGAGAGGAAACTGGAGCCTTTGGGGAAAACCCACAGACACAGGGAGAACATACAAACTCCTTACAAACTGTGTCAGATTTGAACCTGGGTCTCCAGTGCTGTAAGTGTTATACTGTTAGACAAGGGGTGGGGGTTGGGGAGAGATACTCTTGGGCCACTGTTTAAAAATCAAGGACAGCCCATTTTTGACAGGGACTGGTGGAAATCGGGGAGGAATGTTTATCAGGGCAATACAGAGTGGTGGATGCAAGATCATTTTTCTTGCACCAACTGAAATGATGTATTTTTAATCTATCCCTTTCTTTGAATGCTCTTCCTTTGCGGTACAGGAAGGAGTCTGTGAACATTGTTGAGCAAAGGCAGATAGATAGGTGCTTGTTAAACCTGCAGGGACATGTAAAAAACCATGGTTGTAATTGGCCAAGGCCAGGCTGAGGGCTGAGTAGCCTCCTGGCTATATTTCCCTGTATTTTAGGGAAGCTTCAGGATGTGACTGGGAGTGCTGCCGCCGTTCCAGTACCGGATTCTGCTCTGAATGTTCGCACATTTCCAAGATTTGTGGGTGTCCCTCACATGTTCTGGTGTAAGATATCTGCAGCATGGGTGAATGAGAAAGCAAAGGGAAGCTGAGGAGAGGGACAACCGGAAGGGCTACGGAGAGGGAGAGGAGATGGGACCGTGCACCTGAAACCAGCACTTGTCAAACAGGAGTCTCTTCCGTTAACATTATCACAGCCATTCCTCCAGGGAGGGGAGTGTAAAACTAGACATGCAAAGTTATGAGAGGAAAGAGTGAAAAGGAACCAGAGGGGCACCTTCTTCACAAAGGGTGGTGGGTTTGTTGAACAACCTATCAGACAATGTGAGGAGGTGGGGATAAATGTGGAATTTTAAAGATATTTAGTGAGGTGCATAGAAAGGAGGGTGAGGGATATTAACCAAACACAGGTAAATGGAACTGGAAGTTAGGCTGAAGGGCCTATTTCTGATCTGTAGATCTGACTTGTATCATGCGACAGAGTAAACAGCCAAACCCCAGAGGTCGTGTTTGGAGACTTGAACACAACGATCAAGGTAGGTGGGGAAAGGCAGAGGTGAGGGTGTGTCCTGGGGATCTCTGCGTCGGCAGGAAGGCAGCACTGAGGGACAGCTGCACTGCACATCAGGCATGAGATCCAAATGTGCCTGCCTTCTCGGGTTGGGCCAAGCAGGGAAGTGTTCCGACTAGCACCGTGCCTTGAATCCTGCTCATTACCACGTTGCTTCTGGACCTTGCTGTACGATCTGTTGTATTTTTCTTTTTACTGTGTCTGTGGTCTGACACATTTTGATCACCGAAATAGGGAGAGGGGCAAATTAGGACAGGAGCTTGTGGGAGTTAATTGGGAGCAGGCAGTTATCAAACAAGCCCACAACTGATAAGTGGGAGGTGTTGAAGGCGCAGCTGATCGGAGTCCAGGACTGGCATGGCCCAGGAAAGAGGAAGGACGGCAAGGTCAGAGAGCCTTGGATGCCGAGAGGTCATGGATCTAGTCAAAGAAAAATGAAGCACCTCCAACGTTCAGGAAGCTGCAATCAGACAGAGCCCTGGAACTGCAGGAAAGAGCCAACAGAGGCAATGAGGGGTCCTCGAGAAGCTGGATTAAAGAGGACCCCAGGCATTTTGTACTTACATTAAAAATATTAGGGAGAGGGGAGGACCACTCAAGAACAAAGGAGGAAATGCATGCTTGGAGCCAGGGAAGTAGGCAGGGAATAGCTTACATCAGTTTTCACCAAGGAGGAGGACCTGGACAACTGTGATTGGGAACATAGTCCGGAGAATATACAGTGAAGAGAGGGATATGGAACAGGCTGCCAGGATCCTGGTAGAAGGGACACTGAGCAACACTAATGGCAACTCTATCTGCCTTATGGCAGATGGCAATTTTGTTTCTATTACATGTTCGGTACTATGACATGACAGAGGAATCTTGGAAGCAGATAGGACCTCTGGATAGACACAAATATGTAGGGAATAAAAGAGTCCGGTCATGGGGGGGAGCAGAGTTTTATTTAAACTGGGCACGTGGCTGTTCCTCTGCTGTACGGTTCTCCGGATGGACGTTGGATCTGGAGGAGAAAGCTCGGAGCACCCTGCTCCAGAGGATGGCACACACAACAGTCAGTGTCGCCAGGAAATCGAGCACCAGTACCCCAGGTAGAAATGCTCACGTTCCAACGATTGCTCCCTCCCTGCACGATACCTGGAAGGCCTCGGTGAACGCATTGAGAGCATCAGCGACAGAAGCACTGGGAGGCAGCATGTACCAAAGGTGGAAGGCGAGGCATCGCTTCCAGTCCAGTTGTGAGCAGATGTTGATGTAGCCCTCTGATGACTTCCACACCTGGGGGAGGAGAAAGCAGTCTGACAGACGCCGCTGAAAGAGCAGGGGCTGCCATGGCCCACCACCTGACCTGATATCACACTGTCTCCCAATGCTTGACCCGCAGCAACCACGCCACCACCCAGGTGGTTTGACTTAGGACACTCACCCACAGGCAGTTCCCATTTGTGTACAAGGTTCTACCACCCAATGCACATGAGGTTTATCACCCAAGGGGAGGTTGTCTGGACACCCACCCCACAGCTGCACACAAGGTTCTACCACCCAGGGGTGAGCTGTCCTGATGCCCACTGCCTCAGCTGCACACAAGGTTCTACCACCCAGGGTGAGCTGTCCAGACACCCACCCCTCAGCTGCACGCATGATTCTACCACCCAAGGGTGCACTGTCCGGACACCTACCCACCAGCTGGATACAAAGTTTACCACCCCTCCAATAACACTTTCCCTCATTTCCAACCACCATTACATTTACAATTCCCTTTGCTCTTCCAGCAAGAGCTGTGACCGTGGCTAACACCACTGCCCCCCACACCACCCCCCCACCTCCCCCTGGAAAGCCAACACACTGAAAGACCCATCCCATCCACACTCTTCACTCCCCTCCCATCAGGAAGACTCATGAGTGAGAGGCCACACCACCAGACTTGAAGAGAGTTTTGTTCCCGCTGCTGTTGGACAAAGCACTCAGTGTGGCCATTGTTAGAGTGAGCTCTGTAACCCTGCACTCTATGGGTTAACCAGCTAAATTACCTGCAAAACCCTCCCCATACCTCGGTACACACGAGGTGCAACTTGAACTCTACCTTATTCAAACGATCCCTTTTCCAAGCAGTACCTCTCTCAATGACACGTGCCCACTGCCTTGGCTCTCTCACAGTTCCCTGTTGGAATAGCTCGGGAATGTTCTGCTGCCTCCATTCAGGAGTAAACCTCCCCCCAAATGCTGATTCCTGCAGACTCTTCCTCGGTAAAAATACTCACCGCTTTTCCTGCAAGCAGGGCGAAGATCTTCAGCCTCTCCTCCTGCATGAAGGAGTCAGCCATCAGGTGGTTCCAGTCAGCAAGCTGCCGGCTCAGAAGCTCCCTGACTGGGAGGCTGCCGCAAGCCTGGGCTAGTAGCAAGGCCATTCTGTGGTCCCCTGCAACACAGAGCATGTCAACACTTGAACCGCTGGCACTGTGAACTCCTGCACCGCCAGCCCTCCAAACCCCTCCCTGTACCTGATACCTTGCCCCCTCCCTGTCTCACCCCCTGCCCTCCCCAACTCCACCCCCGCCTGCCTCCCCTGAACTGCCCACCCCAAGACCCAGACCGAAATGCCCTGTTCCCTTCCCCCCAGGACCCAGACCAAAATGCCCTGTTCCCTTCCCCTGGGACCAGTCTGAACTACCCTATTCCCTCTCCCTAGAGACCCAGACCGAACTGCCCTGTTGTACACCCCCCCACCCCACACCAACCAACCCTGGACCCAGACTGAACTGCCCTGTTCCCTCCCCCTGGGGATCCAGACTGAACTGCCCTGACAGGTCACCTTGCCCACAAGGAGCAGGTCGAGTAAGAAAACAGCTGAGCTGTCCTTGCCTGACTGTTGAGCTAGCTTGCAGGCCTCGCTGATCCTTTTGCCGGACAGGTAGCTGAAGACGGCATCCACGTGGCTCTTGTGGTGGGCCATGGCTGCTACTTCTTCCTCAATCTTCTCCTCTGCCGTCCGTGAGAGCCAGTGGGTGAAGGCCTTCCTGCGTGCCAGCTGGTGAACGTAGGGGCTGGGCTCAGAGAGGCTGGCATCCAGCTCCTTCAGGTTGCCCCATACGGCCTCGCACAGTGTCCACGCCAGGGACCAGTTCCTCACCACACCTGCGGCCAAAGCTGGACTCATCAACCAAATCCAAACAGTGCAGGGGCAAGATGGATATGCCACGCACAGGAGGAATTTAGAGCTCAGAAGGGCAGGGCCGCACAGGGATTTGAACACTAGCAGGAATATTTTAAAATTAAGGGTCATCTTCTTGAATTAAAGTTTTTGTTTATATAAACAGTAAAGTCCCTGTTATTTTGGAATTCAAGCAACCAGCGCCCCCAAACAATTTCATAAAAACAAACTAAATAAATTAATATCAAGCAAAATTAGTAAGAATAAATGAAAGTTTAAAATTGTAAAAGTACATGTTCTCCGAAGCAACACATAACCCCTCGATGAAGATGGGAGCACCCCTGGTCATGACCCGTCCGCAGCAGCTGTTTAAATAAAATGGCGGTGCCCAGGATGAAGAGCCGTCCAATGGCACTCACTGCTGGGGCGACTCTCCCAAAGTGTCTCCCTATCCCTCCCTGATCAGAGTCTTTATCTTTATTTGCATTAGATCTATTAGTAATCTGTAAACTTGGTGGAGGGAGGGGTTTAATTATGACATAGTCATGGTTAGTGTAGCAAATAGCACAGCGCTGTTACGTTGCCAGCAACCAGGGTTCACATTTAAATTTTGTACGTTATGAGAATTACTTGATTAAAGTGAACTTTACCTAATTATAAACTACAAAACTAATTTGTTTCAAATTTCCTTCCATTTTGCAGGACCTTTTGTCTTTTAAACGGTGTACTCTTAATGTTGTATTAGATAGGCTTTGGAAGAGTGTCTCAAACAAGTGGAAAATTTGCAAACCTGGGATCTACCAATCCCCGGGGGTTGCCGTATACCAGGAGTACTACTAAAATGGATGAAAATATTCTGCATGCTATTCAGGCAAGTCAACGTATCCTTGAGAGCTGCAGCTTAGGTTGAGAACCTTCGCTCTGTCCGTGAGGACCTCCCAGTGGCCACCCACTAATTCCCCACTGACATGTTTGCCCACGGTCTCGTGTAACTTCCAGGTCAGGGCCACACATAGATTGGAGGAACAACACCTTGTATTCCATCTCAGCACTTCCCAGGGATCCATATCTATTTCGCAATGCCTGGCAACCACCTCCCCACCCCCAGTCGCTTGTCGACCCCCCCCCCACCCACGACCCCCCCCCCACCCACCTCCCCCCGCACCCTCTCCCCTCAGCACCCCCTCCCCTCAGTGTTCCCCGCACCCCTCTCCCCTCCCTGCACCCCCTCCCCACACCCTCCTTCCCTTCCTCCTCCACTCAGATAGCATCCTTCTTTGCCCCCTCCCCCAAAACCTCCTACTTCCTTTTCTTCCCCCTCCCCACCGGGGGCAGGCCTGATCTTTGGCATTGCTGAGGACAGGCCTACGGCCAATGGCTTTCCATGGATGCAGCGCGACTTTTGTGCATTGCTTAAGAACAGAAGGTAGTACAAAAGTAACAGTGTGTGCTGGAATCAGTGTAGTTTGATTCAAGGAGTGCAGAGCTGCGCTGCACTGCACTAGAGGCCCATTCCAGTCTGGTTACAGCAGGGAAGAGGTGCTCCTTGAATCTAGTGGTGGGCATTTTTAAACTCGTGCACCTTCTGCCTGACGGGGAGTGAGGAGTGTATCCAGAGCAGAACTCATCTTTTAACATGTTGGTTGCTTTCTGGAGGTGGTGGGGGATGTCAGTGAAGCTGACTGAGGGTAGGGTAGCTTGTGTGATGGCCTGAGCTGTGCCCACAACCCTCCACGGTTGCCTTACCTTCTGTCCCCTCAGCCCTGTCCACCGTCTCCTGGACCCAGCTTGCGTACTTGTGCAGAGCCTCAACACCCTCTCGAGGTCGAATGTGGGGACACTGCTCCTCACTCTCCACGAGGCTGTGTTGTAGTGCAATCTTCAGGGGCTCCCTGTACAGTGACACATCTCGCCGGACTTGCTCTTCTTTCAGAGTTACCTTCTCCAGGTTGACCTTAAACGTGAGTTCAAGACCCCTGGGGGTGGGGGAAACAGAGACGGAATTCACTTACCCATAATTTGAGATGCATCTCCCAGAAAGTGCTCATGGCCAGCCTTACCACTTCACCACCACGCTCATTTGCATAAAATATTTATTTGTATTGATAACATATTTGTCCTGCATATGTACTGTTTGTCTGTGCATGTGTTCTGTCTGGTTGTGTGCCTGCATGTTTTGCACCGAGGACCAGAGAACTTGTTTGGTTGGGTTGTCCTTGTACAATCAGATGACACTAAACTTGACCACATTACAATAGAAAAGGCATTCACATCTGTAGCAAAGGGTAATGTCACCAGAGAGGTGGTGGTTTTACCCAGCCTCCTGGAAGCTTACATCACTGGGGTCAGGAGTTCAAGTTTATGTACCAAGGTGTTAAGGGAGCTGTCCAGCTAGCTAGCTGACCTGTCCAGCACACAGAAATAACACAGAGCAGAGTTGCGTAGTGGGCTAAAGGATCTGCATTCTGCAGTAATGATCTACACTCTACCAGAGCAGTTACATTACAGTCTCTCCAAGAGCTCACATGAACCTTGGACCTATTGGACTGAAGATGGACTCCTACTGCACTGCACAGTCTAGAAACAGAGCAGAGGAGGACACATTTTGATCCAATGCTTCCTTGCATTAGTAAAACAGCTACACTTGAAAACAATGCAGTCACCAAGGAGCAACAAATGGCCCTGTGGGGCAACAAGCCCGCTGATAGTCTCTGAGGGCATGAAGGGTCAGTGGGAGACAAGGCTGCTGGGTCAGCATCTGTTCTACCCCTAAGCCATCAGATACTTCATGGAGACACCAGATGCTGGAATCTAAAGTCAAATAAAACAAAGTGCTGGAGAAACCAATAGGTCAGGCAGCATCTGTGGAGAGGAACAGTTAATGCTTTGGGTCAAGACCCTGCTTCAGGACTTTGGACATATTCAATGCTGTTTTACACACAAGGGCCATGAGGTGATATTGCAGCTCTATAAAATCTGGTGAGACCACACTAAGTGTTGTGTTCAGTTCTGGTCACTTCATTACGGGAAGGATGTGGAAGCTATGGAGAGGGGGGAAGAGGAGATTTACCAGGATGTTGCCTGGATGGGGAAAAGTTAATGAGGCAAGGTTAGCAGAGCTGGGGCTTTTCTCTTTGGAGCAAAGGATGAGAGGGGACTTAGAGATCTACGAGAGCCAGCACCTTTTTCCCAGGGCAAGAGTAGCAAACACCATCTCTACAAGGTGAGGGGAGGAAAGTTTAGGGGAGTCATCAGGGTTAAGTTTATTTTAACTAACACACACTGTGCACACACACACACACACACACACACACACACACAGTGTCTGGAATGCATTGCTGGGGGTGGTGGTGGAGACTGAAACATTGGGTGCATTTAAGAGACTCTTAGGCAAGCACACGGATGGAAGGGAAATAGAGGGTTATGGGTGCAAGATAGGGAAGAGTTAGGTTGTTGAGTAGATTATATAGGTCAGCACAACATTGTGGGCAGAAGGGCCTGTATTGTGCTGAATGTTCTGTGGTGCAGCAGAGATAAAAGGGCTGCCCCGGTGCCAGGTTCCAAATTGGGCAAGATTAGCAGTTACCGAACTACCTAAGGCCTGATCTACAGATCCAGCAACCCACTTGAATCCCATCCTATGAACATGGTTGGGGAGGGAGGGGAAACAGATGAACACAGAACACCAGCCTTGCCAGCAACATCTACACCTCATCAGTAGTCAAATCAAGAAAAGGAGTGGGGGGCCCTGGCACGGAGCAATGGTGGAGCAGGGTGAGGGACTGAATGGCCTAACCCAATGCTGCTCCTATTTCCCATGATTCAAAGCCTCTGCAACTTTCTAACATGTGGCACCTACAAATGGATACGTGACTCCAACTATGGCCAAAGCTAATGCTTCACAACAAACACAGAATGTTGAACATTACAGCACAGTACAGTACAGGCCCTTCGGCCCACCAATATAATACCTATGCTTCTGGGACCTTGTCATCCAAACTAAACATTAGTCTGATGTCGGGAAGTGGCTCATTTTGGACACGTTTACTGCACCCAACTCCTTCCCCAGGGGGAAGAGTGAACCAGGTGCATTCTCAAAGACCCATATCATGCCACACAAATGCACTGAGAATGTTTTCACTTGGGCTTCAAGGAAGTGACAAACTAACATTTAAAAGATTACCAGAGAACTGATCAAAACATAGGAATGGAATCAGGCCATTTGGCCCATCGAGTCTGCTCCTCTCACAATTTATGGTTGATGCAGGATTTATCTCAACCCTATTCTCCTGCTGTCTCAATGTAACTTTGTCAAAGTGATGAGTTTTCAAAAGTGATTTGAACCAGAGATTTACAGCACAGGCCCTTCAGCCCCAGCTGAGCAAGTTTTTACCCAAGCTCGTTCATTCACCAGGCAGAGAGAAGGGAGGGAAGTGCCAAATGTGGATCACTGGGAGCTGACAAGGTCTCAGTGCCAGATCAGTTGGTAGTCACCTTTATTGTAGTCTGACTGTACAGCTCGACAAAACAGCGTTCTACCTGACTAGTAAACCCCAGAATGATCCAGAGGCCAAAATGGAAGGGGTTCAGGTCTCTGGAAGGACACCACTGTCCACAGCTCCGTGGGTGTGTTGAACTTGAAACTTGGGGTGCTCCTACTTACGGTTTGATCTTGCTTGGCTTTGGAAAGAAGCTGTACTCCATGTTACAGGGATCAGGGTCTGGCTCAAGACTAGGACTGCTCAGCTGCTCTCCACTGTGACACAGAACTCCATCGGGTGCCCAGCCCACACGGAAGGAGCGGCCAATGAAGAGGGCCATGTCCATCAGCAGCTTTCCTTTGCCCTTTGTCACCGACTGCTCCATTGGCACCAGCCTCGGGCGGCGCCGGACTCCCACCGTCTTGAGCTGAACCTCCGGCTGCTGGCTTGGCCCGGCAAAGTTGGAGGGCAGCTGTCCTGCCACTGGCCATGAGTGAAGCCACGGCGAGCGGAGAGCCTCCACCTCTGTTGATGACCAGCGACTCTTCGCCTCCTGCTGCCGGTTGCCAGGAGACATCTTCCTGAAGCTGGAGTCCAGCAGTCTTCCACCTGAAACACAGAGGAGGGTGAAACACCTGGCCTGACCCCACTGCAGCCAGGCACTTCATAGGCCTACACTAAAGTATAACAGGAGGATGTCAGCTCCAGCGGAGATCCAAGTCCACACAGCAGCCTGACAAAGTCCCTCACTGCCAACAAACAAAAATCAACTCAGTAACATTAAAACCTGGTGACAGGTACAAGGTTTACCAGCTCACTATCCCGTCACACACTCCCAGGGCTGGTGTTGGTTAGATAAGTCTTCAATACAGACCCATCACATACTTTCAGGGCAGGGAGAGGGTGAAAGGAACAAGACTTTCTCGATCCTGAGTGAAACATAAAACTTTGATTGTGCAAAAGCACCAAAATGCTGGAGGAACTGATCAGATCTCGTAGCAGCCATAGGAGGCAAAGATATATATCCAACGTTCTGGGCCTGAGCCCTTCTTCAAAGGTACGAGTAAAAAATCTGACAGGCATCTGAAATAAAAGGCAGGGAAAAGGGTAGAAGTGGCATGGGGAGGAGCACAGGCCAACAGGCAATAGGCCATAATTGGACATGGATAGGAGGACAGGAGAGGAAAGGTGAAAAATGACCAGGCCAGGGGAGGCTGTGTGAATACGGAGCTGGGGGGAAGGAGACCGAGGGATGGGGAAGGGGAGTCTAACGGAAACCAGAGAAGCCAGTGTTAATGCCATTTGGTTGGAAGGTGCCTACGCAGAATACAAAGTGTTGTTCCTCCACTGACATCCCCCAGGGCAGGGAGAGGTTAGATACAGAGTAAACCTCCCTTTACACTGACCCATCACGCACTCCCAGGGCAGGTACAGGGTTAAATAAAAGGAGTCAAGGTTCCTCTACTCTGTCCATGACATGTTTCCAGGGTAGGGCTAGTCAGAAAGAGTAAAGCTCCCTCTACATTAAATTAGGAACTGCACCTGTACACAAGGCCTGGTCCCTCAGAACACCACTGGCAAGTCTGTGAGAATTTCAGAGACCAGATTACAGAGGAGCTGCTGTTTGTTGGACAAGGGTGGATAAATCCCCGAAGCCTAACTAGATATTCTCTCAAATCTTGAGGGAGGCACGTGCATAAATTTCAGGATCACTGCAGTGGTATTTAAAAGGCCCTTAACTACAGGTGAGATGCCAGAGGATTGGAGGGTAGCTGGTTGCTCGAGAAAGGCTCTGCGAATATTTCAGATAATTATGGGCCCATGAGTCGGTCCTCAGTAGTGGGCAAGTTATTGGAAGGTACCTTAGAGACTGGATATACAATTATTTGGCGAGACAGGCACTAATTAGGAATTACATCTAACTAATCTTAGAGTTTTTCTGAAGGGGATACCAGGAAAGATGAAGGAAAGGCTGTGGATGTTTTCTATATGAACTTTAGTAAATCCTTTAGTAAGGTTCCACATGGGAAGTTAGTGAGGAAGGTTCAGATGCTCTGTATTCAGAACGAGGTAGTAAACTGCATTAGTTTGGCAGGGGGGTGGGGAACAGAGGGTGAGAGCAGTGTCCAGGGAGTATGGCCACCTAGCTAGGAATAAAAAAGATAAGAAAGGTAGGATGGAGATTAGGGTAGAAGGTAAAAAAGAGAATATATGTGAGGGTCATTCTCTGAGATGCATATATTTTAATGCAAGAAGCATAGTGAACAAGGTAGATGAGCTGAGAGCATGGATAGATACTTGGGGTCACGATATTGTGGCAATTAGTGAGACCTGGCTACAGGAGGGGCAGGACTGGCAACTTAATGTTCCAGGATACATTTCTTTTAGATGTGATAGATCAGGGAGTAAAAAAGGAGGAGGAGTTGCTCTGCTTGTTAGGGAGGACATTACTGCCGTGAGGTGGCAAGATGGTATGGAGGGATCGACTAGTGAGGCTGTTTGGGTGGAATTGAGGGGTGGAGGAGGCAAGAGGGTGCTAATAGGGGTGTATTACAGACCACTAAATGGGCCAAGGGAATTAGAGGAACAAATTTGTAGGGAGATAACGTATATGTGTAAAAATCATAGGGTAGTGATCATGGGAGATTTTAACTTCCCACAAATTGATTGGGATACCCATACGGTTAGAGGGCTGGATGGGCTGGAGTTCGTTAAATGTGTTCAGGATTGTTTTCTAAATCAGTTAGTAGAAGAACTGACTCGGGATGGTGTAATACTGGATCTCCTGTTAGGGAAGGAGCTAGGTCAGGTAACGGACATTAATGTTGGAGAACCAATTGGTTCTAGTGATCATAATTCTGTTAGTTTTAGGGTAGTTTTAAGGAAGAGCAAGGAGAGGCCTAAAGTTGAGGTTCTGGATTGGAAAAGAGCAAATTTCGAAGGAATAAGAAGGGATTTGGGGAGTATTGAGTGGGACAGGATATTTTCAGGTAAGGATGTAAATGAAAAATGGAGGATATTCAAAAAAGAAATTTTGAGGGTTAGGGTTAGGGTTAGGGATCCAGTCTGGATCAAAGGAAAGGCTGGAAGTCATAGGGAGGCTTGGTTTTCGAGGAATATTGGAAATTTGGTTAGGAGAAAAAGGGAGGTGTACAAGAGGTATAAAGGGCAGGGAGCTAAGAAGTTGAAGGAGGACTACAAGGAGTGTAGAAGGAATCTTAAGAAAGAAATTAGGAAGGCCAAAAAAAGGCATGAAGAGGCTTTGGCTGACAGAGTAGAAATAAATCCAAAGGGTTTCTACAAGTACATTAAAAGTAAAAGATTAGTGAGAGATAAAATTGGACCCCTTGTAGATAGCGAGGGTAGGCTGAGTGAGAAGTCTGAGGAAATGGGGGAAATTTTGAATGATTTCTTTGCCTCGGTATTCACTAGGGAAAAAAATGTTGAACCAGTTGAAGTAAAGAAAAATAGTGGGGAGGTCATGAAGCATATAAGGATAACCAAGGAGGTAGTGATGGCTGTGTTAAAAAAGATAAAGGTGGATAAATCTCCCGGACCGGACAAAATATTCCCTAGGACACTCAGGGAGGCTAGTGGACAGTTAGTGGGACCATTAACAGAGATATTTAGGATGTCACTGGCCACGGGGGTGGTACCAAAGGATTGGAGGGTGGCGCATGTGGTTCCTCTATTTAAGAAAGGTTCCAAATGCAAACCTGGGAATTATAGGCTGTAAGTCTGACGTCTGTGGTGGGCAAGTTGATGGAAAGTGTTCTGAGGGATGCTATTTACAAATTTTTGGATGTACAAGGATTGATAGGGAGTAATCAGCATGGTTTTGTCAGGGGTAGATCATGCTTGACAAACCTGATTGAGTTCTTCGAGGGGGTTACAAAAAAGGTTGATGAAGGGAAAGCTGTGGATGTTGTCTATTTGGACTTTAGTAAAGCTTTTGACAATGTTCCCCACAGGAGGTTAGGAAAAAAGGTGGAGGCATTAGGTATAAATAAGGAGGTAGTGAAATGGATTCAGCAGTGGTTGGATGGAAGGTGTCAGAGAGTAGTGGTAGACAATTGTTTGTCCAATTGGAGGCCGGTGACTAGTGGAGTTCCTCAGGGTTCGGTCCTGGGTCCACTATTATTTGTTATATATATTAACGATCTGGATGTAGGGGTGGAGAATTGGATAAGCAAGTTTGCGGATGACACAAAGATTGGTGGTGTTGTGGACAGTGAGGTAGATTACCGTAGATTAAAAGGTGATTTAGGAAGGCTGGAGGTGTGGGCTGAGAAATGGCTGATGGAATTTAATACAGATAAATGTGAGGTGCTGCATTTTGGAAAGGCAAATTTAAATAGGTCATATAGGTTGAATGGTAGACAATTGAGGAGTGCAGAGCAACAAAGGGATTTAGGAGTTATGGTAAATAGTACCCTCAAGGCTGATAATCAGGTCGATGGTGTGGTGAAGAAGGCATTTGGAATGTTGGCCTTCATAAATCGGAGTATTGAATTCAAGAGTAGGGAGGTTATGATGAAATTGTACAAGGCATTGGTGAGGCCAAATTTGGAGTACTGTGTACAGTTTTGGTCACCAAATTATAGGAAAGATATAAACAAAATAGAGAGAGTGCAGAGAAGGTTCACGAGAATGTTGACAGGATTTCAGGGACTGAGTTACAGGGAAAGGTTGTGCAGACTGGGGCTTTTTTCTCTGGAGTGTAGAAAATTGAGAGGGGACTTGATCGAGGTGTTTAAGATTTTAAAAAGGACAGACAGAGTAAATGTGGATAGGCTTTTTCAATTAAGAAAGGGGGAGATTCAAACTAGAGGACATGGTTTAAGATTGAAGGGGGAAAATTGTAAGGGGTACATGAGGGGAAATTTCTTTATGCAGAGGGTGGTGGGGATGTGGAATGAGCTTCCGGCAGACGTGGTCGAGGCGGGATCATTGGTTACATTTAAGGAAAGACTGGATCGTTACATGGAGAGGAGGGGACTAGAGGGGTATGGACCGGGTGCTGGTCAGTGGAACTAGGAGGGTGGGGATTTGCTACGCATGGACTAGTAGGGCCGAACTGGCCTGTTCTGTGCTGTAAGTGGTTATATGGTCATGGTTATAGTTATTGGCTTTGTGGGAGAAGCCAGCTGAAGATGGCCTCTCTGACTGAAGGCCTGTGAATCCTGGTGTGCTTCAAGGAACAGGTCCATTGTTGGTTACCTGTATCCACAATCTGGATGATCAAGTGGTAAATTATATCAGCAAGTTTGCAGATGACACTAAAATTGGAGGTGTTGGGAACAGTGAGAAAGGGTTTCAAAGTTTGCAAAGGGATCTAGACCAGCTGGAAAAATGGAATCTAACGTGGACAAGTTTGAGGTTTTGCATTTTTGGGAGGACAAACCAAGGTAGAACTTGCATGGTAAATGGTAAGGAACTGTGGAAGAACTAAGGGATCTCAGAATACAGATAACGCATATTCTCGTGTAATAGTTGAGTTTTGGGGGCCAATTTTTAGGGGGTCGACTATTGCATTTATTATTTTTTACTGTGATAAATACCTGCATCATTTGAGGCGTTGAGAGCTCGGATGGACAGGACTGGGTGGCAAGTCTGCATTTGTGGCGTCGTGAGCTCAATGGGTGAGTGGCCGGGAGCTCGGATGGGTGGGACCAGGTGGTAAATCTGCATTCGGGGCTCCGGGTTTGACTTTTACACGATATTGAATATTACGCACGTATATAGGTTACACAATTGTTGAAGATGGTGCCACAGGTCGTAAAGAGAGCTTTTGGCATATTGACCTTCATAAATCAAAGTATTGAGTACTGGAGCTGGGATGTTATAGTAAATGTACAAGACATTGGTGAGGCCAAATTTGGAGTCTTGTGTGCAGTTCTGGTCACCAAACTACAGGAAAGATATCAACAAGATTGAAAAGAGCAGAGAAAATTTAAAAGGATGTTGCCGACTCTTGAGTAACAGGGAAAGGTTGAATTGGTTAGGACTTTATTCTCTGTTTTACTCTTTTTCCACTGAGGTTGAATGAGAAAGGAACTAGAGAACATTTGTTAAGGGCAAAAGGTAAAATGTTTAGGGGGAACATCTTCACTCAGAGGGTGGTCGGAATGTGGAATGAGCTACCAGCAGAGGTAGTGAATGTGCATTCGATTTCAACATTAAAAAACAATTTGGATAGGTACGTGGATGGGAGGGGTATGGTCCGGGAGCAGGCCGAGGGAACCAGACGGAATAATTTGGCACTGATTTGATGTGCTGTTGTGCTCCAAATTGTGTTTACTGCATGACCACACTTCCCCACATGTATTCCATTTGCCAGACAATTCTCCCAATCTGTCCCAGCCCCTCTGCAGACTCCCCATTTCCTCAATACTACCCACCCCTCCACCTATCTTTGCATCATCCACAAAACTTGGCCACAGAGGTATCGATTCCCTTATCTAAATCATTTACATAGAGCGTGAAGAGTAGTGGAGCCAACCCTGACCCCTGTGGAACACTCGTCACCAGCAGCCAGACAGAAAAGGCCCCATTTATTCCCACTCTTTGCCTTCTGCCAGTCAGCCAATCTTGTATCCACTCTTGCCTCTTTCACTCTAGAGTGGGTTATGAGGTAAGGAAAGTTGAGTTTTTTGAGTAGGTTTACATAGGCTGGCACATCGTGGGCTGAAGGGTCTGTACTGTGCTGTAACATCCTGTTATTTAAATATCTAAGAAACCTCTGGTATCCTTTTTATATTACTAGCTAGATTCCTTTCAGATTTTTTATTCGGGCGCCTGCCTACATTTTGCTCACACCTCGATGAAGGGCTCAAGTCCGAAGCATTGGTTCTGTATCATTATCTATGCTACATAAAGTCCACTGGTGGGACATTTAAAAGACTCTTAGACAAGCACATGTATAGAATAATAGAGGGTTGTGGGTGTGAAGTAGGGAAAGTTTAGTTTAGTAGGTTTATACCATTCGGCCGAGTTTCTCCAACATTGTGTTTTTACTCCAATCACTGTCTGCAGACTTTCGTGTTTTACTCTTACCTAGTTATCTTTTTTCTTCCTTATCGCTCTCTTACTTGCCTTTTGTTGGTTTTTACCCAATCCTCTGGCTTCCCACTAATTTTATGCCATCTCTTGCTGTCATGTTGTCTTTGACTTCCCTTGTCAGCCACATTTGGTTCACCCTCCCTTTTGAATGTTTCTTTGGAACAAATTGATTCGGAGTTTTCTAATTTATTCCCAGAAACTCCTGCCGTTGTTGCTCCACCATCATCCGTGTGAGTGACCCCCTTCCTATCTATTTTGGCCAGCTCCTCTCTCATGCCTCCGTGATTACCTTTCCTCAACTGCAAAACCGACCCATCTGATTTTAGTTTCTCCCTCTCAAACTGCAGAGTGAATTCTATCAAATTGTGCTTGCTCCCCTCTAAAATAGTTCCTTTATCTTAACCTCCACCCTCAAGTCTGGTTATTGCATCGAACCAAATCCAGAATTGCCTATTCTCCAGTGGAGAATAGCCATCCATAGGCACTCCACAATTTTCTTTCTCTTGGGATCGGCACCAATCCAATTTTCCAAGTCTACCTACATACTGAAATCAACCATGACCACTGTAATATTACCTTTCTTGCATGTCTTCTCCAACTCTGGTTGTAGTTTGCACCCTATATCTTTGCTGCTAGTTGGAGGCCTACAGACAACCCCATTGGGTTTTTTTTTTTTAAAAACTCTCGCCACAGGATTCTACATCTTTGATAGACAAGGTAGACAGCCAGCACCTTTTTCCCCAGGACAAGTCAAGCAAACATTAGAGGATGATATCTGTACAAGGTGAGTGGGGGAAAGTTTAGGGGAGATGTCAGGGTAAGGTGTTTTTTTTTTTTAAACAGACTGGAGGGTGCCTGGAATGCATTGCCAGGGGTGGTGGTGGAGACTGGTGCAATAGGGACATTTAAATGACTCTCAAGACAGGCACATGGTTGTGAGGTAGGGAAGGTTTCATTTGTCGAGCAGGGAGGTAGGGAAGGTTTCATTTGTCGAGCAGGTTTATTGAGGTCAGCACAATATTGTGAGCCGAAGGGTGTGCACTGTGCGTAATGTTCTATGATCCTGTGCCCCTTCTAAGAAGGAGCCCTCCTGCCTTTCGTTTCCATAGGATATAAATCCTTGGATATTTAGCTCCCAGTTGTGAACCTACCTCCGTTGTCCTCACAACGTCACACCTGCCAATTTCTAGTGGTGAACCTTATTTCGAACATGGGATGCATTTAAATAAAACACCTTCAGTCCCATGTTCAGCACCTTCTATATTTCTGTGTTGGCCACAGCTCAATTCTCAGCCTTTTCTAAACTTTGTCCATTTTATTCTTCAATTCCCTGTCCTGAGCTGTCCCTTTAGCTTCATCCACACCCAATCCATTGAACTCACCCCCTATCCCCCACTATTTATAGTCCTATTTATGTGATCCAGCAGAACCTAGGTCCCAACACTGTTCAGGTGGAGCCCGTCCCATTGGAACAGCTCCCTCCTTCCCCAATACTGGTGCCAACATCCCATAGATTCAAACCCACTTTTCCCACACCAGTCTGAGCCATGTGTTCAACCCCCTAACCTTATTGACCCTGTGCTAATTTGCATATGGCTGAGCCAGCAATTCAGACAATTACCACCCTTTTTGGTTTTGCTTTTTAATTTCATCCCCAGCAGAACCTCTTTCCTTTTCCAACCTTCAAGGTTCCTTTCTTATTGACAGGTAATAATACAGGCAAACAAAGCCACCATGGGGATTGCCCGGTGGCCTAATAATGAGAAAGAGAAGCAAAAAAAGAGTCTCGTCTGAGTCACTGAGTGTCCGTGGATTTACCTCCAGCAGCCACGTGGACTCCAGTCAAAACCATCGGCCACCCAAGTTCCAGATACAAACCAGATCAGGACGCCTTCAGTGCCCGAGATCCTTCAGCAGTCTTACCCTCAGCACCTTCCTCAATCTCAGCTCTGATAGCTGGTTATATGTGCCAGTCTCCAGCAGCCTAGAGCCTGTGCGGGTCCTTCAGCCGCTGAGCCCCTTGATTTGCCCTGGAAACTGTTCATATTCCCATTTAGATCAACTGCACCGCACCACTGACCATGAAGAGAAATTGTCCAAGTCTGTAGATTCATATCCAGCCCTTCCGCAGCTTCACAGAGTCTAGTCCAAACCACTGGCAACCCAAGCTCCAAGCCCGAACCTCCGACACGATCAGGAACCCTTCAGCGCCTTTGGCACTCCTCGCATCCTGGTACCCCTTCAGCCAGTCTCCAGCCATCCACAGCTAAACCCTTCTCCAGCAGACCACTGTATCTGTTCTTTGCTTCGAGTTGCCCAGCAACCTGTCCATGTGTGGGTCTTTCAGCCACAGAGCCCCCTCACTGGTTCACTGTCGTGGTCACCGCCCTGTGGGTCATCTCCTCTGCTTCTCCTTCTCCCTTTTTTTTCTGGTGCCCTGCGCTAGTCCTCCGCCTCGCTGGAGTATATAACCCCTCGCAGCTGCTACTGACCATAGATGCCACCATCATTGTTCCGGACCCCACGGACACAGGATTTTAAATGGCAGTTGAGTGGGTGTTTGATCCCTGTGGGAACACTATATCTCTGCCCCCTGCTCTCTGAGGGTCCACATCAGCAGTGCTGCAGTTATAGCAGCTCTGGCAGTACTGCCATTCTCTCTTTGGCTTGGCTTCACGGACAAAGATTTATTGAGGGGTAAATGTCCACGTCAGCTGCAAGCTCGTTTGTGGCTGACAAGTCCGATGCGGGACAGGCAGACACGGTTGCAGCGGTTGCAAGGGAAAAATGGTTGGTTGGGGTTGGGTGTTGGGTTTTTCCTCCTTTGTCTTTTGTCAGTGAGGTGGGCTCTGCGGTCTTCTTCAAAGGAGGTTGCTGCCCGCCAAACTGTGAGGCGCCAAGATGCACGGTTTGAGGCGATCTGCCATTAGCTTCCTATCTTTGGTACCTGTACACATCTGGGTCTCTAACTCTCCCACTCCATGTTCCTCTGCAGGAAAGACAAGTCGTTCTGAACCCTGGCACCACAGGGAATAGTATTCCTGACTATACTATCCTCCATTACATTTCTCTCTCTCTTCCCCCCCCCCCTCTAGCATGGGTCAGTGAACCACTGTGCCAGAGTCAGGTCCTTCATCCCTCCTACAGACCCACCCTCAAACACACAGAGCGAGAATTTCCGAGGGGTTGAGGCTCCTCCAGCCCAGCTTCTCGGATCCCCTGACCTGCCTTACTGGCAGCCACGCCCTCGTCTCTGACCACAGACTGAAATGGAAGCAGTAAATCGAATGGTCGTGACCACCTCCTGAAACCGTGTCCAGCTAGCTCTCCACCTCTGCCAATATGCCGCAGTGTTTGAAGCTTAGCTTCCAGGTCATGAACTTTGAGCTAGAGTTCCTCGAGCAGTCAACACCTGATGCATATGTGGTCACCTGGAACCACAACTTGTCCCTCGCCTGTACCAGCATGACTGCTTCACTCGCGCCTCTCTTCTCCACACAGAGCAAGATTAGTCTTAAAATTGGAATTTACCAAAACTCTTTGTCCTCTGACCCTGCAGGTGGATGATTTGCCTTGTGCAATCGTCTCTGGCCGTACGTTGGGTGAAGTACGAGTCTGGTAGCCTGTCCATTTCCTCCTCTTCACTGAAGAGAGAAACTTTCATCACCTGCAACAGGGAGAGAGGAAAGTGAGAAGAGGGAAAGCAGGCTTGGATTTTGTATGTCAAAACAAAACTCACAGGGGTTATTCAATAGGTCAGGCAGCATTTGTGGGAGATCAAAAGTCAATCAAGCTAAACTACTGCAGTGAATTCACAGGCCCGAAACGTCAACTGCCTTTCACTTTGTGTGGATGCTGCGAGACCGGCCACGTTTCACCAGCACTTGTACACAACAGGCAGGATGAAAAATAATTCAGTCCACCACTCACCCAAGACACAGGTGGACTGGGTGGTGAACAAGCTGTTGGGCACGCTGGCTTTCAATAGGCAGCATATGGAGTACAAAAGCTGTACAGGGCATTAGTGAGACCACATTGTGTGCAGTTCTGGTCGCAAACTGGAGCAAAAACAGAAAGGCTGGAGGAATTTAGCAGGTCTTGCAGCATCCATAGGAAGTAAAGATATATAACTGATGTTTCGAGCCTGAGCCCTTCTTCAAGGCCAGCTGTAGAAATGTTATCAACAAGTTGGAAAACATGCAGAGGAGTTTCACCAGGACTGGAGGGGTTGGGTTAAGGGAGAGGTTGGACAGGTTGGGTCCTTATTCCCTGGAGGGTAGACTGAAAGATGTCCTTTTAGGGGTTTATAAAATCATGAAGGGTATGGATAAAATGAACAGTCTTTTCTTGGGATAGATGATCCTCCAACTAAAGGACATAGGTTTAAGGTGAGAGGTTCAAGAGAGACCAGAAGGGCAACATTTTCCATCTGGAGGTGGTCTGTGTCTGGAAATGAGCTGCCAGAGGAAACTCGAGAAATGGGCACCATTAGGGTCAAAAGACATTTGCACAGTCTTATGAATAGGAGGAGTTGAGAAAGAGGGCACGGCTAGCACAGCGGTTAGTGTAAACCTATTGTAGCACTCATGAGTTGGGTTCGAATTCCGTGCTGTAAGGAATTTGTACATTCATCCCGTGTCTGCGTGGGTTTTCCCCGGAGACTCTGGTTTCCTCCCACCGTCTGAAATGTAGGGGGGTTGTAGGTCAATTGGGGTATTTGGTGGCACGGGCTCGTGGGCTGGAAGGGCCTGTTACATGCTTTAGATCTAAAATTCCAAAAAAAAATATGAACCAAATATAGGCAATTGGAACACAGAGTGCCAGGTTGGCAGCTTGCCAGTGTTTGGGAAAAGGGTCTGTGCCTTGTTTTATGTCTATGACCCAAGGCCATAGACCCAGCCAGTTCACTCATCAGAAACTCGTCAGACTGTAATATCTGTGACTACATAGTGGCCCACTGAAAAACTTGATTCCCAATGGAAGAGTCACCAGGGATGGACACGAGATGCTGACCAGAGCACAAGGCAGAAGAAACAATGGAGCTGGTTTAAGATGAAAATGTCAGTACTCTGCCTTCAATAAGCTTTCAGGAATCCAAAGGCCAATCAAATCCAAGCATGCTCTCATCCAATTCAATCAATATGGAGTAGAGACTTCCCCCAACCTCACCGTCCCAACAGTGGGGCCAAGTCTGGGCTTACAGCTGCACAAATATCATTCTGGCTGGACAGGAAGGCCAGTAACAGGCTAAGGAGGGGCCACCTGGGAGGCCCCAGCCTCATGCCCCCTTCCATCAGTCATGCAGCAGGCATCCATAGGAGAAATGGTCTACAGCAAAGACAATTACCTGTAGAGTGTGGGGGTCAACGCCCAGGCTGGATGCAATGTTGCTGGAGGCTGATACAGGTTCTTGTTCCTCTGAGATGTCATCATCCAAGAATCCATCAGGAATGGGCTCCTGAGTAATGTCAGCCATGTCAGTGTCGAGCTCAGCCACTCGTCCAATTTGCTGCATGATGGAGCTCTGAGGAGAAAGTTGCTTTCAGTCAGTACAGCAGCTGTGCGGAACAGATCATCCAGTCTGTATAGTACAGTATCTGTGCTGACAGACAGGCCATGCAAAGCACCACTTACGTCTAACAAGCAAGGGCACGGTGCAGTGATGAAGGCAGCACTGAACACAAGGGGTTAAACTACAGAGTTGCAGAAATAATGCACCCCAGTGTTGAGGCAGTTTGGGGATCAGAAATTCACCTCATGGAATTCACTGCCACAAACTGTGGGACAAAGAATAAAAATTCACTCTTGTAGAGTGCAGAGAAACCAAATAAACATGTGAAAGAAACAATTTTTGTCATTAGATTCACATTTGGGAAATTGCTACGTGGATGGCTTTCCATAGATTTCTCAAAGTTACTGTGCAGGTTGATAGGGAAGTTAAGAAAGCTTGTAGTATGCTGGCTTTCATTAGTAGAAGGATTGCGTTCAAGAGTCGCGAATTAATATAAATATAATATAAATCTCTGGTGAGTCCACATTTATTAAGAGTGCTGTGTTCAGTTCTGGTCACCTCATTACAGGAAGGAGGTGGAAGCTTTAGAGAAGAAGGTGCAAAGGAGATTGAGCAGGATGTTGCCTGGATTGGGAAACAAGTCTTAATGAGGATAGTCCCTTCAGCTGATGATGTGTGCCAAACAACCTAACACTTCCCTACCATAACCCTCTAGTTTTTTCTTGTACTCATGTGTTCCCCATTGTATCAGCCTCCACCACCAACCCCAGCAATCCATTCCAGACACCCACCATTCTGTATTTTCTTCGGAGCGTAGTAGGATGAGATTTGATAGATTATGAGAGGTATAGCACCTTTCTTTCCCCCCCCCCCCCCCCCTCCCCCCCCCCCACCGCCAACCTCAGAGATGACAGTAGCAAACACCAGAGGATATCTCTACAAGGTGAGTGGAGAAAAGTTTAGGGGAGGTGTCCAGGCTAATTTTATTATGCTGGGGACAACATTTTGCTGCTCTCCAAATCAGTGGCTGCGCCTGGGCTGTGTCAGACTGGATCACATGCACAGACCTGGGAGTGGGAGTCATGCATGTGACCTGCTGGTGGTATTACTTTGTGGCAGCAGGGATGATTGTTGCAGCGGGAGAGAGAATGGTGGGAGCACAGTAACCTGGGACAAGTCCTGTGCAGGGCAGCCTTCACTGCACCTTACCTGTTGGAGCAGGGGTGCCCTGCAGACCGGCTCTGCTTGCTTGCCCGGAAGTGCCGCTGTTTTCATCTTCTTGGTTTCTGCCTTCGAGGGTTCTATCTCCTCCTCATCAGAATCCTGCAGCCCGTACTTGGAGAAATGCATCACCTGTAGCAGTTCCAAGGGTCAAAGTTCAGCTGGTTACCGGTACCAGCCAACAGCAGCCAGGCACTCAAGACCAGAACACATCACGCTGTCATTCAAAGCCAGGGAGTGGATTCTGCACCACAGATGCTGGGTGACAAGCTCCCCAATCTGCTACCACACATTAAGGTTAGGGTTAGGGTGCGTGCAGATGCAACCCCAAGGAGGGGGGAGGGAGCAGGCCGGCTATATCTCGTCTGCACTTCCTCCAGATGCCAGCAATGCCACACCCTTGAAAGGTGACATTAAAGGCAGACAAAGGATTGCTGGAGGAACTCGGCACGTCAGATAGCATCCATGGGCAGAAATAGCCAGTCAACATCGTGTTGGGACCCTTTAATCGAGACGAGGGAAGGCGATGACATATAAAAGGTGAAAGAAACTGAGGGAGGGGACCAGAGGAAATAGGATGGATGATGTGAGGGATGGAGAAACAGTCAGACCACCGAGAGGAGCAAAGGAATAAAATTAAAAGGGAGGGAATAAAATCCCATGGGTAGTGAGAATGCTGAACAACTAAAGGAACTCCTCACACTAACCGTCCGGAACTCTGATATTCATCAAACAATATTTAATTATTTCTGTAGATGGATACTTGTCCTGCATATGTATTATTTGCCTGTATGCACGTTCTGTCTGGTTATGTGTTTGTGTATTTTACACAGAGAACCAGAGATCACTGTTTCATCAGATTGTACTTATACAATCAGGATGAAAACAAAGTTGACTTGAAAATTAGAGGGAGGGAAAAGGTACAGGAGTAGGTCAAGAAATGGAAACAGTGGAACTAGATGGGGTGAGTGGGGGGGGAGGGTCACAAGACTAGAAAAATCATTGTCCGTGGAGTTGGGTTTAAGTCTGTCCAGGAGGAATACGATGTGTTGTTCCTAACATTTACCATTAGCCTTGCCCTGTCAATGAACACGAATGAAATGGCTAGCCACAGGCAGCTCACATGTGGACCCACACAGAGCCTGGGTGTTTGACGACAATGGGCACCCAATCTATGTTTGGTGTCAAGGATGCAGAGGTGGACAGAGTACATGGGATGCAGTAACCAGGCTGGACAGTGTAGATGGGATGCAGTAACCAGGCTGGACAGTGTAGATGGGATGCAGTAACCAGGCTGGACAGTGTAGATGGGATGCAGTAACCAGGCTGGACAGTGTAGATGGGATGCAGTAACCAGGTTGGACAGTGTAGATGGGATGCAGTAACCAGGTTGGACAGTGTAGATGGGATGCAGTAACCAGGTTGGACAGTGTAGATGGGATGCAGTAACCAGGTTGGACAGTGTAGATGGGATGCAGTAACCAGGTTGGACAGTGTAGATGGGATGCAGTAACCAGGTTGGACAGTGTAGATGGGATGCAGTAACCAGGTTGGACAGTGTAGATGGGATGCAGTAACCAGGTTGGACAGTGTAGATGGGATGCAGTAACCAGGTTGGACAGTGTAGATGGGATGCAGTAACCAGGTTGGACAGTGTAGATGGGATGCAGTAACCAGGTTGGACAGTGTAGATGGGATGCAGTAACCAGGTTGGACAGTGTAGATGGGATGCAGTAACCAGGTTGGACAGTGTAGATGGGATGCAGTAACCAGGTTGGACAGTGTAGATGGGATGCAGTAACCAGGTTGGACAGAGTACATGGGATGCAGTAACCAGGTTGGACAGAGTACATGGGATGCAGTAACCAGGTTGGACAGTGTAGATGGGATGCAGTAACCAGGTTGGACAGTGTAGATGGGATGCAGTAACCAGGTTGGACAGTGTAGATGGGATGCAGTAACCAGGTTGGACAGTGTAGATGGGATGCAGTAACCAGGTTGGACAGTGTAGATGGGATGCAGTAACCAGGTTGGACAGTGTAGATGGGATGCAGTAACCAGGTTGGACAGTGTAGATGGGATGCAGTAACCAGGTTGGACAGTGTAGATGGGATGCAGTAACCAGGTTGGACAGTGTAGATGGGATGCAGTAACCAGGTTGGACAGTGTAGATGGGATGCAGTAACCAGGTTGGACAGTGTAGATGGGATGCAGTAACCAGGTTGGACAGTGTAGATGGGATGCAGTAACCAGGTTGGACAGTGTAGATGGGATGCAGTAACCAGGTTGGACAGTGTAGATGGGATGCAGTAACCAGGCTGGACAGTGTAGATGGGATGCAGTAACCAGGCTGGACAGTGTAGATGGGATGCAGTAACCAGGTTGGACAGTGTAGATGGGATGCAGTAACCAGGTTGGACAGTGTAGATGGGATGCAGTAACCAGGTTGGACAGTGTAGATGGGATGCAGTAACCAGGTTGGACAGTGTAGATGGGATGCAGTAACCAGGTTGGACAGTGTAGATGGGATGCAGTAACCAGGTTGGACAGTGTAGATGGGATGCAGTAACCAGGTTGGACAGTGTAGATGGGATGCAGTAACCAGGTTGGACAGTGTAGATGGGATGCAGTAACCAGGTTGGACAGTGTAGATGGGATGCAGTAACCAGGTTGGACAGTGTAGATGGGATGCAGTAACCAGGTTGGACAGTGTAGATGGGATGCAGTAACCAGGTTGGACAGTGTAGATGGGATGCAGTAACCAGGTTGGACAGTGTAGATGGGATGCAGTAACCAGGTTGGACAGTGTAGATGGGATGCAGTAACCAGGTTGGACAGTGTAGATGGGATGCAGTAACCAGGTTGGACAGAGTACATGGGATGCAGTAACCAGGTTGGACAGTGTAGATGGGATGCAGTAACCAGGTTGGACAGTGTAGATGGGATGCAGTAACCAGGTTGGACAGTGTAGATGGGATGCAGTAACCAGGTTGGACAGTGTAGATGGGATGCAGTAACCAGGTTGGACAGTGTAGATGGGATGCAGTAACCAGGTTGGACAGTGTAGATGGGATGCAGTAACCAGGTTGGACAGTGTAGATGGGATGCAGTAACCAGGTTGGACAGTGTAGATGGGATGCAGTAACCAGGTTGGACAGTGTAGATGGGATGCAGTAACCAGGTTGGACAGTGTAGATGGGATGCAGTAACCAGGTTGGACAGTGTAGATGGGATGCAGTAACCAGGTTGGACAGTGTAGATGGGATGCAGTAACCAGGCTGGACAGTGTAGATGGGATGCAGTAACCAGGTTGGACAGTGTAGATGGGATGCAGTAACCAGGTTGGACAGTGTAGATGGGATGCAGTAACCAGGTTGGACAGTGTAGATGGGATGCAGTAACCAGGTTGGACAGTGTAGATGGGATGCAGTAACCAGGTTGGACAGTGTAGATGGGATGCAGTAACCAGGTTGGACAGTGTAGATGGGATGCAGTAACCAGGTTGGACAGTGTAGATGGGATGCAGTAACCAGGTTGGACAGTGTAGATGGGATGCAGTAACCAGGTTGGACAGTGTAGATGGGATGCAGTAACCAGGTTGGACAGTGTAGATGGGATGCAGTAACCAGGTTGGACAGTGTAGATGGGATGCAGTAACCAGGTTGGACAGTGTAGATGGGATGCAGTAACCAGGTTGGACAGTGTAGATGGAAAGCTCTGCCTCACCTGCATGGAGGAGATGTAGGATTAAATCTCAAAGCACGAACACTGATTTTTCTGATTTAAATGAGCCCCCTCCCCTATCTGGTTCCACTGCTCCATCTTTTCTTTACCTACTCCTGTAGTTATTTTCTCCTCTACCTTTTCTCCTTTCCCCCCCTCTCCCCCCCACTTCCTGTTGATCTTCCTCTCCATCTCTCTCCTATCTCTGGACCTCTCCCCCAGATCTTTTCCTTCCTTATATATATATGCAATATCACCCCCTCCTCTTGAGTCGATGAAGGGCCCAGGCCTGAAATGTGAACTGACCATAAATGGAAGGTGTCTGATCTGCTGAGTTCCTCCAGCATCCTTGGGCTGCTCAAATTTCCACCATCTACACCTTTGGCATTTCCCATACACTTCTGTATTCCCTTTTCACCAATGACTGCCTCCCTGGACATGGTTCTAACTCCATAACCAAGTTGGCTTGATGACACTATGATGATTGGCCTGATCAGAAGGGATGATGAGATGGCTTACAGGGACGAGGTCCTGCACCAGTACCTTTATTTCCTGTGGAGCATCAAGAAAGCTCACCTCTGTCCCAGGATACAGATGGATTTTTACTGCTGTATTATTGAGAGCCTCCTCACCCATGTGTGGTCTGCATTGGACTGTAAAGCATTCCAGCGGGTGGTGAAATCTGCCCAACAGATTATCAGCACCAAATTGCCCACCATTGAGAACACCCATTATCAGAAACGCTGCTTGGGCTGGGCGAAGAGTATTATCAAGGACCCTAACTATGGACTTTTTACTCTCCTTCCATTCCCAAACCAGGAGGCTCAGGCAGAGCTTCTTTCCTGAGGCCTGAACCTGACATCACAGCGCTGAGCAGTATTGCACCCATATTGTACTGTCACAGCCACATGTAAATAGCACTGTTCCTTGTACTTCTGGTCAGATTGCATTCCATTGGCTTGTAGCTGTACTTGGAACAATGACAATAAAGTTGAATCTAATCGAAAGGCAACTTGGAATTTAAGGGGGAGAGAATTCAGTTCATGTTCTTTTTACTTTGATCATTTTAGCCAGCACATATTTGATGGGCCAAATAGCCTCCGAGGTCATAAGGAAATATGAAATGTGGGTCTCCCACCAGCGCCCATTCATGGTCTTGCCTTAACCCCAATGGTCGAGCTCTCTACCCGGTGGTCTCTGTAGTGCTGCGGAGTTTTGCTGCTCAATGTACGAGGACAATAAACTTGAAGGGGAAAAGGAGAGGAGGGTTACAGCATTGAGTGGAACAATTAGACCATGGATCAGTGATCAGAACAAACATGGCAGCGCTGCCACAGTTGCTGCTGGTTCAGACCCATGAGAGTGGGGAGCGGAGACACAGCACTGCTGCACAGGATCCTACTGCCCGATCTTAGTGCTGACGGCTCCGTATCGGCTTTAAACAGCCTGTTCAGGAGCCAATGGGTTTTTTTTTTAAATCCTGCAATTACGGGCTCTGTGCCCAAGAAGGCATTGTCATTTCTGGGCAGCATACCACAAGGGGCAGCAGACTGACACAGGGCACCAGAAACAGGGTGGAACAACCACATTGAGAAACATGAGACCAAGCTACAGGAGAGTGACCACAGCAGCGGATCAGCGAGGGGCTCAGTGGCCGAAGGATACATAGTCTGTGGGTGACTTGTGGTCCAAGGACTCGCATGGTCTGCTGGTGACTGGCTCATGGGCACCACATATTGAAACAGGAATTTGAGAGGGTGCTGAGGCTCCCAAAAGGCTTCCTGATTGTATCAGAGGTTTGGATCTGGAGCTTGGGTTGCCAGTGGTTCGAACAGGAGTCTGTGCAGCTGCAGAGGCTGTGGGAGCGCTGGAGGCGACTCTCTTATGCTTCTCTTATTGTTTGGGGTACCAAGCATTGCTCATGGCGACACTGCATATCATGTACATTACATTTTTAATGTATTGCTATATTTCAATAAAATAAACCTTGATTCTTTGAAGTGAAGGGAGGAAATTGAGATCAGGGCTACTCTTGGTACAATGCATTGGAAACAGGGTGATGTAGGTGACCCACTGGCAGTCTGGAGGACAGGGAGCCCAAATGGATAAAGGCAAGTGAACCATCCCTTACCTCGAAGACCCAGGAGCCAGTCTCACATCTGTACTCCAAGAAGCGGGCACCCTGCTTCCGTGAGGAATTCTCCAGCCTCTCCTCAAATCTCATCTCCATCAGCCGCTCCGGGGACTTAATCAAGCATCGTGTGCTTTTATCCGTTGGCCAAATCCCATCCAAGGTTACCTCAGCACGTCTTGTGAGAGAGAGAGAGAGAGAGAGAGAGAGAGAGAGAGAGAGAGAGAGAGAGAGAGAGAGAGAGAGAGAGCAAATGTCAGGAGTAAAACACAAAGTGTGCAGACACTGTGATTGAAGTGAAAACATAATGCTGGAGCAAGTCAGCAGGACAAATAGTGCAGTTTATATCACAGAGAGGATGCCTGCCTACGTAATGCGTGGACTGTTTTGAAGGGCTGAAGCCTGAAACGTTGGTTATATATCTTGACCTTAGCTGTATGAAGTCCGCTGTTTGACCCGCTGAACTTCTCCAGCGATGTGTTTTTAATCAATGCAAAACTTGCCCCAGATTCCTGTTCCCTACGACCAGGCCACGGCTGGGGCTGCCTCTTGGTCACTGCAGCTCTGGGTGTACACCAGTAACACCCAGATCAGCAGAACTTGATGTTCTACTCTCAAAAATCCAGTCAGCAACGGACAATTCGCTGCTGAAGTCCGACCACCCCCAAAGGCGTCATCTTGTAAGAAGTGTATTCGATTAGTCTCAGGAACAGAGAGAGCAGGCGACACGGTGAGATTCAATACCTGGCAACTGCTGTCTTCACAGCTGAAGGGAGTTGAATCCGTAAGACTGGAGCTGAAATAGGCTATTCAGCCCATTGAGTTTGCCTTGCCATTTAACCATGCTCCCACGCAGCCCCATTTCAGGCTTCTCCTCATGACCAATAAAACATTACACCACCGAAACACACCTCGTTGGCCCTTCTAGTCTATGCTGAACCATTTTTTTTTGCCAAGGCCCAGTGACCTGCACCCAGTCCATAGCCCTCCATACCTCTCCCGTGCATGCCCAAATGTTAAAATTGAGCCCGCATTCACCAAAGCACAAAGCCATGTTTCTGGCTATCCAAATAATTGTATATCCAATCTTTTAGAACACCTTTCAATAATTTAACCTACTACTGATGTCAGGCTCACTGGCCTATTATTTCCAGGGATACTTTTGGAGCCCTTTTTAAACTACGGAACAACATGAACTACTCTCAGACACCACACCTATGACTAAGGACATTTTAAGTATTCCTGCTAGAGCCCCTGCAATTTCTACACGAGCCTCCCTCAAGACCAGAGGGAATATCTTTTCAGTCCCTGGGGATTTATTCACCCTTATTTGCTTAAAGACACTTCCTCCTCTAATCTGTATAGGTTCCATGACCTCTGTTTGTTTTCCTTACTTCCCTCGACTGTGACTATTTCCCAAGTAGATACTGATGGAAAAAAATAATCTAGTTCTCTCCCATCTCTTTTAGCTCCAGACAAAACCAACCATGCTGATCTTCAAGGGGAACAATTTTGTCCCTTACGCTCTTCATATACCTGTAGAAACCCTTAGGATTTTCCTTCATATTATCTGCTAAACCCACCTCATGTCTTTTATTTTTACCCTTCCTGATTTCTTTCTTCAGGTTTTTCTTGCATTTACACTCAAGTACCTCATTTGCTTCATATTGCCTCTACCTGTTATACACCTCTCTCTTCTTCCAAACTAGATCCCCAATATCTCTTGAAATTCAAGGTTCCCTATGCCTGTTAACCTCACCTTTGATCCTGACAGTAACATACAAACTCTGTGCACTCAACATTTCACCTTTGAAGATCCTCCACTAACCTCACACATCCTTGTCTGAAAATAACATCCAATCCACGCATTCTGGATCCTTTCTCATTTCCTCAAAATTGGCCTTTCTCCAACTTAGAATCTCAACCCGAGGCCCAGACCTATCCTTCTCCATAATTAACTTAAAACTAATGGCATTATGATTACTGGACCCAAAATGTTCCCCTACACAGACTTCTGTCACCTGTCCTGTCTCATTCCCTCATAGGAGATGATCCAGTACTGAATTCTCTCTAGTTGGTACCTCTATATATTGATTTTAAAATCTTTCCTGAACACATTTGACACATTCCAAGCCATCCAGCCCTTTCACAGTGTGGGAGTCCCAGTCAATATGTGAAAAGTTACAATCCCCTCCATCACAACCTTGTGTTTCCCACTGCTGTTTGCTCCTCCAATTCTCGTTGACCATTGGGTGGTCTATAATACAACCCCAGGAGTGTGGTCATATTTTCCCGTTCTTCAGTTCCACCTATGTAGCCTCAGTAGACGAGCCCTCTGGTCTGTCCTGCCTGAGCACACCTGTGATATTCTCCCAGATGAGCAATGCCATTCCTCCACCCCCCCCCCCCCCCCCCATTTTATCGCTTCTGAAGCAAGAGAAGCCCAGAACATCAGCTGCCAGTCCAATCCCTCCTGCAACCAAGTTTCACTAATGGCCACAATGTCATATGTCGACGTGCCAATCCACGCTCTTAAGCTCATCTGCCTTTCTTACAATACTCCTTGAAATACCTTTCTGACAATACTCCTTGAAATAGATGCATCTGAGAACATTTCCACCACATACAACCCGTTGACTTCTAACAGTCCATGTAATTTTCACATCATCTTTTCCCTCCTCTACTCTTCTATCTGCTCTGGGACTCTGGCTCCCACCCCCACCCCCTCCCCTTCAAATCTAATTTAAACCCCTGGAGTAGCACTACCAAGCCTGCCCACGAGGATATTAGTCACCTCCAGTCCAGATGCAAACCATCCCGTCGGAACAGGTCCCACCTTCCTGAAGAGCCCAATGCTCCAGAAACCCGAAGCCCTCCCTCCATCTCTTCAGCCATGGGTTCAGCTGCATTATCTTCCTATCCCTAGAGGTCCTCTCAACCTAGCACACAACTCCCTGCCCTCTCCTTACAGGATTTCCTCACTCTTATTATCCACATCATTGGTTGACATGGACCATGACATCTGGCCGCTCACCCTCCCTCCTGAGAACACCGTGAACTCGATCTGTGATATCTCAGACCCCGGCACCAGGGAGGCAACGTACCATCGAGGATACTCAATCTCTTCCAGAGAGCCTCTTATCTGTCCCCCTAACGATGGAATCCCCTACAGCTCACACCTTCCCTTCTTAGCCACAAGACCAGACTCCACACCAGAGACCCAATTGTCATGGCTTGTCCCTGGTAGGTCATCCCCCAACAGTATTCAAAATGGTCTACTTGTTATGAGAGGAATGGCCACAGGGGTGCCCTGCACTACCTGCCTGTTCCTTTCCCTCTCCTGACTGTCACTCTCTACCCTCCTCCTGCCTCCTCGGTGTAACTCCTGTCTATCAGCCCCTCTGCCTCCCCAGTGATCCAGAGTTCATCCAATTCCTTAACTCAGCTTGACAGGAGCTGCAGTTCGATGCATTTCTAGCAGATAAAGCTCTGCAAGAGGAGCGTTCCCCTGCCGTGGCTGCCATTCCCACTGTTTATGACTAGAGGAACAAAATGTAAAATCTTCCCTTACATGTGACTACCTGCTGAATCCTTTTTGTAACTTGAATAGGGTGGCCCCTTTCTTACTTCAACTCCTGCACCACCTCAGCCTCCGCTCGGCAGGACTGCTCCCCCAATGACCGGTCCTCTACAGTCCTCGCTTTTATAGAGATGCGAGTTACCCGACTTCGATTGCCTAGTCAACTGCTATCTGCTGAGTTTCTTCTTTTCAACCCTTTTATTTTCAACTGCTATAACCTTTGATGCCCTGGCTAATCAAGAACCTATCAACCTCTATTGTAAATACACCCAATAACACGGCCTCCACAACCGCCTGTAGCAACAAATTCCAGATTCACCACCTTCTGGCTGAAGAAATTCCTCTGCATCTCTGTTCTAAGGGGTCGCCCTCCAGTCCTGAAGTTGTGCCCTCTTGTCCTAGATTCTCCCCCCCATGGGAAACAACCTTTCTACATCTACTCAGTCTACGCCTTTCAACATTTGAAATGTTTCAGTGAGATTCCCCCCCCCCCCCCCGACCCCCCCTCATTCTTCTACATTCCAACGAGTACAGGCCATCGAACACTCCTCATATGATCTCCATTTCATTCCCAGAATCATCTGGGAATAGTTAGGGGTGGAAAGAGGAGAATTTGGTCCAAAACCACATATATTTGGATAGTTCCTTCCCATTTATTGTTTCTGGTGACAGGAAGGCCAGTCACCAGGGCTGTGGTTTCAAGGTAATTAGCTTCAAATAGTCAGAGAGAAGCCCTTTAACCCAACTTTAACCAAGCTGTTCCCACTCGACTGCGTTTGGCCCAAACCCTCTAAACAGACTTCAACATCGAAGAGACATCAGGGAGTGCTATGTGATGTGCTTTACTGAAACATGGCTAAATGTGGACATTGTAGGCATGGCACTGCTGCCCAAGGGCTACATCTTCCATCAAAAACCAGTATCTGGAAAAACCATCAGGTGGCATTTATGTCATCATCAATTCATCGTGGTGCACAGACATTACGGGCATGTCCCAGTCCTGCTCTCCCGACCTGGAATATCTGGGGATCAACCTGGTCGCACTGTACATTCCGCCCCTGGCTAACGTCAGGCTGGCACTGGAGGGACTGAACACTGTGATAAACAGCCTTGAGACAGCACATCTGAATGCCTTCCCGATCATTGTGGGAGACTTCAATCAGGCCAACCTGAAGACAACTCTGACAAACTATCACCAAAACAACACATGCAAGACCAGGGGAACCAACACACTAGACCACTGCTACACCACCCTGAAGAACGCATACTGAGCCATACCACAACTGGACTTCAGCAAGTCTGATCACCTGGCCATACTCCTACTCCCGGTGTATAAGCAGAGACTGAAGACCACAGCACCTGTGGTGAAGATGGCAAAAGTATGGTCAAGGGAGGCAGAGGAGCATCTGAAGGACTGCTTTGAATCAGTGGACTGGAACATATTGAAGAACTCATCCATAGACTTGAATGAATATCCAAGAGATGTCACCAACTTCAAGACCCAAGTAGTTAAACATGTGCCCTCACGCAAATACCAAGTGTTCTCCGATGAGAAGCCCTGGATGAATCAGAGAATTCGCAACCTGAGGAGGCCAAGAACGAGGGGGTACAAGGTCAGGGATCGGGATCTTTACACGAAGTCCAGGTATGACCTGCAGATGGCCATCTCCAAAGCAAAGTGGCAATTCTGGAGGAAGCTAGAGACAGAGACATGCCAGCTTTGGCAGGGAGGGTGACGTCAGAACATCATTCCAGAGGGTGAACTCTTGCAAGAGGGAAGGAGATATAGCAGCTCGTTGAATGGTGTAACGACAACAACGTTGCGCTCGATGTCAGAAACACCAAGGAGAAGATTGTGAACTTCAGAAGGAAGTCAGGGGAACATGACCCAGTCCTCAGTGGACTCAGTAGTGGAGGGTCAAGAACTTCAAATTCCTGGAGGATCTCTCCTGGAGCCTCCATGTTGATGCAACTACAAAGGCGGCTCACCAGTGGCTATACCTCGTAAGGTGCCTGAGGAGATTCGGTAGGTCACCAAAGATTCTTGAAAACTTCTACAGGTGGACCGTGGAGAGCATTATGGCTGGTTACATCTCTGCCTGGTACGGAGGCGCCAACTCTCAGGACAAGAATCAACTCCAGAGGGTTGTTAACTCAGCCTGCAACATCACTGGCACCAGACTTCACTGCATCGAGGACATCTACATGAGGTGGTGTCTTAAAAAAGCAGCCTCTATCCTCAAAGATCCTACCATCCAAGCCATGCCCTCTTTACCATCAGGGAAAAGGTACAGGAGACTGAAGACAAGCACTCAGTGGCCAAGGACAGCTTCTTCCCCTCTGCCGTCAGATTCCTGAATAATCAGTGAACCAAAGACACTGCCTGACTTTTTGTGCACTGTTAATTTTATTTTTTATAGTAATGTTGTAAGATGGTTATAATATGTTTGCTCTACGACGCTGCCAGAAAACATCAAATTACATGACTTATTCATGACAATAAATTCTAATTCTGAGCTGTTCCTATCTAAAGGTCATTGAGTTGAATGAGTTTTAATTAAGATCCATGCAAATCTGAAGGCGAGGGCAGAGTTTGGGTGGCCAAATGGCTTCATCTTTCTAGTTTGTTATCAAAAGCACTAATGATACAAAAGGCAAGCAGATGCACATTTCAGCAGGTGTAGGGCCAGTCACAGCTGCATGCAGTTACAAGCAATCCATCATAGAAGGGAAAATCCATCAATATAGGGAACAAGGGTTAGGAGAATCAAATCTGGGATCATTAAGAGGGCAGGGAGGAGGCAGTGAAATGATGATTTAGTTGAACAATCCTGTAGCCTCTCCAGGAACAGGGTACCACAATCTCCTACATGAAGGTTCTGCCTCACTGGGAGGTGACTGCCTTCTGGTCTTTACCTGTTGAGCCCCTCGCCAATAGGAGGCCTTTTGTCATCATCCAGGTACACCGTCACCTCTTTCCTGCGTATGTGGACGATATCGTCGAGGTCCAGGTTGGTCAGGTTCACCACCCCGGGGAAATATACTGAACCGTAACCTGTGATTGAAGAATGCGTTAGTGGTTTCTGCTCCAGGATGAAGACTAACCATTGCCTACCACCCTTCCCTGTGCCCAGACACCTGTGGATTACCTGCCTCCCTTAGTCAAGAAAAAAATCTGACAATCAATGCAAAGGAATGGGGTAAAACTACATGGCAGCAAGGGCCACACTAAACAGGGTCCAAGCAGGCATGGCTCTATCAGACAGGCCAATGGTGTCTTTCTATTGGCCTTCCAAGCTTTGGAGCTGCAGAATATTTTTCTTGTACTACTTCAGCCAAGCAAACTCCTCTGAGAACAGATGGTTGAAAGGATTTGGTGAGCGGGGAAGAGGAGGAATCAATTCCCATGGGATTTCCATTCACGAACCAGCTCTCCAGGTAAACCAGAGGTGTACAATCCAGTGACCAATTTGGGATCAGAGGTGGGGGGGGGGTGGGGGGGGGGGGGGGGGGGGAGATGAGCAAATTTAAATTTTCTTGGGAGTCACTATCTCAGATGATCTTTTCTCGACCCAACACACCAAAAGCACACCAGCGCCTTTACTTCCTCAGGAGTTTGTGGTGGTTCGATGGGACATCAGAAATCCTGGTAAACTTCCACAGATGTATCGTAGAGAGTGTGCTAATTGGCTGCATTATGGCTTGGTACGGGGGACACAATGCCCACCACAAGCGCAAAGCCCTGCAAAAGGTAATGGGCACAACCCAGGACATCACAGGCAAAACCCTTCCCACCATCAAGAATATCTACGGGGAACGCTGGTGTCGGAGAGCAGCAACAATCATCAAAGACCCTCACCACCCAGCACACGCTCTGTTTTCACTGCTACATCAGGAAAGAGGTCTCGGTGCCACAAGACTCGCACCACCAGGTTCAGGAACAGCTATTCCCCCTCCACCCTCAGACTCCTCAACAACAAACTCAATTAGGGACTCGTTTAAGGACTCGTACTTGTGCACTTTATTGTCTGTTTTTCTCTCTCTCTTTTTTTTAAAATTTTTTATTTTTCACACCATAAATAACATTAGCCATGATATACACTTTTTCTTTTTCACACATATACAGTGACTTTTTCTCCCCCCCCCACCCCCTCCTCCCAAGCCACCCCCCCACCCCCCCCTCATCCATTTTAGGTATACAATCTAGGTTGCATTAAACCAGACAGACAACAAAAATACACCAGAAATTCTACTGAGTCCATTCTTTTCTTTCCTTCTCCTTCCATCAACTTAGGTAATGTTTGTCCCCGGTAGGTTTTCGCTATTGTATTTAATGTAAGGCTCCCATATTTGTTTGAATATTTCAATATTATTTCTTAAACTATATGTTATTTTTTCTAATGGAATACATTTATTCATTTCTATATACCATTGTTGTATTTTCAAATGATCTTCCAATTTCCAGGTTGACATAATACATTTTTTTGCTACGGCTAGAGCTATCTTAACAAATCTTTTTTGTGCATCCTCCAAATCAATTCCAAATTCTTTGTTTTTTTATGTTACTTAGGAGAAAGATCTCTGGATTCTTTGGTATATTGTTTTCTGTTATTTTATTTAATATCTGATTGAGATCATCCCAAAATTTTTCTACTCTCTCACATGTCCAGATTGCATGAATTGTTGTTCCCATTTCTTTTTTACATCGTAAACATCTATCAGATACTGTTGGGTCCCATTTTTTTAACTTTTGCGGTGTAACGTATAGTCTGTGTAACCAATTATATTGTATCATACGTAGCCTCGTATTTATTGTATTTCTCATCGTTCCAGAACATAATTTTTCCCATGTTTCCTTTTTTATCTTTATATTTAAATCTTGTTCCCATTTTTGTTTAGTTTTACCATTTGTTTCCTCATTCTCCTTTTCTTGCAGTTTAATATACATATTTGTTGTAAATCTTTTGATTAACATTGTATCTGTAATCACATATTCAAGGTTACTTCCCTCTGGTAAACTCAAATTGCTTCCTAATTTATCCTTCAAGTAGGATCTCAGTTGGTAATATGCCAGCGCTGTATCTCCAGTTATGCAGTTATATTGTACTTATCTCTCATTTGTTCAAAGGATAAGAATCTACTTCCTGAAAAACAATTTTCTATTCTTTAAATCCCTTTTTTTTCCCCATTCTCTAAAGGAAAGGTTATCTATTGTAAAAGGGAGTAGCTTATTTATAGCCCACCTCACTGACAAAAGGCAAAGGAGGAAAAACCCAACACCCAACCCCAACCAACCAATTTTCCCCTGCAACCGCTGCAATCGTGTCTGCCTGTCCCACATCGGACTTGTCAGCCACAAACGAGCCTGCAGCTGACGTGGACTTTTTACCCCCTCCATAAATCTTCGTCCGCGAAGCCAAGCCAAAGAAGAATCCAATTAATATACTTCTCCGGTAAACTGAATTTTTGCAATACTTTGAACAAATAATTCCATTCTACTCTGTCAAAGGCCTTCTCTGCGTCTAAAGCAACTGCTACTGCAGGTGCTTTATTTCCTTCTACTGCATGAATTAAGTTAATAAATTTACAAATATTGTCTGTTGTGCGTCTTTTTTTGATAAATCCAGTTTGGTCTAAATTTACCATTTTAGGTACATAATCTGCTAATCTGTTTGCTAATAGTTTAGCTATTATCTTATAATCTGTGTTTAGCAAAGATATTGGTCTATATGACGCTGGTGAGAGTGGATCTTTCCCTTGTTTTAGTATTACTGTAATTATTGCTGTTTTACATGAATCTGGTAAGCTTTGTGTTTCATCAATCTGGTTGATTACATCCAGGAGGGGCGGAATTAATAAGTCTTTAAATGTTTTGTAGAATTCTATTGGAAATCCATCCTCTCCTGGTGTCTTATTATTTGGTAATTTTTTTATTATCTCTTGTATTTCTACTGTTCCAAATGGTTCTGTTAATTTATTTTGTTCCTCTATTTGTAGTTTTGGTAGTTCAATTTTAGTCAAAACTTCATCTATTTTCCCTTCTTTCCCTTCGTTTTCAGTTCGGTATAATTGTTCATATAATTCTCTAAAGTTTTTCTTAATTTCTTTTGGATTATATGTAATTTGTTTGTCTTTTTTCCTTGATGCCAATACCATTTTCTTAGCTTGTTCTGTCTTAAGCTGCCATGCTAGGATTTTGTGCGTTTTTTCACCTAGTTCATAATATTTCTGTTTTGTCTTCATTATATTTTTCTCTACCTTATATGTTTGTAATGTTTCATATTTTATTTTTTTATCCGCCAATTCTCTTCTTTTAGTTGTATCTTCCTTCATTGCTAATTTTTTTTCTATGTTTACTATTTCCCTTTCCAACTGCTCTGTTTCCTGATTATAGTCCTTCTTCATCTTGGTTACATAACTTATTATTTGCCTCTAATGAATGCTTTCATTGCATCCCATAGTATAAACTTATCTTCCACTGATTCCGTATTTACTTCAAAATACATTTTTAATTGTTTTTCAATAAATTCTCTAAAATCCTGTCTTTTAAGTAGCATGGGGTTTAATCTCCATCTATACATTCTTGGAGGGATGTCCTCTAGTTTTACTGTCAATATTAAGGGTGAATGGTCCGATAGTATTCTCGCTTTATATTCTGTTTTTCTTACTCTATCCTGCATACTAGCTGATAACAAAAATAGGTCTATTCTTGAGTATGTTTTATGTCTAGTCGAGTAGTATGAGTATTCCTTTTCTTTTGGGTTTTGTTTCCTCCATATATCCAAAAGTTTCATTTCTTGCATTGATTTAATTATAAATTTGGTTACTTTGTTCTTTCTGTTAATTTTTTTCCCAGTTTTATCCATATTTGGATCCAAATTCAGGTTGAAATCCCCTCCTATTAGTATGTTCCCTTGCGTATTAGCTACCTTCAAAAAGATATCTTGCATAAACTTTTAATCTTCTTCGTTAGGTGAATATACATTAAGTAGATTCCAAAACTCCGAATATATCTGACATTTTATCATAACATATCTCCCTGCTGGATCTATTATTTCCTCTTCTATTTTAAATGGCACATTTTTACTAATTAATATAGCCACTCCTCTTGCTTTTGAATTATACGATGCTCCTGTTACATGTCCTACACAATCTCTCTTTAATTTCTTGTGCTCCAATTCAGTTAAATGTGTTTCTTGGACAAATGCTATATCAATTTTTTCCTTTTTCAGTAAATTTAGTAGTTTCTTCCTTTTAATTTGGTTATGTATTCCATTAATATTTAAAGTCATATAGTTCAGCGTAGCCATTTTATACTTTGTTTATCTTCTCTTTCCGCTTTTCCATCATTACCTTTCCTCCTTTTCCATTTCTGTTTTCTTATTTTCAACTCTTTATAAGACAACATTCCTACAACATCCAACATTTTCCTTATTCTCCTATTTATATCTTCTTTATCCCCAATCTCCCCTTCCCCTCCTGAGTTGTCCTTTATCCCTTGTCGGACAACCACATCTCCCCTCTCCATTTGGGTTTGCGAATCCACTCGCAAGTGTCAACTGATTTTGCAGTGACCGCTATTTCCCCCCACCCAGCCCCCCCAGAAAAGATTTCACTTTTCATATGTAACAAAGGTCACTCTTTTAATTCCCTCCTTATTCTCTCTATTCCATTACCTTCCCTTATTAATTCTTGTCTATACTATCTATATTTTCCTCTAAGTACAGATACATTCACGTATGCACATTGTATCTATTCACTCTTATACCTCTTTACCCACATACATATCAATCGTGATCATTTTTACTCTCATTACCCGTCTTCATCCCTCAGTCTATTTTCGTAATTGTTCTGCAAATTTTCGTGCTTCTTCTGGATCCGAGAATAGTCTGTTTTGTTGTCCTGGAATAAATATTTTCAATACCGCCGGATGCTTTAGTATAAATTTATACCCTTTCTTCCATAAAATCGCCTTTGCTGTATTGAACTCTTTTCTCTTCTTTAGGAGTTCAAAACTTATATCTGGATAAATGAAGATTTTTTGCCCTTTATACTCCAGTGGTTTGTTGCCCTCTCTTACTTTTTCCATTGTCTTCTCCAGTACCTTTTCTCTTGTAGTATATCTTAGGAATTTTACTACAATAGATCTTGGTTTTTGTTGTGGTTGTGGTTTAGAGGCCAATGCTCTATGTGCCCTTTCTATTTCCATTTCTTGCTGTAGTTCTGGACATCCTAGGGTCTTAGGGATCCAAACTTTTATAAACTCTCTCATATTCTTGCCTTCTTCATCTTCCTTAAGGCCCACTATCTTTATGTTATTTCTTCTGTTATAATTTTCCATTATATCTATTTTCTGAGCTAACAGTTCTTGTGTCTCTTTAACTTTTTTATTAGATTCCTCTAATTTCTTTTTTAAGTCCTCTACCTCCATTTCTACTGCTGTTTCCCGCTCTTCCATCTTGTCCATTCTCTTTCCCATTTCTGTTAAGGTCATATCTATTTTATTCATTTTCTCTTCTGTGTTGTTTATTCTTTTTCTTAAATCATTAAATTCCTGTGTTTGCCATTCTTTAAATGACTCCATGTATCCTTTAATAAGAGAAAGTACCTTCTTTATCTTGCCTTTCCCTTCTTCTTCTATTTCCCTGTACTCTTCCTCTTCCTCTTCTTCTTCCTCTGGGTTGGCCATCTGTTGTTTCTTTGTTGCCCTTTCCTTCTCTTCTTTCTTGTTTCTATTGTCTTCTATGTTCTCTTCTTGCTGCAGGTGTTCTGCAGCTGTCGTTGCCGGCTGTGGAGGTCGACTCCCCAGCTGGTCCCCCCTCCCGTCGGTGTGTTTTTTTTCATGCGCGGCTGCGCACTTTTACTCGGCTCAGCGAGCCATTTTTATAGTCCACTATCTACCGACCTGAGGGAGCGGGTTTCTCTCTCCACCGCGGGCCTCTTCGAACAGGTAAGGCCTTCACCTTCTTCCTCCGTTGTCTTCTCTTCCTCTCTTCTTACCGTTGCTTTCGATTTTTCTTTTTTGTCACCATCTTCTTTCTACCTTTATACTCACTTTTCTTTAACTTTTATTTCTGTGCCTTTGTGTTTTCCTTTGTTTTTCCCGACTTTTCTGGAGAGGGCTGGAGTTCACCGTCCGGCCACTACTCCATCACGTGACTCCTCTCTGTTTTTCTCTCTCTCTGAGGACAGAGATCATGTTGGGCATAGACGGTGCCTGGTCTCATTTACACTTGGTACCCAACATGCCTTTACTGAATGGTGCCCATGTCAGAGTAATAGCTCAGAACAGGCTCGTCAGCCCACAATGGCATTCAAGGCCAGTCCCATTTGCTTGCATCTGGCCCACAGCCTTCTCAACCCTTCCTGCCTTTTAAACATTGTAATCATGTCCACTTCTACAGCTGCCTCCAGCAGCTTATTCCTTGTACCCACCATCCTTTGAGTGAATAGGCTGCCCCTCATCCCCTTTAAATCTCCCCCCCTTTTTGTTCTAGAACCATCTCCCTGGGAAGATTACTGAGCATTCCCTTTATCATGATTTTATAAATCAAAGTCAGCCTCAAACCTGCTGAAGCGCAAAGACAACTCTTTACAATTACAAACTGAGTTATGTGTGCAGTTCATTAGCCGAGAGCGGTCAAGTTCACGGAACCCACTTCAAGCCAGACCTGACCTTTGCGTCCGATGGTGAAGTTCTCCACAATGCATTCACCGTTCTCATTGGTCAGTTGCTGGGCCAGTTCTTCCATCGAGGGGATGGTGTAATAGCCAACTTTGGTCAGTACAATGCCTGGCAAAGGAAGTACGTATTAAACCAGAATGAGTACAGCTAATTGTACACCCTTCAGTTAGAAAACAGTCCCCACCACGTGAACCTTTCACAAAACTTGTTATCTGGAATTCAAGCAACCAGAAATAAAAATTGCAGAAAATAAATAGGTAAAAAATATGGAAGTTTAAAATTACCGCGCCAGGTCATTTAGTTCGCTAATTCACGCAACTCAGAAAATCCAACATCTCCCAATAGGTGCCGGATATCAGCGGTTTTTACCATAATTGATTTTGTACTGTTTTAGTTATATTTTCCCCACAAACTCCACAAGAGCTTTTTTATTTTGTACGTTTCCTTATGACGAATTTCCGATCCCTGGACTGCAGTTACATACGGGGCTTGCTGCACTGCATGTCACGAAGTGAGCCCCTCGACTAGTTTTAAACAAGAGGTTCAGAGAAATTCCTCATGTAGATTTATCAGCCTGAATTAACCCTGGCTTCCTACGGGGGTGGGGGTGTGCTGATGTATGGGACGAGCACGATGGAGAAATCAAGTGGAAGATATTGGAACTTTTGAAATAAAAGCAGACAATGCTGGAAATACTCAGCAGATCATTTGTATGAAAGAGAAAGTTTACACTTCAGGTCCAGAACTTTCAAAACACTGAGGAGCCCAGATCTGAGCTGGTTCTCTCTTCACGGACAGGTAAGTGGAGCTCAGGGTCTTCTCCAAGGTGCCCACAGCATCCTGAGCTTCCAGAAGGGAGAAAAGACACAGAAGAGAGTGTTCTAACAACATGCGTACAGACTCTAGCCACTGAGCTGGGGGAAAAAGCCAATAGGAAGATGCCAATGCCCTGTCCGATAAAGCCTCACCTGCTGGGTGTGGCGGCAAGATGTCATCCACCTCGGGCTCCTGATCCTCCTGCAGGGATCCCTCGATGCAGGATGTGTCCTCACTGCCCCCCTCCAGCGTGCCATTCCGGAGGTTGTTCCTCAGGTTCATCTCTGCGATAGTATCATCCATGGCAGAGATCTGGTGCTTGTTGCTGCTCAGGCCCTCAGGAGTCTGTGGGATCGGCTTCACGATGGTATTGGTGTAACATTTATTCACCTCCAGGTGCTCATCATTCTCCCGCTCCAGCCTGCTTTGCTGTTCACTGGAAAAAATATGGAACAAAGACTAACTACTTGGATCAGTAGGAACTTGGAAATTACCTGAGCAGCCTGGAGATCTCTGGGAACAAGAACGATTCCAGAATAGGATGATGAAGGGTAACTCAGAAGGGGATGGGAGAGTCCGGGGAAGAGGGTCGATATTGATGCCATCTGGTTTGAATACAAGGTGTTCCTCCTCCAATTTGCCCCTTTCCCCATCTCCTTTCCTCCTGCTCCCCCATTAGAGCTACCCTTGGCCCTCTGACCTCCACCCTCACCCTTCTCTCACCTCCCACCTGCAGCCACCTTTCTATTACCTGTCAGCCTGTGCTCCTCCCCCACACCTTTTTATTCAGGAGTCTACCGGTTTTTCCTGATTCCCAATGAAGGGTGCAGGCCCGACACGTTGGTTACCTGCGTGACCTGCTGAGTTTCTCCAGCACATTTGATCCTAACATCTGCAGTCCTTGTTTAAAGCCGGAGAGTAATCTGGTGTACCTCTACTTTAGCAATAGCCTGTTGGAGGAACTCAGCAAGCTGAGCAGAATCCGAGGAGAAGCCCTTTATCAACTTCCTTGAACAAGACAAACAGACACACATGAGAATGCAGGTGCTGACACCTGAAACACCTGCTGGAGGACATCTTCATTTAGATCCCAAGGCCCGCTCCAGAGTCCGGCCGCTGTCTGCCTTCTGAATTAGCTGCATGTTAACTTTCAGTCCTCCCACAGGCAGCAACCCCTTTATTTTAAGGAAGCATTGATTATTTCACATTTCTCCACTTGCATTCAATCGGTCATGTTGCCTTTAGAACCACAGAAAACTACAGCACAACAGGCCCTTCAGCCCATCTATGCCAATCATTCTGCCTCTTCCCACTGACCTGCACCACAACCTTTCGTACCTCTCCCATCCAGGTACCTGCCCAAATTCTTCTTAAATGTCAAAATTGAGCCTGCATCCACCTTTTTCAGCTGGCAGTTTGTGCCACACTCCCACCAATCAGTGGGAACAAGTTTCCCCCTAATGCCCCCTTTAAGCACATCCTCTTTCACCCTTAACCCATGTCCTCCAGTTCTGGTCTCACCCAACCTCAGTGGAAAATGCCCAAACTGGTGTTTGATTTTCATGCATCTTAGTCCTGCCTATCCCTCACTGGCCTTGAGAAGGCAGCAGTGAGGCAATTCATTGGACACCGGAAGTCCTTCTGGCAAAGGTGCACCCAGTGCTGCTGGGGAGAAATTCAGCTTTTGGATCCAGTAACAAAGGGCTAGTGCACTTTGCTGCCAACTGGACCCAAATCCTAAAGCTCAGAGGGGGGAGTTCCACCTCAAAATACAGAGTGGTCCAGGCAGCTGCTGCTCTCACCTTCCAAGGTGGTAGAGGTTGCAGGTTTGGGAACACAGTGTAATTTATATAGGAAAGATAGAGCTACATAACCAACATTTCAGGCTCGAGCCCTTCATCAAGAGCAAAATGTAGACAGGAACCCAAACAAAATGGAGAGGGGAAGGAGCACAGTCCCAAAGGCAGGAGGTCATAGGTGGACAAGAGAGGGAGGGGGCTTGGCTCTGTGAATGGAGAGGGAAGGGAATGGAGAGGGAAGGGAGTGGAGAGCTAGGGGAAAGGGAACCGAAGTAGATGTTAATGCCATCAGGAATAATGCCATTGCTTGCAGATGGCACAATTTCAACGATTTCTTTCAATGGTTCTTTTTAAAAGAACTGGATGAAGAAAGTTAATAATTTCTGAAGGACAAGGACAAAAGGGAATGAACCAATGGAATTCCGTCATCGAAGAGCCTGCCCAGGAACGAGGACGATTCCTCCCTCTCTCCAGTTTAGTGGATCCCACAAGGCTCCAGCTTGTGGTTCAACAGTGCAGCCTGTCACTGGTCTTTACTCCAATCAATGGCCCTTTCATCAGCAAAACCCGCCCCCCCCACCCACCCACCCCACCCACCCACCCCACCCACACACACCCACCCACACACACCCGCCCGCCCAAACACACATCCACCCACCCCCCAACCCCCCCACACACCCGCCCCCCCACCCACCCCCCCACACACACCCACCCACCCCCCCACACACACCCACCCCCCCACACACACCCACCCCCCCCACAACACCCACCCCCCCACAACACCCACCCCCCCACAACACACACCCCCCCACAACACACACCCCCCCACAACACACACCCCCCCACCACACACACCCCCCCACCACACACACCCCCCCACCACACACACCCCCCCACCACACCCACCCCCCCACCACACCCACACACAAACACACACCCACCCACTACACACACACCACACACACACTACACACACACACCCCCACACACTACACACACACACACCCCCACACACTACACACACACCACACACACACCACACACACACCACACACACACCACACACACACCACACACACACTCCCACACCCTGTCAGCAGCTGGTGTTATCAGTTTCCTGAATGACCCTCACGACGGTAGAATTATGATCCCGTTCCTCTGCACCGTCTGATCTCTCCTAGTAACTCTGCACCGTCTACAGCTCCATACTTGTGTACAAAGTAGGGCATATCCAGCTGGACTGCTTATAAAACAAAGTTCTTTGCCCCTTGGTATAAAGGACGAATTTGTAACTTGTATTTGTTTGAGAATGTAACAGCAGGTTTGTCTGCACAAGTCAAATCAAGATGCAAATACTATCTCTCATCCAGCCAGGGCACATTTTACACTGAGGCACAATTTATATCTCCCATGGAACAATAACCCGGAAAGAGTGAATCGCAGGTTGATGGTGGGGGTGGGGGTAAACAAGGCTGGCTCCATTCATCTGCACAAAAATAAAGGGGATGTACTCACGTGACCCCGTTCTCTGGATACTCTGGAGGAGAGGCCAGGTCGTTGAGTTCCTTGTTCAATACTGGCAAGTACAGCGATGAAGCATTCGAGCTCTTCAGTACCAGTTTTTTTATGCTTTTCCTGTTGATGGACAAGGCTGGTGAAAGGGTGGTCTACCATTGGCTAGCAACATTAACTACAAGGGAGTCCTTCAAAAGGAGGGGTGACATCAATCTCCCCAGGACCAGCCCCACAAGTCAACTCCCAGCGACATGGCCAGAGAAACAGCAAGCTTGTGTTGAGGAACAGAAACCAGACAAACCTCAGTCTCAGTTAGGCATTAGCTGGGAAGACTCAGAGGCGTGTAGTGGGATGAGGAGTTGGAGTTCCCAGCTCCATTTCTGGAAGTGTCTCCATGTACAACAATGGCTATGCTCAATGTTAGCCCCACCCAGTTCAATTTTGATCAAGCTGCAGGAAGATGTTGTGAAGCTGAACAGGGTGCAGAGAAGATTTATATGCTTGTAATGAAGGGGGTGGGGAGTTGATGGAAGGGAGACAGAGGCATGGGGAAAGAAAGACTGGGGGAGGGAGGTTAGCAGAATTTTTATTTTCCAGATGAGAGTGCAAATGCAGTCCCCCACTACCATGAATTTTGCAGTCGAGTATCCACATTTGGAGACATCAGAACACCTGAAGTACAATCCTGTGAGATGGGCCACTTGACAACCCTGCCAGGTTAGTTTAACAGAAATTGAAGTCTATGTTGATGCTGTCCAGAGACAGAAGACAAGGTGCTGTTTCTCCAATTTGTGGTGGCCTCGATATGTTGCTACACGAAGCCGTGGACAGAGGAACTAAAATGATTGGCCACTGGAAAGTCCTTGCTGTTGCTCAAGAAAAAGATCTCTACTTATATCCAGTCTCCCTGGTCAAGGCCACACAAACACTAGGGCCTGAGCTACAGGGAGGGGTGGAGCAGGATGGGTCTTTATTCCTTGGAGCGCAGGAGGAAGAGGGGTGGTCTTACAGAGGTGGACAGAATCACGAGGGGAATAGATCGGGTGAACGCAAAGAGACTTTTGCCCAGAGTGGGGGTGGGGGGAATAATTGGTAACTAGGTCACAGAGGTTTAAGGTGAGAGTTTTGGTGGGGGGAGATTTAACAGGAACTTGAAGGGTTACCTTTTTAAAAAAAAAAACAGGGTGGTGGGAGTATGGAACAGGGTGCTGGAGAAGATGGTTGAGATAGGTACTATTGCAAGGTTTAAGACAAAAACATTTGACAGATCTATGGATAAGATAAGATGGGTTTAGAGGAATCTGGGCCAAACTTAGGCAAGTAAGATGAGCTCAGGCAGACAGCCTGGTTGGCAGGAGCCCTGTCCTCGTGCTGTAAAACACTCAACTCTAAATTGAAACTTGGGCAATACACAAATGTGCTGGAGAAATTCAGATTACGCAGCATCAGCGGGAAGGGTAGCCAACATTTCAGGCCCAAGCCCTTTGTCGGGTATATCCAAAAACAGCCAGGTGTCTGAATGAAATGGTGGGCAGGGAGGGTGAAGGGGAGGAAGATGAGCTCACAGGTGGAGAGATGGAAGTGAAGGGACAGAAGCTAGTAGGCAAAGGGCCAGAGGGCAGCTATCTGATAGAAGGTGGGGAGTTAAAGGAAGGAGGTTAGAGAGGTGGTGAAAGAGACCGGAGGAGGGGACTGACAGAAATTCAAATCGATGTTAATAGTCTGGTGGGAGGTTGCAGAGACAGAAGACAAGGTGCTGTTTCTCCAATTTGTGGTGGTACACGAAGCCATGGACAGAGGAACTAAAATGGTTGGCCAGTGGAAGGTCCTTGTTGTTGCTCGAGAAAACGATCCATATCTGAATCCAGTCTCCCTGATGTCAAGGCCACACCAGCACCACCAGATGCAGTATATGACAGCTGCAGATTTACAAAACATGATACAGATTTCTTTGGAAGGCAACCCCTCCATAATGCAGGGGTCAGTCTTAACACAAATCAATCCAGTAGTCCCTGTCTGCACTCTATCTGGCACCTCCAAGTCACAATGCTTAAATACAAGCCATGTCTGGTATATGTGCCATGTTAATTTTAAGTCGGGATTGAGGACTGAACAGTGAGAGCATGCAGACAGCTGCCTCTTCTGCGAGGTCCATCTGCCCTGCACAGTGGGCGCTCCGAACAGGGGAAATGGCAGTGTATTACCTGGGCAAGAAGGTGTCATTGGACAGTGATGTGGGCTCGTCATCATCCAGTCCATCAAAGAGCTGGGACTTGGTGGTCCCAGTGGCCTGCAGGGCCTTTGGCCTCACGCGAGTTGCAGGACGAGGCGTCAGCTTGTAGTGAGTTGGAGTGGTCAGAGCTTTCTGTGCTGCTGGGTTTGTGGGCTTCAATCGCTGCAAGGAAAATTAAAATCTGCATCACCTTGCACGTCACAGTCAACACAAATGCTTTCCTAAATAATTCTTCACATTTATTGTCAGAGTACATACATGACATCACATACAACCCTGAGATACTTCCTCCTGCAGGCCAGGCAGAATTACCACGTATTGGTAATATAAAATAAATTGTACACAATGTACATGTGAATAAATAAAGAAATATAAACAAACCAACTGTGCAATGGGCTGCATAGTTAACGTAGTGGTTAGTGCAACGCCATTACAGCACCGGAGTTTGATTCCTGTGCTGTCTGTGAGGAGTTTGTACATTCTCCCTGTGCCTGCGTGGGTTTCCTCTGGGGAGCTCTGGTTTCCTCCCACCATTTGAAATGTACTAGGGGTTGTAGGTATAACTGGGCAGCTTGGGCTGAAATGGCCTGTATTATGCTGTATGTCTAAATTTAAGATTTAAAATACAGAGAATAAAAAAAAACAATGAAGTGCACAAGTAAGAGTTCTTAAATGAGTCCCTGATTGAGTTTGTTGTTGAGGAGTCTGATGGTGGAAGGAGAAGCAGCTGTTCCTGAACCTGGTGGTGCGAGTCTTGTGGCACCGAGACCTCTTTCCTGATGGCAGCAGCGAGAACAGAGCGTGTGCTGGGTGGTGTGGATCCTTGATGATTGCTGCTGCTCTCTGATGCCAGCGTTCCCTGTAGATCTAGATGGTGGGGAGGGGTTTGCCTGTGATGTCCTGAGCTGTGTCCACTACCTTTTGCAGGGTTTTATGCTCGGGGATATTGGTGTCTCCAGACCAGACCGTGATGCAGCCAGTTCACAGGAGTACTAGAAAGCTGGGGAGATCCTGGAATTGACCTGCCATTCCCACCACACTCCAGAAACATAGCAAGGGATAAAAACTGATCTTCATCTTTGCGAAGCATATCTCCCTCAGACCCATGTCCCCATTGATGAATGACCTGCAGCAGATGTCTCCTCAAGAGCTAAACACTCTTGAAGATGGCAAATTTACGGGGCTCGGGGAAAGGCCCGCCTAAAGTCAATTTGGGTCACATCTTTCAATAGCCGTTGATACACTGCACCATGTCAGTTCTGCAGTGCATTTCTCTTGCAAACACCCGAACAAGGTGGGAGATGTTGGCTATTCTCCCTTTCTTTCATCATTCCGACCATCATTGCACCCCCCCACCCCATGTGTCTGCCGTATGCCCTGGAAGATTTCTGCACTAAAGATCGTTTTGAAACCGTGCATGTGGATACAGAGGGATCACCACCTACAACTACAATTATAACTGTATGTCACTGCACTCGGTAAATTTACCACAGGTCAATCAATAACTGCGTGCTAGAGGAAAAACAAGCGCCTTACCTCTTCTTTCTTCTTGGGATCAACCATGGGATTCCTGAAAAGGGGAGAGTCTCCAAAGGGGGTGTAAGCCAGAGCATTGAGCTGCTGCTGTATCACTGCCTGCTGCGTGGCGGAGGCATTTGGATCGGTCAGACCTGAAACAAAGAGCCAGAGTCCACATCAGCACAGAAACAGGCCTGTCCACAGAGCATTCGCCACCACATCAGCACAGAAACAGGCCTGTCCACAGAGCATTCGCCCACCACTTCAGCACAGAAACAGGCCTGTCCACAGAGCATTCGCCACCACATCAGCACAGAAACAGGCCTGTCCACAGAGCATTCGCCCACCACATCAGCACAGAAACAGGCCTGTCCACAGAGCATTCGCCCACCACATCAGCACAGAAACAGGCCTGTCCACAGAGCATTCGCCCACCACTTCAGCACAGAAACAGGCCTGTCCACAGAGCATTCGCCCACCACTTCAGCACAGAAACAGGCCTGTCCACAGAGCATTCGCCCACCACATCAGCACAGAAACAGGCCTGTCCACAGAGCATTCGCCCACCACTTCAGCACAGAAACAGGCCTGTCCACAGAGCATTCGCCCACCACTTCAGCACAGAAACAGGCCTGTCCACAGAGCATTCGCCCACCACTTCAGCACAGAAACAGGCCTGTCCACAGAGCATTCGCCCACCACTTCAGCACAGAAACAGGCCTGTCCACAGAGCATTCGCCACCACATCAGCACAGAAACAGGCCTGTCCACAGATCATTCGCCCACCACTTCAGCACAGAAACAGGCCTGTCCACAGAGCATTCGCCCACCACATCAGCACAGAAACAGGCCTGTCCACAGAGCATTCGCCCACCACTTCAGCACAGAAACAGGCCTGTCCACAGAGCATTCGCCCACCACTTCAGCACAGAAACAGGCCTGTCCACAGAGCATTCGCCCACCACTTCAGCACAGAAACAGGCCTGTCCACAGAGCATTCGCCCACCACTTCAGCACAGAAACAGGCCTGTCCACAGAGCATTCGCCCACCACTTCAGCACAGAAACAGGCCTGTCCACAGAGCATTCGCCCACCACTTCAGCACAGAAACAGGCCTGTCCACAGAGCATTCGCCCACCACTTCAGCACAGAAACAGGCCTGTCCACAGAGCATTCGCCCACCACTTCAGCACAGAAACAGGCCTGTCCACAGAGCATTCGCCCACCACTTCAGCACAGAAACAGGCCTGTCCACAGAGCATTCGCCCACCACTTCAGCACAGAAACAGGCCTGTCCACAGAGCATTCGCCCACCACTTCAGCACAGAAACAGGCCTGTCCACAGAGCATTCGCCCACCACTTCAGCACAGAAACAGGCCTGTCCACAGAGCATTCGTTCACCACAGGACAAGCTCTTCAAAGTCAAAGAAACATAGGGAGAATTTCCTGCAAGGAAAAATCCACCAGGCAGGGATAAACCACTTTGTCATTGCTTCTTGGTGGACAAGGGCAGCAATGGCTGCAGAATTAACTGGAGGTACTCGAGCTCCTTGAAGAGGAGTCTGTGATTGAAGCCAATCAATATTTGGCTGAAGAGCCTCCAGGAATGTTCCTAATGATTTGAAGAACAGGAGATCTCATCAAATGTCCCTCGTTCTTCTACGTTCCAGAGAATAAAGTCCTCACCTGTTGAACCTTTCCCTGTAACTCAGTTCCTGAAGTCCGGGCAACATCCTGGTAAATCTTCTCTCCACTCTTTCTATCTTATTGATATCTTTCCTGTCATTCGGTGACCAAAACTACACACCATCCTTCAAATTTGGCCTCTCCAATGTCTTGTACAACTTTTCCATAACATCCTAACTCCTGTTTTCAATACTTTGATTTATGAAGGCCATTATGCTATAAAGCTTTTACAACCCTATCCACCTGTGACAGCACTTTCAAGGAATTATGTATCCATATTACCAGATCCCCCTGTTCTACTGCACTCCGCAGCGCCCAACCATTTACTATGTGTGTCCGACCTTGATTTATTCTTCCAAAATGCAACACACTTGTCTACATTAAATTCCATCTGCCATTTTCCAGCCCATTTTGCCAGCTAGTCCAGATCCCTCTGCAACTTTGAAACCCTTCTTCACGGTCCACAACACCTCAATCTTAGTGTCACCTTCAAACTTGCTGATCCAATTTACCACATTATCATTTTTAGAGAAGACAAACGACAATGGTCCCAGCACTGATCCCTGAGGCACACCACTAGTCACAGACCTCCAGTCTGAAAAGCAGCATCCACCACTACTCTCTGGCTTCTCCCGTCCAGCCATTGTCGAATCCAGTTCACTACTTCACCATGAAAACCCAGTGCCTGAACCTTCCTGACTAACTTCCCATTTGGGATAGACAACATCCACAGATTTCCCTTCACCAAAACTTTTCTTTTGAGTCAGTCACTCAGCACTATGTCTTTCCTGACCAGCAAGTATTCAACCACCCTGATCCCAGGTCTAGAGTTTACTCTTCCGCAGCCAGACGCTTCTTGAATGTCACAAGTGAGTGCCTGCCTCCGTGATCCATAGCCCAATGGCTCTTCACCTAGTTTCACTATATCCATGGTGCTTAACAGTGAAGAAGCACTGTTCAAGGTCTGACCCAGACAGTGCAGTGCCAAGACAGACAAGGAGCGTAGTCTCAATGTCTCTTTGGAATGGTACCTAGTATCTTCGGAGAAGTGAGAGATTTAGTCCAAGCCAAGATCAGAAAGGAATAGATCTTTACATTCCCACTCAACAATTGGAAGACAAATTTGCATAAAGGGAGAATAAAACATGTCATCAGCTCACATGATCCCTAATCTGATGCCAAACCCCACTCAAGGCAGTAAACAAGCAGGCGTCTTCCTGCTTATACCTTGACGAAGGGCTCAGACTCAAACGCTGCTGATGTATAGTAAAACCCCTGGATTCCGGTATCTATGTGGAGTGGTAGATGCCAGATAACGGTATTCTCCGGTTGCTGGAGATTGCGTGATTTGTGAACTAACACTGAGGCGCGCCAATTTTAAACTTCTGTATTTCTTATCTATTTACTTACTGCAAATTCTTTGCTGGTTGCTTAAGGCTGCCGGTTGTTTGAGTTACAGAGACAGGGGTTTGTTTCACTGTATCTTTGGTTCCTGTGTGACCTGCTGAGTTTCTCTAGCACTTGTGCGCATTGCACTACAATCATAAGGTCTGCAGACTTTCCCACTTCAAAACAATTCCCTTGCCCTTCAGCACCTATTTGCTGGCTATGGTTTAGAAATAACCCTGGAACAAATTGGCCATCCCTGAAAATGAGAAATGAAAATCACAGGAGCTGCAGCCCATCATGATCTCTGCTACCTCAGAGGCAGGCCATGTTGGCTAGCTATTATCCCACAACTTAGGAGGAGATGCAGAGATATCTGGAGAAGATTTGGGGGATTAACAGAGGCAACTGGAGAAACGAGCAGCAACAGAAAATGGAGACATGCAAGAGCCCAAAAGGAAGATCAGTGCGGAAATCAAAGAAGTTGCAGGAGATGCGGGGTGGGAAGAGAAGCAAGGCAAGAGGAACTGGAACACAAGGGTGAGGAGTTTAAAATCAATATTGGTGAAGGTTGAAGGAGAAAATGGTTTGAGATGATAACTGGAGATGGAGGCGATGTACACAGGTTGGCACAGTTACTTACACACAGCTGCCTGTGGAGCCCCAAATCCCACAGCTGTGTTGGCCGTATTAAATGCACCTGTCCCAAACGCCCCTGCTCCGAGAGTAGTGCCCAGCTTGGGCTGTGTGCTGCCAAACAAGGAGGTCTGCCCCGCTCCGAGTGCTAGGGAACAAGGCAAAGACAATATTTAGAGGGGAAAACAAATCCATCCCCCACAAACCCAGCCCACACACCACTGAAGACATTTAGACACGTAGTAGAGGGCTTTAGGGGGACATGGGATAAATGCATGCTGTAAAATGATGACATTTACTCCACATGTCCGGCAAACCAGCCAGCGTATCCCCCATGGAGAGGCTTGACTCCACTCCCATGGTGAGGCATGTCTGCCCCCTCCCCAGCAGACGACACTCCACCCAACCCTTCTGTAACCAGGAATGCCAACTTACCCACGAATCTAGATGGCCAGCATTGTCCCTGGTGAGAACAACTTCCTGGGCCAGACCAAGTGACCCTTGGAGACTGACTAGTTTCTTTCTGCAATCTCTTTTGTTCTTTTAACAACTGACATTTCTATGACATCCATTTCCCACCACTTTCCAACTCTGAGAGGACACTGCTACAGCAGAGTAACTGCAGATGGCTTCATGTCCCATCAAGCACCTCCTCCTTCTCTCCCCCCCCACCCAAACACTTTTATCCTCATGCCTCGTTTATCCAACAGCTCACTGAAAATGGCCACGCAAGAAAATGGGGTGGAAAAGGTGTGTGGCATGCTTGGCTTCGCTGGGTGGGGCCACTGAGTATAAAAGTGGGGTCACTTTGTAGCTGTATTAAACTATGGTCAGGTCGCAATTCTGGTTGCCGATTAGAGGAAGGATGTAGAGGCTTTGGAAAGGGGACAGAGAGGTTTACTTGGACGTGGCCTGGTTTAGAGGGGGAGAGAGTGGACCAACTTGGGTTTTTTTGACTGGAGTGCAGAAGGCTGAGGGGAGACATGATAGAGATTGAAAATAATTTTCTAAAAAAAAAAAAAATCGCAAGAGTCATTGATAGGGCGGGCAGACAGAATCTTTACCCCAAGGTAAAAGCATCACACACCGGAGGACATATGCTTAAGGTGAGGGGAAAGGACATTTAGGGTAAAGGTGCCTGGAGCAGGATGCCAGAAGCAGTGGCGGATGCAAAAACAATAGTTGTATTTGAGGTTTCTTGAGAGACCCATGGAGGGGATATTCATCAGGTGAAATCAGCAGAATTTATCGCTTTGATTCGGACATCGTGTTTGGGACAGGCACGTGAGCAGGACAGTTCGGGGTTCTGTAGTAAGCTACCTTGATATAACTCGTCATGACATTGGCCATTTCAGAAATATCCCAGATATTCGAATCTCTTCTACTGTTGCACTATGTAGGGCAAAGTCCACTATGTGCGATAACGGGTTACCCAACTTTGTAAATCTAATTCAATGCAACAGGATTAACAAAGAAAGCCTGAAGAGAGAGGAGATAGTGGAATACAGAGCAAAAACACACTGCTCAAGGCACTAAGCATTCAAACAGCATCTATGGGGAGGGAAGGAACTGCGCCTGTTTCAGAATGAGATCCTGTATCAGGACAGAGTGGGGAAGGAAGATGGTTGGTACAGAAGGGAGGGTGTAGGGTGATAGAGGGGGCCTCTTGGGATTTTTATAAACCTTGATCACGTCTCCCCTGTGCCTTTGGCACTCGACAAAACAACCCAAGTTGGTGTTAGAGGGACTGATGAGGGGTGGGGAGGGAAGGTAGTTAGTATAGAAGGGAGGGGGGCCAGGGTTGATAGAGGGATTGATGAGGGGTGGGGAGGGAAGGTAGTTGGTAAAGAAGTGAGGGGGGCTGGGGGTGATAGAGGGACTGATGAGGGGTGGGGGGAGCCGGGGGTGATAGAGGGACCGATAAGGGGTGGGGAGGGAAGGTAGTTGGTAATGGGGGGGGCCGGGCATGTTAGTGGGACTGATCAGGGTAGAGGATGACAAGCAAATGCAGCAATGTGGGGTGAGGGTAGAGGGAATAAATTGGGAGACAGAGGCAAGTGGATGATAGATGGAAGCAGACTGAGGGGATTAAGAGAACCCCTAGAGTCAGGGGTGGGGAAGCACGAATGGAGGCGACAGGCAGTGTCACAAAAAAGACTGGAATCTGATGAGGCAGGCCTTCTCCTCCAGCCCTGTGGCCGTCATACCAGGGAGCCCCAAGAGCAGATGCCTCAGAAGGTGCTGTTGATGTTTCTAAAGGACTGACTAAGGAGGGTTGTGGTGGACAGAGGCAGGCACCCACATTACCCCTCTGCTGGGAATCTTCCTCTCTCTTCACCAAATGGCTCACCTGATCCAAATCCAGCCCCGAGTGTGGATCCAAGGGCTCCAGCCGCAGGTTTGGTCCCAAACAATCCGCCCGTCACTGCATTGGCTCCAAATCCTGGGAAACCAGAGCCAAAGTTCGCGTGGATTTATAAATGACGGTGCGGACCCAGAAGAGCAGGGAGCAGAAACACCACTGCTGTGTAGGGTCCTAATGCCGATGGCTGCATACAGGCTTTAAACAGCCTGTTAAAAGAGTCAACAGTTTTTTAAAAACCCTACAAGTTCTGTGCCCAACATGGCAGCGCCTGTGCTGGGCAGTGACTATGAGGGGTTGCAGACTCTGGGGGAGCAGCAGGTTGGTGCTGGGCCCCAGAAAAGGGGAGAACAATTCCAGCCCCCCACCCCCCCGACATTGAGAAGGAAAGCAGAGGAGATGATCCTGCAGGATGGTGACCACAACAAGGGGCAGTGAGAGTCTTAGCAGCTGAAGGTCATACACAGGCTGTGGACTTCTGGAGAGTGATTCATGGGAAGCAGGAGTCAGAACTGGGATTCGAGAGGGTGCTGAGGGCAAGAAGGGCTCCCTGATCTTGTCGGAGGTTTAGATCTAGAGCTCTGGTTGCCGATGGATCGCATGGGTTGTACGCAAATCCACAGACACTCAGTGGGGGGGGGGGGGGGGGGGGTCGCTCGCACGCACGCACGCACGCACGCACGCACGCACGCACGCACGCACGCACGCACGCACGCACGCACGCACGCACGCACGCACGCACGCACGCACGCACGCACGCACGCACGCACGCACGCACGCACGCACGCACGCACGCACGCACGCACGCACGCACGCACGCACGCACGCACGCACGCACGCACGCACGCACGCACGCACGCACGCACGCACGCACGCACGCACGCACGCACGCACGCACGCACGCTCTTTTGCTTCTTTCTTGTTAGGAGCGCCAGGCACTACTCATGGCAACTATTTCCCTTGTGGCAGACAAAAATCGAAGTATCTTAAAATTTTTGTCTTATTTTGTGACAATAAAAGAAACCTCCAGTCGACCCGCCACAACAACATGCACTGTCTGACCCACTACTGCCTACCCCTGCAGACCCGTAGGGAAAGGGATTTAACCTTCATTTCATTGTCTGGTCCCAGAGAGCATGGACCTGGAACAGGGATAAGAGCAATTGGGTGTAATTAGGGGCTTATGGACCAAAAGGGCCTGTTACTGTGCTATGTCTAAATTTAAAAATGGAGCAGAGATCCCACAGAGTGGAAATGGCAATCAAAATACACTAACATGATGTGTCAGTACTGCAACTCCCCCAGAGTCTGCAAAAGCAAGCTATGCGAGAAATTCCTTGTAGCCAATGTTAATCAGATCTAAACACTCAGCTCAGGGCACTACACAAAGGACAGACTCATCTTGGGAGAGCAGCAATAGATTTTAAATGGTAAAAACCAGTTAAGGTTTAATCAAAAAGGTTAAAAAAACAAATTACATCTTCACAATGAGGAGCAGGGTGGGTGGAAATTCAGTGGGGAATTCCCAGAGTTTAGCGCCCAGGCAGTGAAGGTATAGTTGTCTACGCTGGAACGATGGAAACTCAAGGACATGAAGGAATTGGGAGACTCAGTTAACCTGAAAGGTTACAAGGCCAGAGATTCCAGAGGTGAGAAGGGGCAAAAGTAGGGAGAAGCTACCTCTTGCCAACCCCCTCTGTGCTGCTGTCTGGATCACATGATCATTATCAACCTGGGCTGGGCAGGAAGAGGTGAGCAATCCTTCAGAGAATCTACAGCAAAGCAGAGATGTCCAAAGGTTTGTTGGTTTCATTGCATGGAATTTTGGTTGGGGGGGGGGGGGGTCAGTGGGTGGGGTGGCAGGAGAAGATGTAGGAATACAGAAAGACTGGTCCCGTGTACATACCAAAGCTTGATGTGTTAGCACCAGCCCCAATGGTCAGGTTTGGCTTCGCACCAAATAGCCCAGCACCCGCAGTGCCGAAAGTGGATGCAGTTGTGGTGGCAGTGCCAAATCCAGCTGGCTTGTTGGTAAACAGGGTCTGTGGATAGAAGGTGGGGGGGTGGGGCGAATGGGAGGAAGAGGATAAAAGATTGAATCAAGGTGCAACCCTATTTTAGAGTTAGAGAATCTAACATACAGCAGGTATGCAGACCCTTCAGTTTAACCTGCCTGAGCTAGACCCGAATCTGTCTAACCCTTTCCTATCTACATACCTGCCCCAGTACCATTTAAATTTAGACATACAGCATGGTACAGGCCCTTTCAACCCACAAGCCGGTGCTGCCCATTTACATCCAATTAACCCTCAACCTCTGATCTGTTTTGAATGGTGGGAGGAAACCAGAACCTCTGGGGAAAGCCCACGCAGGGAAAACGTACAAACTCCTTGGACAGCATGGGATTTAAACCCCGGTCCAGATCGCTGACACTGTAACAGCGTTGTGCTAATTTTGGCTGATAATTAACAATTGTAATCGTCTGCATCTTCTGGCAGCTCATTCCATGGACCCACCACCCTGTGCCTGAACACACTCTCAGCTGGTGAGAAAACTATGCTACAATTCATCTATCCATCTTGGCCCATCCCTGCAAGATGCCGAACTGTACTATGGGGGCCATGCTCAACATTCCTCTCCAAGGGCTGCTTGGCTGCGAAACCCACCTTGCTCAGCACTGGTACTTATGTTCCAGGAGGTCCTTCCTCCCTCCCATCACTTTTCCTTACTCCACACATTGATCAGCCATTTTCCATGGGAGCAAGTTTCACATTATGTCTCTCTGGGGGAAGAGGTTTCTTCTGAAATCCCTCTGGATTTACGTTATTTTGTACTAATGTAGAGTGTGATATTATTTATCAACATTACAGCACAGAAACAGACCCCTCCATTCTGTGCTAATCATTTTTCTGCACAGTCCCACTGACCTGCACCCAGTCCATACCTCTCTTACCCATGGACCTGTCCAAATTCTTCTTAAATGTTAAATTTGAGCCTTCATTCACCACCTCAGTTGGCAGCTTGTTCCACACTCCCACCTCTCTTTGTGTGAAGTTCTCCTAAACTTTTCCCCTTTCACTCTTAACCCATGCCTTCTGGTTTGTATCTACTTGTTCAAAGACCTTTACAAGGTCACACAGTAAAGAGCCCAGTCAACAGGCACCTTACCCACTGCACGTCCTTTCCAGAAGACAACAAGCAGAGCTCCAACACAATCAATGTTGATTACAAGAAGATCCCTCTACTCTGTATTAATTAATGGCACTGCTGGCTATACTTCCACTCTACTGATTGGTGAACAAGAGTGATCAGAGATCAGCTGACCTCACACGTTGCATAGATGGCCAGAGATTGCTCCCTGTCCCACAACATGAGGAACAGTGCACCCGCAGCATGCCAGAACTTACATTGTTGACGTTAGTGAAAGCTGCATTGGCGGTGCCGAACAGGCCTCCCCCAGCGCCAAATGCAGTCCCAGTGCTGGTGTTGGTTCCAAAAATCCCTCCTGACTGAGTGGCTTGCGCAGTTCCAAATAAACTCTGTGGGGAGGAGAGGATAGGGTTAGAGCTCAGCGAGAAATACAAGCAGTACAACAGAAGTGCTAGAGAAGCTCTGCACCTCACACAGCATCAATAGGAAGAAGCAGGTCAATGTTCTGTACCCGAACTCTTCCTTGGGAGCGTCGAGGATTAGGCAGATGCCCAAAAGGAGCATAGGCCAAAAGGCAAGAGGAGATAGGTGGATATGAGAGAGGGAAGGAGCTGAGGTAATGGGAGAAAAATGTCAGAGACCAAGAAAGATGTTTCTTGAAAAGAAGGGAGAGGGGGAAGCTTCAGGAAGGGGGATAGAGGGGCAAAGAGAAAGAATAAAGAAGAAAATCCCAGTGTGTGGTGCAGCACAAAAATTTTGATGCTGTTTAGTTGGAGACTACCCAGATGGGATACAAGGAGTGGTCCCTCCTTGATCTGGCAGAACACGAGTCCACAGACAGACACAAATTAAAATTTCTCTGTTTGGCCTGCAGGGAAAAAGAATCACAGGGTGTACATGATGTATTTTTAAATTTAGACATACAGTACGGTAACAGGCCATTTTGGCCCATGGGTCTGTGCTGTCCAATTTAAAGCCAATTAGCCCACACCCCTGGCACATTTCCAATGGTGGGAGGAAACCGGAACCCCCAGGGAAAATCCATGGAGACACAGGGAGAAGATACAAACACCTTTCAGACACAGATTCGAACCCTGGTCCTAATTGTTGGCTCTGTAATGTATATACTCTGATAATCAATTTGAACATGGTGGTGTGGAATTAAAGTGGTTTGGCCACTGGGAGGACCTTGCTGTTGCATCAGACAAAGTAACGGTCTTCAATGACATGATCTCCCAGTCTGTTAAGTCTCCCCGATTTAGAAGATGCTGTATCACCAATACTGGATACAGTAAATGACCCTTGTAGTGTCACTCAGAAGGATGGTTTGGGGCCCCAAATACAAGGTTGCATTTCTAAAGCATCCTCATTAGTGATCATAAAGCACTTTACAATTAGAAAAATACAGTGACCAGTTTACAAGGTCATAATCTGCACTCCAATGAAGTGAAAACACTCAACCAATCAAACAGTGTCCTTTATATAGCAAAAATAAAGGGACATCATCAATGTTTCAGGCTTAGAAACATAGAAAATAGGTGTAGGAGGAGGCCATTTGGCCCTTCAAGCCTACACCACCATTCAATATGATCATGGCTGATCAGTACCCAGTTCCTGCCCTATCCCCATGCCCCCTGATCCCCTTGGTCACAAGGGCCAAATCTAACCTACACTTAAATATTGACGGGGAACCGGGCTCAACTACTTCCTGTGGCAAAGAATTCCACACATTTACCACTCTCTGAGAGAAGAAATTTTTCCTCATCTCAGTCCTAAAAAAATTCCCCCTTATCCTTAAACTATGGCCCCTGATTCTGGTTTTTCCCAGCATTGGAAACAACCTTCCTGCGTCTAGTCTGTCTAAACCCTTAAGAATTTTATGTTTCAATGAGATCCTCCCTCAATCTTCTAAATTCCTGAGAATACAAGCCTAGTCTGTCCAACCTTTCTTCATATGCGAGTCCCTCCATCCCCGGTATCACCCTAGTGAACCTTCTCTGCACCCCCTCCATGGCGAGGATGTCCTTCCTCAGATAAGGCGACCAAAACTGAACGCAGTACTCCAGGTGTGGTCTCACCAAGGCCCTGTACAGCTGCAGCAAGATCTCCCTACTCCTGAACTCAAATCCTCTCGCTATGAACACCAACATATCATTTGCCCTCCTCATTGCCTGCTGTACCTGCAGGCCCACTTTCAACGAATGATGCATAGCAACACCCAAATCTCACTGCTTCACCCCTTTTCCTAAACAGATACCATTTAAATAATAATCCTTTTTCCTGTTCTCTCCTCCAAAGTGAATAACCTCGCTTGAACCGGACGCCTGTCTACATTTTGCTCATACCTTGATCAACGGCTCAAGCCCAAACATTGGTTCTGTACCTTTCTCTTTGCTGTATAAAGGACACTGTTTGACCTGCTGAGTTTCTCCAGCATTGTTTTTACTTTAACCACAGTGTCTGCGGACTTTCATGTTACTTCTAGCTCTTCAAATGATTTGGGTTGAGAGCCATATATTAGCCAGGACCAGAAAGCGCTCATAGTCGTGGATCTCTTGCAGATCAGCACCTCAAATTCAGCATCTCATCCAGACGGTCAGCACCTTTCCCAGAATTGCCCAGAACTGTTACAGTGTTTCCCTGCACCACTCCTCAGATACCAAAGCACATCTTGCCTGCATGCAGCAAGATGCACCACAGAGGTGTGAAGTCAGACAGCGGGCTCTGGCACTTCCTCCCATTGTCCTGGCCCACCCTCTGGTCATTCACACTCATCTTATACTAATCCCATTTTATTCTCCCTGCATTCCCATCAACTACCCTCAAATTCTACCCCTCACCACATTTTTGGGGCTTGCTTGTCTTGGAGTTGGGGAGGGGGGGGGGTGGGGAAGGCCAGATGATTGGGGAGTGGGGGAGGGTGTGGAACAGGACTCATCCAGTCAGGAGTGAACCTTGGCCTCTGGGGCAACGAGGCCGCAGCTCAGGATATTACCAACTCCAACAAGAGGCAGCCCAACCACCAACCTTTGATATTTACTGGGATTTTCCATGGAACTGTACAGCATGTTTACAAGGCAATTGGCCTAACTCAACATTGCCTACCTGAGGTAAGTCAGTGCTTGAACCACATCCCCCAAATCTTTCCACTCCATATGCCTGTCCAATACCTTTTAAATATTGGAACCAAACCCATCTCCCCCACTTACTCTGGCAGCTCATCCACATACCTACCCCTCTTAAACCTTTCCATTCTACCACCCTATGCCCCCTGAAGTGGAGCTCATCCATACCTACCATGGTCATGTATACCCCAGCCCTCTCCTCTGCAGACTTACCATGCTGTTGGTATTGGGCTGCCCCAGTGTGTTGGCAGTGCCGAAGCCAAAGCCAGGGCTCTGCGTGGTGGTGGCCAATCCAAAGGGCTTGGTTCCAAAGAGGCTGCCAGAAGGCTGCGCCTGTCCGAAGAGACCTCCAGTGGATGTGCCAAAGGCACCAGTACCTGAAAGACAGATATCCTGGCATCAGTGGGCAGCAGCAAACCCCACTATAACGGTGTGGAGCCAAAGGCCATGTTTTGCCACAAAACCAGGTCTTTCATCCCCAAGCTTTTAATGAAACAAAGCCCACCTGAAACCCTGCCCCATGTTCCTTACCAACACTGATCAATCCTTTATCAAGTTGTGGTTTAAAATTAAACAGCAATTGCCATCTGCACCAGGAGTTCCTCCCTCTCCCCATCAATGTGATCTTCTGGGATTGTGGTCTTAACGGGGCGTGCAAAATTATTGAAGACCCCTTTCAGCTGCACCCATTGGGGAAGAGATCCAGGAGGATCAGAGCCAGCACCACCAGGCTGAAGAACAGCTTCTTCCCACGGGCAGCAAGAACGCTGAACGACCAACAGAACTGCTCACACTGACCCTCCAAGACTCTCACGTTCATGAAGCAATACTTATTTACTTATTTAATATAAACACTTGTCCTGCATATGTATCGGTTGTCTGTAGTGTGTTATGTCTGACTGTGTGCTCGTGTTTTACACCGAGAACCAGAGGACGCTGTTTCGTCAAGTTGTCATCTGATTGTACAAGTACAATAAACTTGACTTGAGTTCCAAGTTTCTACTACCCTGCGCGGAAGACTTTTCTCATCTTACACCTGACCTTGCTCCAAATTTCTGCCTACACAAAAACCCACGTTAAATAAACGTGGACACCAGCGAGGATGTTAAATAATGTGGAGACCAGCGAGCAGCTTCCTTCTCATCCCACTGTAACGTGCAATTGTCCAGACAACCAATCCCCTCCCCTCCTCCAAACTCAAACAGAATGGAGTTATGGAAAAGAAGGCAGAGTCTGGTACCGTCTTGGGACAAGGCCAGTCATTCATACTCAATACTTGGGGATCGTCTACCCCAGACACCTGTAGATATTCAGTTGCGTACTTCCAAGATAAGAGAATTTTAGACTTGGTGAGAATCAGATAAGAGATCAGGACAGCAGGGTGAAGAATCCATCTCCTACTCACTAAACAGCAGAGCAGGCCAAGAGAACGAGTGGCCCTGTTCTTGCTGCTACTTGTACAGCAGAAGTCCAAATATTTGGATGACAGAAATCCACACCACCCGACCATCCAAACTTTTAAATTTAGCAGGCTTTTGTGTGCGTGCATCCAGGCATAAGTGCTACGGATGCCCAGCGGCAACAAGCCACCACTCTATTTTTCTTTAAAACTGCTCGTTTTGATAAATGAAGCATGTTGTATTTGTTAATGAATAAACTATCAAAATTTACTTGTTCATCTCCTATATTCCTCCTTAAATATTAATTTTTAAAGTACTGCCTGAGAATCTGGACGAACCCAATCCCCGAGCAGTCTGGATTTCTGGACTTCTACTGTAACTTGTTTCTCCACCCCAAAGGGTTCAACTGTTCAAAAAAATGTTCAGTGTGAATGACTGAAAGGTGCAAAGTGGAATAGGAGCCCTCAAAGATGAGTATCTCTGACTAATTAATCAAATTTAAATGGCATCCTTAGCCAAGAACTAAATAGCATTTGGCAGCAGAACCTGTTAACACCATACATGTAGGCTTGGGGAACTCAAACAGGGCAGAGTGACAAGTTCAGTGGGAGGAAGGATCAGGAAAAGCCTCCATCAACTGGTAGTGCAGGCATTAGTAAAGGTATCTGAAAATGGGTAAAGCACCATGGGCAATGCAGAACAGAAGAAACATCTATTCAGGAGTTACTGCAATACCCAGGAGCCCATTCCCTCTTCCTGCATTTATCAGGAACAGTAGATTTGGTTGGGACAGCTTGAATCCTATCTGGAGTTTGCAATCAATGGCAAAGAGATTACAGCGTCAACCACTCCAAAATGTTTCTCCATCCTTTGAAAGATTCTTGTACTTAGCTGCTGACCAACTGATGTCTCTTTCCACAAGACTGAAAACGTACTTAAAACTCAAACAGCTTCACAACTCTTTGCAGGCATGCAAGTTGGACACATTCAACTGTCCAAACACCCAAAGTTGAAAGATGAGGGAGCCACAGTTAGCCATTCATTCCAGTAAGACATTATAGAATCCAGGACCAGGTGAAGGCCACTCAGTCTTTTGAGCCTGTTCTACCATTCAATATGATCAGGTGAATTCAGTACCCCATTCCTGCTTTCTCTCCCCACCACTTGATCTCTTTTGACAAGGCCCCATCCAATTCCCTTCTGAATACTCCTGACAAACTGGCCTCAATAACTTTCTTGTAGGGAGGTCCACAAGTTCAGTACTGAGTGAAGAAGTTTCTCCTCATCTCGGTCCGAATTGGCTTTCTCCTTCGACTGTTACCTTTTGTTTTAGACTTACCCAACATCCAGAACATTTGTCCTGCATCTAACCTGTCCAGTCCTGACAAAACCCAGCCCATTTTTAATTAAAGAAGCTTGCCTTTCGAGGGGAAAAAGGAATGTTAACATGTTTGCAATCTTGGTAATTGTAGAACTGGACTAAAAACCTAGAATAAGTAGACTGAGATGGAGGGTCTTGTCTACATTCAAGCCCAGCCTCAGAAATGATTTGATCTTTTACTATACACTCAACAGGTCAGTCTGAAAACAGTTCAAGGAACAACCAAAAAAGGGCAAAGCCTGGCCTTACAACAATCGACTTTTCAATGACATGTCATTTCCCATTACTCAAATTTCTTCATCATCAAATAGTTGCTAGAGGACATTGACCCCCTCTTGTCTACACCAGCTTTCTCCTTTTTTCACCCATCAGCCCTTTCTCATTTGCCTTGGAAATTTTCTTCAACCCACTCCAAATTGTCTCGATGGAACCTCCCTTCACTAGATCTACTAGAGAAACTCATTGGGTTGAGCAGCAGTGGGAATAAAAGAATGGTCAACATTTCAGGCTGGAACCCTTTGTCAAGAATGTTGTCCTGACAGAAGGTTCCAGGACGATTCTTTTTCTCCCATTGATGTTGCTCGACCCACTGAGTCCCTCCTGCAAATACTGTTGCTGCAGAATACAGCATCTGCACTTTTCCCGTGTCCGACATCTATTTTACTCAAGGGTCAGCTCATCCTGTGGCCGGAAATGAACTCCCCACCCACCTTGAGCACCTGGCACTGCAGCCACTATACAGTTCACAATAGTTCCTAAGAAAGTTCTCCTCCAACTCAATTTACTTACCCCTGACCCCTTTTTGGCTCCAAAGCATGGAGTTCCTTCCCCAGTCAACTGCACCTGTGCAGCCACTCATGGACAGAGAGAGCTAGTGTTGCATTGCTATTCTCCCTGTACAGAATAGCCAGCACACCCTGTGACGAAATGCTGACAGCAAGCATGCAGAGACTGCTAGACCCAGAGCAGGATGAAGGGTGACACACTACGGACGAGGTGGTTGCGAGATGGCATTCGGCTGCAATGCAGTCACAGTCAGACAGCCTGCTGATGAGACTCCCCAAGGGCAGCTGTTGAGAATGTGGAGAGCAGTGAAATCCCTGTACAAGCAAATAGCGGATGCTTTCAATCAAGGATGCAAAGCTGAAGCAGGATTCCAGAAAGTCGAAGAGGTAATACTGACTTCCTGCAAAAAAAAAGTTGTGGCTTTGCTATCAACTGAGCCATTACCCGCGACCTGCGGAGGAGAGTCCCTACCTGTTTTTTGAAGAATGGGCCCACAGCCTGCTCCCAGCATACCCACTTTCGATAGGAGCCCAGTGTCTGAGGAGAGGAAGTTACTCATTCAATGTTGGATTTTCAAAAAGCTACCACAACACATCTGAAGGGGGTGTCAAGTCTACAGGTCTGGGCTTCATGGATACAAGGGACAATATGCCAGTGGGAGCTGTTCCAGGGAGCAGGAACAACAGCCAGAACCTGAAGAATCACACCCTTCAGGGACGAAGAAAATCAGCAACTTAAAAAAAAATGTACAAACCCATGGTTTTTTTTTTAAAAAGCACATCCTGTTGCGGCAGTGACTAGAAGCTTAAGTCCAGCTCAGCAGGGGATAACCCAGTGGCCAGGATCAGTAATACAAGATTTCAAATCTCTCACTGGCATACAATGTCCAGTCAGGAATCCCATTTTCTCCATCCCATTTAGGAAGATCATAGCTGATCTATTGCTTCAGGTTGCCTGTAATGCCTCACCCTCTCTCCCCAGCAGGCTTGGGTACACATTGGCTGAACATCCACAACACTAGAGATTTCCAAACATTCACAAACTTGGCATTATGAAACATCTCTCATGGCTTCGGGGTATGAAGCCCCCAATGTAAGCTCACGGTCACACCTTCAACCTCTACCAGAATCCTGTCTCTAAACACAATCTTCTACTCCCCACTGAGTGGGTCATTTTACTCAAACTCGCATGGTTGAGTTGAAACCTCACTGACTCCAAGGCGAACGTGCTTGGGTGGGGAGTTACATACAATATGGGTTGCTTGGTCTCGAGTGACTTGTGTTGCATCCTTCCCACCAACCACCTGGAACACTGCAGCATCGAAACGAGCCCTGCAACTCATCCAGTCCTCACCAAACTATTATTATTCTCCCCAGTCCCATAGACCTGAACCCAGACCATAGCCCTCCCTCTGCACACTTCCCATCCACGTACCCATCCTTAAATGTTGAAACTGAACCAGTATCCGCCACTTCTGCTGGCACTCACTCCACACTAACCAAGCTCCCCTTAAACAATTCACCTTGCACCCTTAACTTGTGTCCTCTGGTTCTCGACCTGCCCATCCTCAGTGGAAAAGCATCAACCCATTAAAATAAAAGCCAATGAACCTCACCTTCCCAAACCTAGGTCAACTTTGTCTTGTGTGCTAACACTCCCAGCCTTTAATACATCATTCACACGTTGCTTATTCCAAGTTATGCTTTTGCAAACATGAAAAAGCCTTTACCATACAGAACATTTCCGATTATCCGAAAACCACAACCAAAATTCTCACTTATCCTAAAAAAAATTTCAGCAGGTGACATGATGGCACAAACTGAAAAAAATCTTTTCTTAAATTTATGCATTTATCTTATTTTATAAACAGAAATCACATTGTTTTTTGGTAAGAATTAAACGTTATTTCATGCTTGAAAAACTCTCCCGTTGTTTTTTCTTGGTTTTGACCGCTGATACAAGTCTTCTGTTGACGATACTGGCTGCTTAAAGCAATTTCTCAGTTACCCAAAAAATCTGCTTAATCGTAAAACGTCCGATCCCAAGCATTTGGGATCATTAGAAATGTACTGTATTACATTTCATCCACCCCCTCACCACTTGCTTCGACGGTCTTTATCTCCGCATCCTCTTTGTGGGCCACTTTCCCATCCAGTTTTTTTAAGATCAGCAAACATGGAGAAATTACCTTTGTATGTCGTTAGTACCCCCTGGAAATGCCTGGAAGCTTCCCAGTCAAGTCTGTCAAACTGAACACAATCTATTTGTTGATGCTCATTTTCAATCGCACATAGTTTTGCCCACACTAGCAAAATAGCCTAACTGCACATCTTTTGATGCAAGAATCTTTGGTGGGTCAACTCGTCAAATCCAAACTTGAGATACATTCTCCTTACCCATCCCATTTTGTCGACAGCTAATATGGAGAGAACTGTCCAAGGTTCCATCTTCTCCTTCCTTCTTTTCTTGAAAACCTGCTTCACCGCAGTTGTCTACTTTCTAACCCCTGCTGGAATGGTCCCAGAATTTGGGGAATGTAAGACCATCATCCATCCACTAACATTGTGGCCATTTCTTTAAAAACTTGCAATCCAGGCTCAGTGAAACCGGCAGTAACTTTTGCTGCAAGTTTCTCCTGAAGGTCCTCGAGGTTACACATGATGGACAAAGTTAGCAACAAAAGCAATTGGAAACACCACAAGTATATCAACTTGGGAAGGAAGCAGAGGTTACACAAGACCGGAAGGGTTCACCGCTCCACATCACCCAAATGAAACAGAGGCCATTTTACTCCAGATGCCAGGTAACACCAAGCACCGCCAGCATTTTCTAGTGCATGGATGACCCTCTCCTTCAGACAGCAAGGCAACATGCACTTAAAAGTAATAGGGTTCAAGCACAAGACAGGTAGCCTCTAACCCCAGTCCAATGCATCTTCTAACTCCCACAAGCCAGAGTTGATTTAATGACAGGACAACAGAGAGCCACTCAGATCCACATCTAAGTGACATTTCCTGACCAGCCCCTAGGAAACAACAACCTGAAATGCACCATGATAACAGTGAGCAAGTCTGCAATGCAGCACCATTCACAAAAGGGCATATGGAAACAGGGCTGGGTGAATACTCACAGCCCGCTTCTCACCAACCACCTGGAGCCCTCTCCCCATTAACTACTGGCACGTCAGTATGAGCTGAAATATGCAGGACACTCAGGGGCTTGACAGGTTCCGCCTGCAGCTGACGTGGACATTACCCCTCCATAAATCTTCGTCCGCGAAGCCAAGCCAAAGAAAGAAGAAGGAACTTCTAGCGGAAGATGGTGCAGCTCTGGAATTCTGGGAGGTGGGGTGGAGGGGAGGACATTCTAAGAAATGGGAGATACATTTCTTAAAGGAAAGGGAATTGAGGGTTTGGGGAAACAGAGAACTACCAGTCATTGACTGGGCAGGTTTGAATCACTGAGAAGCATACTCCTGCTACTATACGTTCTTGTAGGTGTAATCCATTGTGGATCCAGGCCTGGATACCTGGTCTCATTCACCGTTGCCACATCCTGTAGGCCGATGTGCGTTGAGTATAGAAGCAGGGAGGTTTGGAAAATGAGTCTGCCTCACCCCAATGACTGCAAAGGAGAACACCAAGTGCTGACTGGAAGGAAGAGAAAGAAGGGCTGAGATTGCATGCAGTGCCAAAGCAACAGAATCCACCAGCACTTTGCAGTGACTTAACCATCACCCCTCACTAGTCTTGCTTCCTCAGGCATCTCTCGTGGCTGAAGCCACCCCCCCCACCCCAAAATCTGGAGGTGGCAGCCCATTCTAACGGTCAGCAAACTCACTTGTGCCGAAGGTGCTTTTGTTCTGGCCAAAGTTGAATCCTCCCGTGGGGTTGGCCGGTGTGGCTCCAAACAGTCCAGTCCCAGTGCTGGACGTGGCGGTCGAAGCACCGAACAGCCCACCCCCACCCCCGAGCGGGGCCTGTGGGCCCTTTCGCCCAGCTGTGTAGTCCTCCAATCGTAACTCCTGGTGAAAGCAAAGTAACATGGGGTGGGTTAATACAAGCTGCTGCCAACGCTGAACTCGTTCTGTCTGGCATTGAGCTGCGTACACGTTGACCTGGCCCCTCGTGTCCTGCGCTAGGGACAGGCCAGAAACACCCACCGTCCCGTGGATACTCACCTCCAGTGACTTGGTCTCATACTCTTTCATGGCGGTGATACATTGGTGCTTGGTGCTGATACTGGTACTGACCCCAGACTTCACCATAGTGTCTGTGCCTGTCGGAGGCTGTGGGGAGGTGAAAGGCAAGAGGAATTATGTGGCTCATTGCCTGAAACACTGCTACAAGCTCACTGTAACCCATTCAAGATCACTTTCTCTCCTGAGAGGGTGCCACTCTCAGCCCTGTCAAGCAAGCTCTGAGTGGGTCACTGGGCTACAGATCCATGGGAGATCTGCATAGCCTTACACCATCCTCACACCCGCCTGGTGACAAGGGGAGCGATCAATTCTTCTTCCTCCTTACCGCTGAGTGAAGGAGATTATTCAGTTCGTAAGAATATTATTAATTTGAAGTGGACGGATTGAATTAAATATCTGGGTATAATTTTGAATGTTAATTATCAATCTTTATATAAATTAAATTATGTTCTGTTAATCAAAAAAATTAAAACTGATTTGATTAAATGGAAAGATTTACCTATTAATTTATTGGGTAGGATAAATACAATTAAGATGAATATTTTTCCGCGTATGCAATATTTGTTTCAATCTATTCCGTATTTACTTGATAATATTTTTTTTCGAGATTTGAATAAAATGGTTAAGGAGTTTTTATGGAGAGGTAAATTTTCGAGAGTAGCTTTGAATAAATTAACTTGGAAATATGAGTTAAGGGGACTACGTTTACCACATTTTCAAGATTATTATGAAGCAGCCCAACTTAAATTTATTAGTTAATTGATGGATTTGGTACGGCCTCCTAGTTGGGCCAAAATTGAGATGGCAAATATTTCTGAATTTGAAATACATCAATTTTTGTTTACATGGAATATAAATTTGTTACAGCAACATAATGTGCCCATATTAAAACATTTAATGAAGTTATGGATAAAGAAAAATAAAATGACAGGCTCTAGGGGTGAATTATCGGCTTTGACTCCATTGTATAATAATCAACTTATTTATTTTTCAATACACAATCGAAGTTTATTGCATTGGAGATTTAAAGGTGTGGAAAATTTGGGAGATTGTTTTAAAGAGGGTAAATTGTTATCTTTTAATCAGATGAAGGACAGTTTTGGTATTGATAAGAACTCTGTTTCTTTATTATCAAATTCGATCTTTGGTAAAACGTACATTTGGTAGAGATATGATTTTACCTGAAATGACTAAATTTGAGACTTTTCTTATGATGGTACCAGAGAAGGGTTATATTTCATCTATGTATCAAATATTACAGGATGGTATGGATAAAAAGGGTTGAGATAGATCCCATTTACTTCTAGATCTATCTCAACCCTTTTTATCCATAGAAGTAAATGGGAAGCGGATACTGGTTTTATTTTTTTCCGAGGATGATTGGTTAGATATCTGTCAAGATAGTGTAACTAAATTGATAAATCCACGTTATGCAATGATAAACTATAATTTTTTACATCAATTATACTTAACACTGGAAAAATTAAAAAAGTATTGTTTTCATGAATCAGATTTGTGTTTTAGTTGTGGTAATTCTGTTGGAACTTTTTTTCATGCTGTTTGGTCATGCATACATATATAATCTTTTTGGAAGAAAATTCAATCATTTTTAGAATACCTGTATAAGATTAAAATACCTTTAGATCCGACAATATTTTTATTGGGTAGTTTGCAACCTCTGAAAGGTTTGGGATTAGATAAGTTTCAACTTGCTTTTGTATATTTAGCTTTATCTGTAGCGAAAAAATGTATTGCTAGTACGTGGAAAGATAGAAATATGAATTATATTAATAGATAGGATAATGAGATGAAATATTGTTTAATAATGGAAAAAATTACACACGTTTCATGTGATAATTATAATTTGTTTATTAATAAGTGGTTGTTATATTCAGAATATTTACATTTCAATTTACATTGATTAAATCTTAATATCCATAAATCTTCGTCCGCGAAGCCAAGCCAAAGAAAGATGTTTAATTTTTCTTTAATATTTTTTATTTTTTCTTTCTGGCTCTCCTTAGGAGAGTTGGCTGAAGGGGTGGGGGGGGTCTTTTCTTTTCTTTTTTTATATATATAAAAAATAACGTTCATGTTTATGGTTAATTGTTGTACATGTTATGTACTATTTGTTTTTTGAACGAATAAATAAAGTTTTTTTAAAAATTCTTCTTCCTCCTCCTTCTCCCCACACCCCCCCCCACAAACATTGCATAGTTGGCATAGCAGTTAGCACAACGCTGTTGCAACGCCATCGTTCGAATCCCACACTGTCTGTAAGGAGCTTATACGTTCTTCCCGTGTTTGTGTGGGCTCCCTTTGGGGGATCCAGTTTCCTCCCACCCTTCAAAACATACTGGGGCTGTAGGTCAATTGGGCGGCACAGGCTCGTGGGCTGGAAGGGCCTGTACTGTATGTTTAAAATTTAAATTAAAAACCTCTCCATGCAACCAACCCTGATACCCAAGATCACTCTGCAGAAGTTACAGACTGAAAGTGGGGGCCTCCATCTCAGGTGCGTCAACAGGTAGGGTGCATGTACCCACACCGTTCCAGCCCATGTTCTTTCTGGTGCGACAAGACGATGGTGGATGATCACCACTACCACCAAGAAAAAGCACCATCACACTGATCCAACCCAAAATGGGACAATAAACCCAATCACATTTCCCAGCTGCTGGACTGGAAGGAGTTTGTACATATTCCCCATGTCTGCGTGGGTTTCCTCCCACCATTCAAAAACATACCAGGGTTGTAGGTCAATTTAGTGTAATTGGGTAGCTCGTGGGCCAAAAAGGCCTGTTACCGTGCTGTAGGTCTAAATGTAAATTTTAAAAGTTTAAATTTAAACTAGGGGTGGTTTACAGCAGCCAATTAACCAGTCAACCTGTGGGATGTGTATGGAAAGAGAAGAGGGCTGGGAGACTCACAGGGCACCAGGAGACTCAAGGTCAGGAACGAACCCTAGTCACTGGAGCTATGATGGCAGCTATACTAGTTGGCCACCTCAATGATATAACAAAGGATTATTGTCATACATGAAATGAAATTCTCTTGCTGCATTAGAGATACATTAACAACAGCTCATCTTAAATTACCACCATGCTCAAGTCAGAAAATGATAAATATAAAAGGACAAATGTTCACAGTTGCAGTTAATGAAATAAACCATTTCAAGTTGCAGACAGATCCTGCAGCAGATGCTGTGGTTCAGGGCTTGATACCTATTGGTTCACAGCTTTCCTGAGGGTTCAGATCAGAAGCCCCTTATCCCCACACACCTTTGAGAGAACAAATTTCTCCTGTCTCCTCCAATCCTTAACATTTTGTTAAAACCATGTCCCCTTTTTGCTGACCTTGAGGAATTGGACTTTGCCAATTTTTCACTGCACGGTATCCTGGGGCCGGTCTGTACACCACTGCAAGCCACAGCCAACATCCATTTGTCTGGTAGCCCCATCGAGCAACAGTTGCACAGTCATCTCAGCACACAATACTCACATTAAATTTAACTGTTGTTCCAGTGGGAGCAGCGGTACTGAAGGTGGTTCCCCCAAACAGGCTCCCTGATGTACCGCCAAAAGGATTAGAGGCTGTGCTCGTGGTTCCGAACAGTCCTCCTCCTGTGGTGCTGGTTCCGAAAGCTGAAACAGCAAGATCAGACTGAGTAGATGAAGAGGCACGGTCTTTCGATACAGCAGCATCACTCACTGCTCCTCAATTATCCCATATCAATTATGTGGGTGGTTCGGTTAGCACAACGCTGTTCTAATCCCACGCTGTCTATAAGGAGTTTGTACGTTCTCCTTGTGTCCACATGGTTTTCCTCTGGGTGATCCGGTTTCCTCCCACCCTTCAAAAGTATAGGGGATATAGGTTCATTGCTGTATTTGAGCTGCACAGTCTTATGGGCCAGAAAGGCCTGTTACCATGCTGTAGGTCAAAAAAATTTTAAAAGAGCATTCCAGCTACTGAGAGACAAATGGATACAAACATATTATTGGATTCAAAGTCAGATTGTCAACAGAAACTCCAGAGCCAATCAAATAAAAGTCTTGTGCAAGAGCCAAAAGTTCTGAAAAAACACAGCAGATCACACAGCATCCATAAGAAGCAAAGGGGAACAAATGTTTCAGGGCCCAAGTTCTTCGTTGAGGTATGCTACATGACCTGCTGAGTTTGACCAATAGGTTCGTGTATTGCACTACAATCACAGAGCCTGCAAATCTTCCCGTTTAACTCCAAATGAAAGACTTGTTTCTCCACTGCTCCTCATGTTCTCTGGTCACCCCATAGAAACTGAAAAGCACAGCCAGGACATCAGGACGGATGAATCCCTTGGGATCCTTAACATTTGCTGAGGAAAGAGGTTGCCCCAATAAAAAATGAGAACGATACAGCAACTAGAGCCAAACTGAATTTAGGTCCAGCTTTCCCTTCATCTACCACACGAGGGTGGTCCCACTTTTATTCAGCTTGGACTGGACACAGCCCTTCCTGAGTAATGAATTATAGCATCAGAATTTAATGTCATGAACAAGTCATGAAATTTGCTGTTTTGCGGCTGCATCACAGGGCAAACGTTCATATAAACCACCTGACAACAATAGTAGAGTGAAACAAAGTCTGCAGATGCTGCAAATTGTGATAAACAAAATGCTGGAGGCAAAGATATATCACCAACATTTCAGGCCTGAGCCCTTCTTCAACTTTGTGGCCTAATGATACAGTACATCAATGGTAAGAGGGAGGTGTCTGGCCTGGCCAGGAGCAGCAATGGGGTTAGTGAATTCTGTAAGGGAAAACTCCCAACTAACTCTCAACTCTCTTAAAACCCTGAAAGCAAAATCCTGCAATGTTAGAAATACTTGGCAGGTCAGGCAGTGCCTGTGGAAACAGCTTTTGTTGAGATCAACCTCAAACATGACCTAGCAAGTGTTCCCAACATTATGCTGCATCTCTAGTTCAGCATTGCCAGCTGCACCACATGCTCAGTCCCCAGTTAAACTCCTGACGAAAGCCCACGCTTACTTCCGAAGCCTCCAGCTGGCTTGCTCTGTGTGAAGGCATTACTCTGCTGGTTGGAGAAGAGACCTCCTGTGCTCGTGCCTCCAAAAAGACTGTTGGATGTCGAGGTCCCAAAACCAAAGCCTGCATTGGTGGAGGATGTTGCTGGCTGCCCAAAGCTACTGGACCCAAACAGTCCTCCTATAAAAACAACAAATATCATTAGCTTGGGGATGACAGCAAGACAGACTCATGAGTTCAACACCAACAAAGCTGCTTTATGACCAGATTCACAGGATGTCGTTCAGAGGCTTAAAAATATTGACAAGCTAGTTCTTTGGTCAGTCTTGGTTTAATGAAGCTCTATGGGGCACTGGTGAGACCTCATTTGGAGTACTGTGAAGTTTTGGGCCCCCTATCTTAGAAAGGATGTGATGTTGTTGGAGCGGGTGCAGAGGAGATTTACTAGGATGATTCCCGGAATGCAAGGGCTAACGTACGAGGAGCGTTTGGCAGCTCTTGGGTTGTATTCATTGGAGTCTAGGAGAATGAGAGGGGATCTCATAGAGGTATTTCATATTTAGATAGGGTGGATGCGGGTAAGATGTTTCCCTTGGTGGGTGAATCGAGGACAAGGGGTCATAGTCTGAAAATGAGAGGTTATCCATATAAAACAGAGATTAGAAAGAACTTCTTTAGCCAGAAGGTCGTGGATCTGTGGAATTCACTGTCGCCTACAGCAGTGGAAGCCAGATCACTGGGAGTATTTAAACAAGAAATAGACAAGTATCTCATTAGTGAGAGCATCAAGGGACATGGGGAAAAGGCCGGAAATTGGAACTAGTGAAGAGTAGCTTTAGTGTAGATTTACGGAACAGACTCGATGGGCCTAGTGGCCTGCTTCTTGTCCTTTGTCTTGTTGATTTTATTTGAAAGCAAGCTTCAGTCTGGAAATTATTGCTCAGCTCTCCCAGAGGGAGACTTGAGGAAGGGTTTTTTAGCCTACGAGGAAAGATTGAGTCATCTGGGTTGTCCTCGCTGGAATTTAGAAGAACATCTAAAATGTTGAAAGGCCTACATAAGATAGAGATAGGCAAGTCATTTCCATTGGAGGGGGAAAACCAAAACTAGGAGGCACATTCTCAATATTCAGGATAAGTAGATTTAGGAGGAACTGCTCTTCCAAGAGGGTGGTGAACTGGAAATTTACTGCCCAGTGAAGCAGTAGAGGTCACCTCAGTAAATACATTTAAGACAAGGTTGGATAGATGTTTACATAGTAGGGGAATTAAAGGATATGGGGAAAAGCCAGGTGGGTGGAGATAAGCCTATCATCAGATCAGCTATGATCTCACTGAATGGCTGAGCAGGCCCAACAGGTCAGATGGCCAATTCCAGCTCCTATTTCAGATGTTATAGGATTCCACAACTTTCTAACTCAAGCCCAGCCCACTGACCCAGAGCAGGAATACTAGTAGAAACACACCCAGCTCCATGACCTGGCCAATGGGGCTGACTCATCTCAGGAAACAGTGATAAACTTTGCCAGAGACTGCAATGCAAGAACATGTTAGAAAGGATTCGAATGGCCTTTCCACTAGAGACTCAGGTCAACGTCGTCTTTGAAGGCATTCTGTATCACCCACTGAAAGAGGGAGGTTTCTGGCCTGGTCAGGAGCCCATTGAAAGATTCTATTGAAATGGGAACCTCTCTTTTTCACCACTCGAACCACCATTGAAGGCAGCCACGGGGAAGAATGGATGGAGCCCAACCTGGTTTACTTTGGGTGCTTCCGAAGAGTCCAACACCAGAGTTAGTAGCTGTGCCAAAACCAGTCGTGGCTGTGCCAAACCCACCAAAGCCAGGAGTAGCAGTGTCTGAAAAAACAGGAGATCAGAGGCCATTAGTGCAGGACAAGAGGACATCAGGGATATATGGCATTGCCAACTGAAGCCCAATCCAGCATTCAACAAAACCAGAGAGAACTGATGCAGCTTGGTGATTACTGCAGGAATATTGCTAAGCCCCAGCCAGTTCAGAACACCCTGTGGTGAATGGAACTTGCTACCCTTGCCCTGACATTGGGCCCCACCCCATCTACACTACACAGGATTGGCCAGGTGGTGGACAATCATAACGAGCCCTCCCCTGCCTTACCATCATCACAGGTTGACCAGGAATCGCCAATCCCAACAGAGAATGCAGACTTACTTTGCCCAAATGCTGACGTGGTGAATCCACTGGTGTTGCCAAAGGTGGGGGTGCCGAACTGAGACTTGTTGAACATCTTGGCAGATTCACGAGGTCGTCAGCAACTGGGAAGAGAATCAGATTCAGCTTGGGTTTTACTGGTCACCTGGAACCACAGGACCTCCAACACCCATCAGCACTGGGACTTGCTCAAGAGGGCACGGGAAGTACTTACTCCATAGCCATTTGAATTTACGAAAACATCCAACACCAAACCATGAAGCTGATCCACAGGAGATTGAGCAGCACAGATGCTGCCTCCAGCAACCCAGGTCCAATCCTCACCCCCAGTCTTGTCTGGTTTCCTTCAGGTGTTTGTTTCATCCCACACCAAGGATGTCTGCAATGCTGGGGCTCAGCACAGAACATAAAAGTGCTGGAGATCAGCAGGTCATGGAGGCTGAGGTCAGCGTTACTCCCAATGTTCAAGCTCTACGAACATGTGCAACTCTTTTCTCTTCTTCTCCCTCCCATCTGTATCCATCTTTCACCTGTGGTCCTCCCCCTATACTGCACGACTGCCTGAACATGCACTCAGCCCATTGCTTTGCGCAGATACTGAGTTTCTTCAACACGTGCACTGTAGGATATAGGTTAATTACAGCTGTAAATTGCTCCTAGTTTAGATGAGCGGTAGAAACTGGGAAGGGGAAATAGAGAGAACAAAATGAACCAGGGTAGGATTATTGTCACAGTAGGGCACCCGTTTCCCTGCTGTATATTGGAGGCAATTAATTGTGGGCTCAAATGTGGATAAAAGAGACAAGTGGCTCTGTTTAAAAAAAGGTATATAAAAACAAGAAATTCTTGAAAGAACTGCAGGTATATAATTTCTAGAACCCTTGGAGGTCCGTATGTTCCGAATTTTTCCAGATTTCGGAAAGCCAGATTTAAGCCCACCTGAACTGTGCTGCCGTATCTCCACCCCCCACCCCCTTCCAGTCGCGCTGCAGGTTCCCCCCCCCCTCCCCCACTGACGACTCGTGCTGCTATCTCTCTCCCCACTTCCCGGATTTTGGAGCTTTCTGGACCTTAGATGTCTGGATAAAGGATTGTGTACCTGTAGTTACTGGTATTATATGAAAATCTCAACTACTTTTTAAAAAAAAACACAAGATTTGTCAAACTACTTATGCAACTTTAACAAAGTTTCAGGAAAGACGACAGCCAAATACAATAAAGAAGGCAAGGCAGAAACACCAGAATCTGAAGATAAATGGCATGCTTGTCTGTCAACTTTCAAGCATTCCACATGTGGCTTCCAGTGGAGGTGGAAGAAACCCAGTCACAGAGCTGATAAATTAGGTGCATGTATAAAAGGAGCTTCAGGGTGGATAAGACCGCAGAGTTGACCTCAAGGTGAGAAGTTTAACAACGCCATGAAGCTGGTGCAGTCAGCAAGGACAGTGGGCAGAGTGAACGAGACAAGAGAAGCTGGAAGGTCACAGTGTGATGGGAGCATTCATGGGTGGATAATGATAACAGGTTTATTGTCATATACAGTAGAAACCCCCCCCCCCCCATTATCTGAAATTCAATTAACCACAAATCCAAACAACCAGCAAAAAAGGAAATACTATAAATAAAATTTTAAATAAAAGTTAAAAATTGTAAAAATACATGTTCTCCGAAGCAACATACGACCCCTTGGTGAAGATGGGAGCACCCCTGGTCATGATCCACCCGCAGCAGCTGTTTGAATAAAGTTATGTTTGAATAAAATGGCGGTGCCCAGGATAAAGAACCGTCCAATGGCATTCACTGCTGGAGCGACTCTCCCAAAGTGTCTCCCTATATTAGATCTATTATTAATCTGTAAACTTGGTGGTGGTGGTGGGAGGGAGGGGTTTAAATTATGACAGCATCACACTTAGTGTAGCAAATAGCACAGCGCTGTTACGTCGCCAGTGACCAGGGTTCACATTTACATTTTGTAAGTTACAGGAATCATTTGATTAAAGTGAACTTTACCTAATTATAAACTACAAAACTGATTTTTTTTTAATTTACTTTACATTTTGCACTGTCCTTTGTCTTTTAAATGGTGCATTCTTACTTTTTATTTTTCACACTATGAACCATATTGACGAAAATACACTCAAACATTTCCCTCTTGAATATACACAGTGTCATTTTCCCCCCCTCCCTTCCCTCCCTCCTTCAACCCCCTCCCCACCCACTCAACGTTCAACATATACGAAACAATAAACCCATTAAACAACGTCCTCACACAATGGAGATAAACAAGAAAATTGTGTCATCTACTTTTACACACTGGGTCAGGTCACTTCGTCTTCTTCTCATTCTATCATTTTAGGGGGGGGGAGGTCCGCGGTCGGCCCTCTCTGTTGTGTAAACGGTGCATTCTTAATGCGGTATTAGTTAGGCATTATAACTGTGTCAATCAAGCGGAAAATTCACATATCTGACATCTGCAATCCTTGTAGGTGCTGGACACTGGGAATTTTATGATACATTGCACCAGAATTCTCCCTTGCTACCACTGAATAGGTACTCCGTAAACAAAAACTACAATGGTACAGTGAATTGAATTAAAAAGAGACAAATAAAAAAATATATAAATAATAAATATTCAATTATCCTAGCGCCAAAAAAAAAACTGATGACAAAATGCAGATAATCCTTCTGTGGACCACTCCCTGATTAGCATAACAAGGGGATGGGGTGGGGTGTTCAAGAGGCTGATAGCTGATGGAAAGAAACTAGAGGTGTTGGTTTTCAGGTTTTTGTAGCTTCTGCCAGTAAGAAGAGGCTGTGACCAGGGAGATGAGGGTCCTTTATGATGTCTGCAGTGGATGGGCTCGGAGCCTTTGATGGATCTGGCTGTGTTTTCTTCTGCGTTCCTGGGAGGTCAGATTCCCAAACTAAGCTGTGCTGCACCCGTATTAGTTTGATGAAGTCTTCGACAACATGCTAAATCTCCTCAGACTCCTGAGAAAGTGGAGGCATCTTCAATGTTCCTTTGACGAGTTAGCTCCACGAGACTTTTTCTGAGATGATGGACTCCCTGGAACTTGAAGGTTCTGACCCTCCCCATCTCTGTCAACAGACAGGTGTTGCTTCACAAGGAAGTGTATCAAGATTTATTTCTAGAATACTTTTTACTGATGAATGAGAGCCCAAAGCCAGGTTTGCATCCATCTAGAATGAGATGGGAGTCAAATTTGAACATAACAATTGATGAACAGCTCTGGTCAGATCTGTGTCAGGGAAGTTTGTTGGCTGCTATTAATGCCAAGTATAGATTGGTTCACTATAATTTCCTCCATCACTTGTACCTAACCCACCCCACAGGAACTCAGAAACTACATCAATATAAACCTGAGTTATCAGAGATGTGCTTCAGGTACGGGATAGAGGTTGGCTCATTTTTACACTCGACCTGGCTCTGCACAAAGGTGAGACCCTTCCGGTATGACCTCTGTGACACCCTAAGATCAAAGCAGTCACCTTCCCAGTGGACCCAAAGCTTTGCCTACTGGGCATCTTTACGAGTGTTGATAGATTACTAATTTCCAAATTAAATTTCCAGAAATTGCTTTATGTATGGCCAGAAAATGTACTGCAGTAACATGGAAATCAGACTCCCCTCTCCTCATTGCTGGATAGTCTTCAGAAATGAACAGCTGTATTTCTCTTGAAAAGATCACATATGGTCTTAGAAAAGGATATAACACCTTTCTGAAAATTTTGCAACCTTATCTAGACATATAGGCACTTCACTGACACCACCACGGGGTTGCATCGCTTCTGACTAGCCATACCTCTGTAAAGAATATGAGACAATGCAATATCACTGTATGGACTGACAATGGATTTTTCTTTTTTACTTTCTTTGGCTTGGCTTCGCGGACGAAGATTTATGGAGGGGGTAAATGTCCACGTCAGCTGCAGGCTCGTTTGTGGCTGACAAGTCCGATGCGGGATCTTTGTGTGATTAGACTTGCACAGAAAGGGTAGGGAAATGGAGTTTTCTTGACTGCATTTGCATAATTGTTAACAGTTAAATATACTAAAAAATGAGAAATAAAATATTCCCCCCAAAAAAACAAAGACAGATGTGTGGTCCCGTGGCCTCTCTTTCCCGAAAACAATACACTTCTCGGTGACACTGAGAGTAAAATGGTTGTTCTGGAACCACCCAGCCCGATTCCCAATCTCCCCCCATTCTGACTCATCATTTCTAGTCGTTCAGCAAACAGTGGTGCGTCATCAGCAAATTTGTGGACTGAGTCGGAGCCGAACCTTTTTATAGAGTGTGCAGAGTAAAGGGTTCCGACCTGAAGCACTGACTGGCCATTCCCACCCATGGCTGCTGCCTGACCCACTGTCCTTCCTGCTTCTCAGTTTACTTAACATTCCAGCCTCTGCAGCATTTTTCTTCTCTGGTTGAATAAGACATTGGGACAGTTTGGATAGCAATAAAATCACTGGTAGGAATCGCCTCTGTAATCCAATTGTTTAGCAAATCTGCAATGGATCTAAATTGCTCATTTACCCTCATTCTGATCACACACAGTGCAAGAGGAGAGCAGGAACGCAACACTTGATAAGCAGGTGCAATCTGAGATAGACACACACACTCTGCCATTCTATTCTTACACGCACCAGATATTTCTTGGTTTGCTGGGTGATATCATAATGGTATAAATTGGACCACTTCCAGTGCATTTTATTTTAAATGTTACCTTTTTACCTTTATTTAGTGGAAGCTGATTCCAGTCATTCATGTGAATGCTTTAGAGAGGGTGTGGAGATTTACCAGGATGCTGGCTGGATTGCAGAACATGTCAGATGAAGCAAGGATGACAAAAGCTGGGGCTTTTCTCTTTGGAGAAAAGAATGAAAGGTGACTTGGAGGTGCACAAGATTATGAGGGGCTTCGGATCGACAGCCAGTATCTTTTCCTGGAGTGGCATCTGTTTAAAGTGAGTGGAAGGTTCAGAGATGTCAGAGACAAGTTTTTTTTACTCCAGAGAGTGGAATGCATTGCCGGAGGTGGTGTTGGAGGTTGGCACCTTGGGGTAATTAAAAAAATTTAGATAGGCATATGGATGCAAGAAAAATAGAGGGATATGGGGGAGAGGAAGGGAAGGGTTAGATGAATCCTTCCTGCCTATCCTTCAGGTATTTGACAAACTCAGATATTTAATTCTCAATCTGTTAGCGCAACACTGTTACTGTGCCAACAACCTGGGTTCGAATCCGGCGCTGTCTTTAAGAAGTTTATACATTCTCCATTGTCTGTGTGGGTTTCCTCTGGGTGCTCAGGTTTGCTCCAACTTTTCAAAGCACCTCAAAACTAGCAATGTCAGGGTTACTTTGTTTTAATTCATCTCCTAGCTCCTCAAATTCAGCTTCTTGGACCTCATCTCATTTTTGATCTACATGACATTGTAGGCTGTTCACCCTCCCCTTAAATAATGCCCTGAGACAACCCTGACCCTTGCACCATCAGGGAGATCCATTTATGGATGTAGAAGCTCCTGCCAGTTTCCCTCACCATGAACACCGCCCCCCCTCACCCCCCACAACCACTCTTCCCTGCCCTCCTGTCCAGCCAAGGCACCCACGGTGCCATGATCTTGGAAATTGGTGCCTTCCCTTGATGAGCTATTTCTTCCCTCCTCCCCCTGCCAACAGCTGTATACATTTTGAAATATGGTGGCAGGGAACTCCTTCACTACCTCTCTGCTGCTGCCCTTCCTGTGGGCCACCCATTCCCCATCTTTCTGCAGTAACTATCAATAGGGTGAATTCAGTCTAGATTGCCAAATTTAAAATGTGTGCTCCCTTTGCATCGCCCAACAATGGAGTGTAGATGCTCCACTGATGTAGGGAAGGTGGCTATGCACCACAAACAACCAAAAACCATGAATCAACAAGCTGTTTCCTCAAATGGCCCAAATGCAAAGATTATAGTGAAGGCCTTGATGTGGCTCTCACAGGGTTATTCGTTGGTCTCCCTGTTTAAATATGCGTGCTTGCAGTGGTGGACAGCAGACACCTGCTGTCTACTTTCCACGATAAACAAGTAAATTCATTAGGCAGGGACAAAAGGATGGAACTATCCAAAGGATGAAGTACTGGGGGTGGTCAGAGAGAGAGATTTCAACAAGGGGATAAGAACTGAGCAGCAAGCCAATGAGCACCTACCTGATGGAGCAAAGGCTGATGGGAGTCAGGCCACAAGCAAGAGAGATGAATGAGACTGCATCTGGAGTACTGGGTGCAGGTCTGGTCTCCTTACTTACGGAAGGATGTACTGGCTTTGGAGATGGTGCAGAGGAGGTTCACTGTGTTGATTCCAGGGATGAAGGGATTGGCCTATTAAGAGAGATGGAGTCGTCTGGGGGTGTACTCGCTGGAATTTAGAAGAATGAGAGGGGATTTTACAGAAAGGCATATTTAGAGGTAGGTAAGTTGCTTCCATTGGGAAGGAAGACCTGAACTAGGGGACATAGCCTCAAGGTTAGTAAATTTAGGACATACATGAGGAGGAACTGCTTTTCTCAGAGGGTGGTGAATCTGTGGAATTTGCTGCCCATTGAAGCAGTGGAGGTGACCTCAGTAAATATATTTAAAGGCCAGTTGGATAGATTTTTACATAGTAGGGGATTTAAGGGACATGGGGAAATGGCTGGTAGGTGGAGATGAGCCCATCATCAAATCAGCCATGATCTATTGAATGGCAGAGCAGGCTCGACAGGCTGGTTGGCCGACGCCTACTCCTATTTCTTACATTCTTATAGGTGGTTGGGTTTGGAACGCATTGGAAGTCTGCAGGCATGGCCAGGCTGAGGCAGTAGAGAAGGAAAGCAAATCTTTGCAGCAGAGAGAATATGGAGCTGGAAGGTCAGATGGGATATGTATTTCAAGCATTCAGCTTCAGGACAGAAGACAGACTAGCATTTGTGTAGCATCTTTTACCAGTTCAGGGTATTTCTCAATCAATGCAAAGAGTTAAACAAGAAGCTGGGGTCGAGTGCAATACACAAATGTGCTGGATAAATTCAGCAGGTCACAGTGTGGCCACTCATCTTGCACAAACTGCAACAAGCAATCCATGAACAGGCATGGGAAAGCTTGACAAGACGCAGCAACAGGTGTACTCGCACTCTCTAAGAAAGGTTCAGGCCCAAAACATCTCCTATGGATGTGGAAAGACCGGCTGAGTTCCCAGTATGTTGGTGCATTTTACAATCACAGCATTTGCAGACTTTCGTGGTGTCATCATTTTTACCAGGTGAAGACTCTACACAAAGATACTTCTTCCAAATGAAACTCCAGAAAAACTAATAACGTAACACCACACTTCATCCTTTAATGGGGTGTCGAACTCAAATCTCCACTGCTTTCCATTATTGAAAGTTCAGGCAGGCGCAAGGGCTTACCCCCAGAGTGGCCAAGTTTCAAAAGAATAAAAGGGGTACTGGTGATGACACGAAAGAAGTAACAGAGCCACAAGAAAATTAGGGGAATGGGAGATTGCTTGCTGGAAGCTAGCATGGACTCAATAGACTGAGGAAGAGGCCTCTTTTTGCATCAATATAAGATAAGGGAACTTGGACGAACAATGAGGGCTCAACTATGAACCTAACTGGTGACATTAGTCTGGATAATTCATGCAAATTGCCACAGGTCCAGAACCAAGCAATCAAACAGAAGGTCGCAATTCTCACAGCAGCAGGAGTAACATAGTAATCGCTTCAGAAATATGTACACTCTTGTAGGTTTAGTCTTCTGTCCATCACCTTGGACTAACAGAGGCCAAGAGACAGTGTGAAAGGCAGCCTTAAGGAGCAAGATCATTTAGACATACAGCATGGCAACAGGTCCTTTCAGCCATGAGTCCCATGCCGCCCAATGCCTTAATTAATCTACCACCCCTGGTATGACTTTGAAGGGTGGCAGGAAACCGGAGCACCCAGAGGAAACCCACACAGACACAGGGAAAACTTACCAACTCCTCATAGATAGTGCGGGATTCAAACCCAGATCGCTGGCAAAGTAATAATGTTGCACTAACTCTGCCGCCCTATGATAATCTGCCAAAGAACCCAAACATCTGACCAATGGTCTATTGCTGGAGAGACACTAGGGGATAGGGAGATTCTCCCAGTTTTCTATGGAAACCAGCATCATTAGCTGGCACCAGAACAGAGAACCTGCAGGGATAGTGGCTAACCTAGACAAATGTCTCACGAGATAACCCACTCATTTCCAGTATTTCTGAAATGTTTCCAAAGGATCCACCCCACGAGTGACAGATATAGAATAGACGGAATAGTGACAGTCTGTATCCTGGAGAGGGTGAATCGAAGACAAAACCCAACTCCAATGTGGGGGTGGTTGATTTAAAAAGGTGATGAAGGGACAGTTTTCCACTCAAGGATGGTGGGCACATGGAAGGATCTGGCAAAGTGGTGGCTGCAGGTACGTTAACGATGGATTATAGCAGATTGTATAGATTTAACGATGGATTATAGCAGTTTGTATAGATTTAATGATGGATTATAGCAGATTGTATAGATTTAACGATGGATTATAGCAGATTATATAAATTTGTTTTATTTGCTTCTTTGTTTTCTATAAATTTCAGCTGCAAGAAAAGGCTTAAAAATAATATTTTTAATGGGAAAATACTAGTCTGTTAAAGAAATTGTTTTCTTTTAGTAACACAGCTGCATGACGTGAGAGCCAAGGCCGTGCTATTCTCGAAACTTGTTCTGGACCTTTTTGGTGTAGTCTGCAGATTACAGTTCATGTGAATCGTCACAAACAGGCCGTAGAATGGGAAAGTAAACCATACAAAAAGGTTTGTGCCCATCTGCGTATACAGGTTTTCTTGCAGAAAGACCCTGCTGTAGATTACAACAGATCTTCTCAAGTGACAGAGAACCCGCTTCGCAAAGCTGATAAGTTGTGCTGTACTCACATTAATCACTGTACACTTCTTTATATTTAAGTTCACATTAGGTGCTGCGAAAAAGGACCAAGAAAAGACAAAGAAAAGGTACAAGGACTGCCTAAAGAAATCTCTTGGTGCCTGCCACATTGACCACCGCCAGTGGGCTGATAACGCCTCAAACCGTGCATCTTGGCGCCTCACAGTTTGGCGGGCAGCAGCCTCCTTTGAAGAAGACCGCAGAGCCCACCTCACTGACAAAAGGCAAAGGAGGAAAAACCCAACACCCAACCCCAACCAACCAATTTTCCCTTGCAACCGCTGCAATCGTGTCTGCCTGTCCCGCATCGGACTGGTCAGCCACAAACGAGCCTGCAGCTGACGTGGACTTTTTACCCCCTCCATAAATCTTCGTCCGCGAAGCCAAGCCAAAGAAGAGGTGCTGCGAGCAGGGTCTCGCAGGGATTGGAGGTTACCCGAGGACTGGGTAAGTGGTCAACACCCGAAAAGGTAGACTGGGGAGAAAATCAAGGTGCCTGAGGATCCCTTCAATCCACTTTTGCGGCTGGTCTCCTGATCGGTCTCTCTTCCGAGGTAGACCTGTTGCCCTGCTGAGAGACCCCACAAGAACAATGCAGGAAGAAGAAGACGACACTCAAGGTTAGTGAAAGCTGTATATTGTTTATAGTATCTTGGGAAACTGGTAATCAGTGATTGTTTTTAAAAAATTAAGTAGGTTTTAGGATTAATCGATGACTGTACCACTGCACCCACTTTGGAAAGCTAATAAAATTGTGTTGTACTCACATGTTGTCATACACTATATTTGAATGAAGTTAACAGATTCCCTTTAAAACTTCGACAGGAGGCACACTGGGAAGTGAGAAGAAAGCAGGAGGGCACGGTGTTTGGCATGGGCAAGCTGGCCTTGTTTCTATGTTGGATAATACTCAGACGAAAAATCTTCCTTCTACAAGATTAATCCTGTATGCAGCTCTCACAATTAGATCATCCAATAAATGAAGCATGACCTCCTTGAAGCACACTGAATGAATGCTATTGTTAATTACCACTTGCACAACTGCAGACTAACCCTGTGATCTTGAATGCCAGATCTCTAACTGGAGAACTCTGCAATCTCTCCCATTTTGACAATACTTCTCACTTCTTCCCTGCCAAGATGGACAATTTCATACTTCCCCACATTGCCTCTATTTGTCTTATCTTTGTGCATTGCCAACCTGTCCATGGACTTTCACGGGTTCCTTGTGTCCCCTTCCCCTATCTTCCCTCCAGTCATTTTTCATTAACAAATTTTACAACCATACCGACATGGCACCAAATTTATTTTTCCAGAAAACTTGTAGAAATCACCACGGCCTCAGCACGGATCCCCATGAAACAGCTTTCACAAAGCACACATTCAGACAACTGCCTTCTTCAGGCTCGAAACATCGGTTATATCTTTACGTCCTATGGACGCTGTGAGACCGGCTGAGTTCCTCCAGCCCACGATGTTGTGCTGCCCTATCTAAACCTACTCCACATCAATCTAAAGGACTGTGCTCCTCCCTCTTACCCTTCCCCCCTCCCATTTTGTTCAGAATCCTGCCAATAATTTTCCATACCTTGATGAAGGCCTGAAATAGTTATGTATCTTTAACTTTGCTGTATAGCATATTGTTTGACCTGCTGAGTTTCTCCAGCATTGTTTTTACTTAACATCAATCTAAACCTTTCCTCCCTTGTTACCCTATTTTTCTTACATCCATCTGCCTAAGAGTCTTCCAAATGTCTCTATTGTTCCAGCCTTCACCACTGTCCCAGCAATGCATTCCAGGCACCCACCACTAAAACCTACCTCTAACATCTCCCCTCAACTTTGCTCCACTCACATTAAACAGATGCCCTCAGGTATTGGCCACTGTTGCACAGGGAAAAAGGTGCCAGCTGCCCACTCGACCTAATAATCATATGCCTCTATTAGGTTGCTTCCCATCTTCCACGCATGTCACGAATGCAGTGTTTTCAAGCTACCTTGCATCTATGCCCATGGCACCCTCCCGCAACCTGAACTTGTATTTTCTACAATAACCTTATCAGGTAATACGCAGGTACTGCACCTCCAACAGCCCTCCTTTGTCCACACATTACTCAACGATCCTCAGCACATTCAAATACCTTTCACATGGTCAAAGTGCTTCACCACTTTAAATATACAGTATGGTTTACCTTCCCATTCTACGGCCTGTTTGTGACGATTCACATGAACTGTAATCTGCAGACTACACCAAAAAGGTCCAGAACAAGTTTCGAGAATAGCACGGCCTTGGTTCTCGGCCATTTGGTCCGGCTGCCCCATGCTTGTACTTCTTCCCCATTGAGCCACCTCTCACCTCCTTTCCCCATTACCACATCCATCCATTCCTTCCCCTTGTGTTTTTCCAGCTTCCTCTTCCATGTTTCCCTGCCACATTCTTCTAACACAGTCATTCTCTACAGAGCCCCTGGGGGCTCAGTACATTTAAGTAAAAGCCTAGTTTTCTTTTCTCCTTGTGCAACACAAATTTTTCTTATGTTTTACGTGTAGTCAGTAGGAGAAAAGTACAGAAGAATCCATAACTTGACTGCTTCACAGGGAAGGGGGCCCATAAACTTTGAGCAGCCAAAAAGGGTTGTGAATGTCTGGTCTAAGGCTCCCATGGGAGTGACTTCCAAATCCTGACCACTTACTGGGGTAATTAACCCAGGCTTTCCAAGGAGATTCACTGGGATTATTGGATATTATGACCATGGTCTGGAGAGACAGGATTCCACGTCAGACTAGAGCAGAAATGGTAGTATCAGAGCACTGAAACGGAGCTTCATGTCACAATTATCAAATTCAACAACATATCAGGCTCAAGGCCCAAAATCTAACAGTACTTCTCAACCTTTTTCTTTCAACTCACATTCCACTTTTAAGTATTCCCTATGCCATCGGTGCTCTGTGATTAGTAAGGGATTGCTTAAGGTGGTATGTAGATGGTAAGAAAAAGTTTGAAAGCCATTATTTTAATTGTCCCTCATTGACTCGTTATTTGCACGGTTTCAGAACTCCAAAGGAAATGGGCCAATGACCATTTTTCTCAAGCCAAATATTTCAGTAACAATTGGGTCTGGAGCAGTGATTCTCAACCTTCCCTTCCCATTCACATCCCACCGTAAGCCATCCCTTACTGATCACAGAGCACCAATGCATAGGGATGGCTTACAGTGGGATGTGAGTGGAAAGAAAAAGGTTGAGAACCTCTCAACCATTCAAGGCAGCCATTCTGAGCCTTCTTTTCTATGGATTGTGACAGCAACACACTTGATTGTTACCTTCAGGCTGCATTCCTGGCAGCCACCCCCCCCCCCAATAAATTTTCACCCACTTACCTTCTTATGCCCAAAAAATATTCAAAGACTCCATTTACAATTACTCTGAGGAGGGGTTCCAAACTCTCAACCTTCAGAATAACCATTTGCCTTGTCTGTTGTAAATGGGTGGCTCCTAGTCCTTGAGCACGGACAGTACTAGGTTCTCGCACAAGAGAAACCTCACCATCTCTACCCTATCCAGAACCTTCTGGAGGCCATGTCTATCCAAATGTATTTTGAAAGTACAACAGCCCTCACCTCTACCACATCCTCTGACAGCTCATTCCCTTGTCCTGAGAAATAGGCTATGACAATTTACCTCACCTAAACTCGGTGTGACTTTATAAAGCTCGGCAATGCCACCTCTCCCATTTTCCAGTGAGAAACATCCCAGCCTCACGCACTCCTTTGGTAAACACAGGCTCAATTTTGGCATTCAAGAAGAATTTGGCCAGGTACATGGATAGGAGGGGTTCGAAGGGATATGGTCTGGGTGCAGGTTAGCGGGACTCGGCAGAATAATAGTTCAGCACAGAACAGAAGGGCCTGTTTCCATGCTGTAGTATACAACGGTTAAATTTATAAATGTTAAATTTAAGTTTAGGCATCACGGAAACAGGCCATTTTGACCCACGAGGCCATGCTGCCCCAATGACATCCAATTATCCTACAACTCCCAGTACATTTTGAAGGTGGAAGGAAACTTGAGCCTCAGGAAGAAACCCATGCAGACACAGGGAGAACATACAAACTCCTTCGACAGCGCCGGATTCGAACCCTGGTCCTGAATCGCTGGTTCTGTAACAGCATTGTGTAAACCAGCTACACTAACCGTGCTGCCCCATTCTATGGTTCCCTGCAACATTCTTGCGATTCTTTCCTGCACCCTTTCCAACTTGATATCATGTGAGGCTGTGATCCTCCCATTTCCCTCCTCTTTATTCAGGTGTCTGCCTGATCCAGTACTCCTGACAAAGGGCTCAGGCCTGAAGCATCAATTGTCTTTTACTTCCTCTGGATGCTGTGTGACCTGCTGAGTTTCTCCAGCATCTGTGTACTACACAATACTTCGAGTACAGTCCCACTGAGAACCTGTAGTTATTACACATACTCACTGTTTGGAACGGAGAAGGCCAGCATGGCCAACCCTTCACCACATTATGGAACTATAACCCCTTTCACACTGGCAGCTGAACATGGGTTGAACCTGGGAATTTAGCAGTTCACCTGCCAGCATGAACACTCCGAATCCAGAGGGGGGTACAAATTGACTGGGACTGATACTACCAAGGAAGTAGTATCAGAGTCAAGCAGTTTCAACTAGGCTTCAATGTGAACAGGCCACTTGCTATGGTGGGTACCAAGAGTGACACTCTGACGACGTACTTGCGTGCAGGAATGTAAAGGAGACAAAAGATATTCTTCCAAATAACACCACTGATTTTAAAAAAAGAGATTCAAGGTATAAACTTTGTATTCAATTTACTAAATTCACAATCCTGATCAATGTATTATAATCTTGTATTTAAGCAAAATTATTCATGCTTAATTAAAATATAATTAAGCATTATGTACAGCACAGTATGAGCCCTTCAGCCCATGATGTTGTACTGACCTATATAAACCTACTCATAGCAGGACTAAAATATGAATAAAGGAGCATGTGAAAATACACTATTTAATTAAAAAGCTGAATTAAAGTATATTTCAAAAGATCACACCAGAGAACACTGTTATGGAAAGAGTGCAATAAGAACTTGTCGGATTGACTACAAACACTTCACGTGCTGTTTGTCAAATCGAACATTTGTGGTATGGAGTAAAAAATCCTCAATCTAGCAGATTCAATGGTTGGTGTCAAGATAATGTGTGTTTCAGTGCCGGTGTGACTTTCCCACGTGTTTGATTCCCGCTACCCTTTCCCCCCGCTCACAATAAACTGTGCGTGTGTGTGTATTAACCCCCGTTACAATTGTCTTCTGTAAATAAAATCTCAACAAAACTGTGGTCAGAGTTCTTGCTTTTGAGACCCATCAAATTTGTTTTCTCACTCATAACACCCACACATCCCCCCCCCCAACCCCACCTGGAGAGGGGTGGGAACAGACCAGAGAGTGAGAGGCCGGAGTGAGGTGTGGGTAATCTAAATTGTGTTTCCTTATAGAACTAAGCATTCACTGCCTGCGAATATGCAATACGCCACTCAGGATATCACCGCTGGAGGTTGGGCTCCCCTTAGCTCCATGATAGCGGTTATTTAACATGAAAGGCCACACAGACCCGGGATTTCATGGTCCAGTGTGAAATGCCCTCCTGGTATTTCAACACAGGTCATTCACGTGCCTATTTAGTGGGTGGCCAGTGCGAAAAGGGGATATATACATAACCCAAGTTGTTGATATAGATGAAAAACAAGTCAAAATCAGAACATTGCCATGAACAGGTCACGAACGTTGTTGTTTTGTGGAAGTATTATATAGTGCAAATATTGCTAGAAAATTAAATTTTTAAATATATAAATTAATGCAAAAATAAGAGAAACTGAAGTAGTGTCTGTAGTTCATTGTGCATTCAGAGAAGAAGCAGCTTTTAAAAAAAAAAATTTAGACATGCAACAAGGTAACAGGCCATTTTGGCTCACGAGCCCATGCCACCCAATTTACACCCACTCAATTAACCTACTTCCCTGGTACATTTCAAACATCCTCTTGCTACTGGGTGTTTGTCTTCAGGCTCCTGTGCCTCCTTCCCAATGACAGCAGTATGAAGAGGGTCCAGCCCTGTTCGCTGCAGCACACCACTGGTCACAGGTTTAAATCAGTTAACAACCATCCACTGCCACCCTCTGCCTCCCACCATTACACCAATCTGCATGCAGTTTGTTCACTCAGTCTGGGCCCCATGTGATCTGACTTTCCAGAGCAGCCTAATGTACATGATATGGTCTTCCTAAAGACCTCAAACACAATGTCTATTGCCCTGCCCTCATCAATCTTTTTTGGTCACTTCAAAAAAAAAATCTAATTTGCGATAAGATTTTCCATGCTGACAATCCCCAATTAGTCCTTGTCTTTCCAAAAGGAAGTAGGTACTGTCTGAATGAACACATAGGTCTGTAGACACTGTGGTTGAAGTAGAAACTCAGCAGGCCGAACAGTGTCCTTTATAGAGCAAAGATAAAGATACAGAACCAACGTTTTGGGCTTGAGCCTTTCATCAAGGTACGAACATCTCTGAGTCCCTTCCTGCAACCTCCCAATCATTAATCTCACTGGCCTGGGGCTCTTGGCCTTAACCTTGGAGCTTTTTTTTAAAATAAAGATACATTAGCCACCCTCTGGTCTCCCAGTGCAGGACTATAATGGCTCCTTCAATTTCTTCCCTAGCTTCAAGACGTTCTGGGACATAGTTAATCAGGGATGCATGTGTGTTAAGCACCACTTTGAACCAAGTTCCGAGTTCCCTAGCCTTGGTGTCTTCCTTCTCGGTAATTAAAATAAGCAATACACATTAATAAGCATTAATGACCCTGCAAATTTTAAGGAGTTATATACTTTCCCTGGTTACTCATACCTGTACTATCTCCCTAACCATTGTTTAATCTCTATTTTAATGACCTGGATATGGATGCACTGGACAGTCCTGTATCTCAAAATCTTACACCTGACATCAAAATTTGAATTCTGGTAAACAATAACGCGACACTGTTATAGCGCTAGCGATTGGCACCAAGGTTCAAATCCCGCGCTGTCTGTAAAGAGTTGTTAAGTTTGCCCCGAGTCTGCATGGATTTTCCCCGGGGGGGGGTGGGGTTCTGCTTTCTCCCCACTGTTCAAACGCATATGGGGGTGTAGGTTAATGAATGTAAATTAGGGGGCTCCGGCTCATGGGTGAAAGGTCTAAAAAAATTTTTTTTTAAATTACATGGACAAGTCAGGTTTAAGGGGTGTTTGCATGCTGTGGAACTTCATGACAAGAGACTGACAAGACTGGGAGACGAAACTTGACAGCGATACATTTTAACAGTAACAACACTAAAAAAGCACAAAGTGGGGTCCACGGCATAGTTCCAGAAAATCTACAAGGACAGAGGGACGTTGGTGTCCATGTGTATTAATCCTAGAAGTACCAGGATGTATTTGGAGCATGTGTTAGAGTATCTGTGAGGGTCAGAGGCATGAAGATGATGTTAAAACGGAAAGGCTGGAGGAACTCAGCAGGTCTCACAGTATCCATAGGAGGTAATGGTCTGGGCAGGGAGAGGTGTACAGACAAAAGATGCTAATTGATTATGATGGGAGAACAGGAGAGAGGAAAGGCCAACAAAAACCAGAGAAGTCGACCACCGATTCCATTAGCCCTATCATTCCTGTCTCCTTTCCCCTAGTTCTGTCTGTCTCCTTTCACAAAACAAACTCTCCTTTCCATGTTTTTACTACAATCACAGCATCTATAATTATGTATTTCACAGGAAGATTATGCTGAATGTCTATTAAAGGTTACTTGAACCATCACTGAAATATTACATCAATTCAGAAAGATGCCAAGGTGCAGAGGTAAAAACACAGTGAAATGCTGGAGGAACTCAGCCAGTCTTTTCAGCGTCCGTGGGAGACAAAGATAATATTGCCAACGTTTCGGGCCTGAGCCCTTCTTCAAGCCCAAAATGTCAGCAATATAGCTTTGCTTCCTCCAGCATTTGTGTTTTTACTGCAATCACAATGTCTACACAGGTGAAAATGTGTCTTCCTCATGGGGATTAGAGATTTCAGTGGTTAAACTGGAGTTAATGAAAACTCGGTCCCTGAGTACCATTCAACATGGATGCTGTGTGCAGTTCAGATCCCCACACCACCAAAAGATGTGATAAAAATATATGGAGTTTAGAACCTACAAGGACATTGCTGAGGTGGACAGCCCAAGTTACAAGGAGAGGCCTGATAGTCTGGGACTGTTTTCCCTGGAGTGAAAAAGGCTGAGGGGGTGATCTCCTGCAGGTTTACAAAATCATGACGGAGCATAGATGATGTTAAAATGGAAATGCTGGAGTGAACGATCAGTCTATTCCCCAGGGTAGGAGTTTCAGACTAGAGAGCACAGGTGCAAGGGGAAAGATTTTAAAGGGACTCATAGGACGACTTTACCACACAGACAGTGGTGGACACTGACAGAGAAAGCACAGGGACAACTGTCATGTTTAAAAGACACTTGGACAGGTACACAAGTAGGCAAGGTTTGCAGGGATACAAATTGGAAGCAGGCAAATGGGCCTAAATCAGGCGTGCACTGGCCAGCCCAGACCAAGGGCCCACTTAGGGGCTGCACAACTTCAGATGGGTTGAACAGTTTTTGGGTATTGAAGGGAAATAGTAGATGGCAGAAGAAATGTGGGACTGTGGTAAAAGATCAGCAAGGAACTTATTTAACACAGGAACAATCAAAGAGCAGAATGGCCTCCTTCTGCAGGACTTGTTATAATATGAACATTTATTACTAGGTACAATATGCAGAAATACTCCAATTCTTGCCTGCTGTAGCCACACAGATATGCCAGACATCCCAACTACAATAGCACAAAAAGATGCATACCCCAGATTCGAGTTACCCCAAAAGAGTAAAATTATGCTACCTTTGCTAGGCAAAGCCATCTCTCTCTGCGACTGTTCTTTTGTCCAGACTTGCTCACTGTATTACGTATGAGTTATCTCCTGGCCTGCTTACAAAACAGTCTTTACCACTGTACCCTTGTACACATGACACAGTTAAAACCCCAGGTATCTGGAATTCAAGCAACTGACATAAAAAGAAAAATTAAAATTAATAAGAATAAAATAATCTGTTGTAGCGGTGCCTCCACGGCTAACTGAAGGATCGCACAAATAGATGGGTTGAGCTCAGTGAGCAAAACTGATTTATTGCAGGCTGCCTGGCTGGTCTTATACTCCCAGCCCGGACCTGGCTGAGAACCGCGCTGGGGGGTCCCGACGTCACCAGGGCGTCACTTGGGTACCCAAGCGTGGGCTTCTGAGCCCAGTGCCGAGGTTGACGGCGCCATTTTGGCCGGCTGCCCTGCCGCGTGCGTGACAAGCGGGGCCGGTTCACCTGCCTAATGGCGTACCGCCACACAGCCCCCCTCCCAGAACCGGGGCCAATGTCCTTTTTTGACGGGCGGCCTCGCTTCTTGGGTTGGGCCACAACTACTGGTTCAGTGGGGTCGAGGTGGGCTAGCTTTAACCTGTCCACCGTAAACAGTTCCCTCTTACCACTGATGTCCAGTGTGAAAGTGGATCCTGAACGCTGGACGACTTTGAACAGCCCTTCGTATGGACTTTGTAGAGGTGCTGTGGATGGGCCCCGCCTAATAAAAACATACTCTGAGGAGCACAGCTCGCTGGGGACATAAGAGGCCCGTGTGCCATGTTTGGGCTGCGGTTGGGGTGTGAAGGACTCCAACTGGGCCCGGAGGCGGAGAAGTAGACTGTGCAGTGACTGTTGGGGGTGGTGAGGTGCGTTGGCGAACTCACCGTGTAGGGCTAAAGGTGCACTATAGACCAGCTCGGCTGATGATGCCTGTAGGTCTTCTTTGGGTGTTGAGCGGATGCCCAGAAACATCCAAGGCAGCTCTCAACCCAGTCGGGGCTGGTGAGGCAGGCCATAAGCTCCGACTTAAGATCGAGTTAATCGCTCGACGAGCCCATTGGCCTGTGGGTGATAGGCCGTGGTATGATGTAGCTCGATCCCCAGCCTGTTGGCGATCTGTGCCCAGAGCGTAGAGGTGAACTGGGCACCCGATCACTGGTGAGGTGGGTGGGGACGCTGAACTGGGCAACTCAACCAGTCAAAAGCGCTCAGGAGCAGGAGTCCATGGAGGCATCTGGATCGCCTCGGGCCAACGAGTGGTGTGGTCTACCACCGTGAAAAGGTAACGGTTACCTTGGGAAATGAGTAAGGGGCCGACAATGTCCACATGTATGTGGCTGAACCGTTCCCAGACGTGTTCGAAATCTTGTATGGGCACTCTGGTGTGCCTGTATACCTTGGATAGCTGGCAATGGGTACAGGTTCTGGCCCAGTCCGTAATCTCCTTCCAAAGTCTGTGCCAGACGAAATGTTCTGCCACCATACGGACTGTGGACCTGATGGAAGGGTGGGAAAGGTCACGGATATGGTGGAAGACTTGCCTGCACCACTGCTGGGGAACCACTGGTCACAGGGTGCCCATGGAGACATTGCACAGGACTGTGCCCTCACCATGAGAAGTCAGGAGGTCCTGGAACCACAGCCCATGATGGCAGTCCTGAAGGCCTGCGTCTCCTTGTCGGACTTCTGGTCCTGGTCGAGCTGGTCGAAGTTGAGGCCGGGTGTCAGCACGCAAATGGCCTGTCGTGAGAGTGTGTCGGCGACCACGTTGTCTTTCCCCGCCTTGTGCTGAATGTTGGTGGTGAACTCCGACAAGAGAGGTGAAGCTGTTGGCAGGCCGACCAGAGATCTCTTGCCATAATGAGCGCCTGAGTGAGGGGTTTGTGGTCGGTAAAAATGGTGAAAGGCCTCCCCTCCAAGAAATAGTGGAAATGATTCAATGGTACAGGCTCAGCAAATCATAATCAAAAGCGCTATACTTGCGCTCTGACGGGCGAAGAAGTCAGCTAAAGAATGCCAGTGTCCGTTCACCTGCTGCTCCAGGACGTCGCTGACGGCTGTGGCAGAGGCATTGACGGAGAGCGCCATATGCAGGTCAGTGCGTGGGTGGTTGAGCAGGGTAGTCTTCGCAAGGGCATCTTTCATGACTTCGAGTGCTCTGCTGGCCTCTGGAGTCCAGGCGAGTGTCTCGTCTTTGGCCACGATGAGGGCGAAGAGTGGCTGCATGATGAGTGCAGCGCCTGGAATGAAGCGGTTATAGAAATTGACCATACCCACGAACTCCTGTAGTCCCTTGAGGTTGTCCGGATGTGGGAACTCCTTGATTGCAGCGACCTTCATAGCGGCAGGTGTGGCTCCTTCGGCCATGATGGTATGGCCCAGGAACTGCATGGACTTTTTCCCGAACTGCCATTTGGCCGGATTGATCGTTTGGCTGAAGTTGGCCAGTCGGGAGAAGAGGGTGCGCTGGTGAGACTTGTGTTGTACCCAGTCTCTGCTGGCGACAAGGATGTCATCCAGGTAAATGAATACAAAATTTAAATCCCTGCCCACTGTGTCCATAAGGCGCTGGAAGGTCTGGACGGCGTTCTTGAGCCCGAACGGCATACATAGGAACTCGAACAAGCCGAAGGGGGTGATGATGGCCGTTTTGGGTATGTTCTCAGGGTGCACCAGGATTTGATGATAACCACGCACCAGGTCGACCTTGGAGAATACCCTTGTGTCATGCAGGTTGGCTGTAAAGTCCTGGATGTGAGGGATCGGGTAACGGTCAGGTACCGTTGTGTCGTTAAGCCGTCGATAATCTCTGCAGGGGCGCCAGCTGCCGGAGGCTTTTGGGACCAGGTGGAGTGGTGAGGCCCAAGTGAATCGAATGATTCCCAGCTCCTGCAGATGAAAGAACTCTTCTTTTGCTATCTGGAGCTTATCTGGCAGGAGCCAGCGTGCCTTGGTGTGGACCAGCGGGTCTTGGGTGGGGATGTAATGAAACACCCCATGGTGTGGTCAGGCGGCGGAAAACTGCGGCTTGAGGAGGGATGGGAACTCGTCCAGGATACGCTGAAACTCGTCCTTGGGCATGCTGACCATGGCCATCTGCAGCTGCTCTGTGCGGGAGGCATTGAGGCAAACGGATTGGAAGGTACGGGCATCTACCAGTCACCTACCTCAAATGTCGACCTGGATTCCATGGGTGAGGAGGAAGTTGACACCCAGGATGGCTGTTGGAAGGGACGAAATGGTGAACTTCCACGAGAACTTCCGCTGGCTGACCTGGAAGTGAATGGTCTTGCCTCCATACGTCCGGATCTCCGTCGAATTGGCTGCACGGAGGGGAGGTCCTCGAGGTCGGTTCCGTGACTTGATGGCTGTGTCGGGATGACGCTGATCTGGACCCCAGTGTCAATGAGGAAGCGTCGGCCGCTGACTGAATCCCACAGATAGAGAAGGCTGTGCTCTTGGCCAGCCGCCACAGCCATTAAAAGCGGCTGTCCTGCTTGTTTCCCTGGAACGAGCAGGGCTGATGACATGACACTTCCAAGCCTTGGCTCCCCAGCGCTGGTGGAAGAAGCAGAGGCCTGAAGTGGATAACTTGCTTCTGCTATGCTCTTTGAGGCCCCTGCAGGGACCAGGTGCTCCACTGCAGCAATAGAGAAAGGCTTGGCGTGGTCATGCCCATGACTCGTAACCTGTTGGACTGCTGAGCCCTCCGGGAATTATTTGAGCCATGGCTCCTGAGCCTTTTGAGCGACCTTCCTAGGGTTAACAAAGCTCTCCTGGGACAGTAACAGCTGGTTGTCTTCAGGAAGATGGTTAAGGAAGATGCGCTCGAAGAGTGGGCAGTTGGTGTGATCACCCATGAGCGCAAGCAACTCGTCCATCAACTCAATTAGAGTTCTGTCCCTTAAGGCGTCGAGGTGCAGCATCCAAGCGGCACGCTGGCGTCTGGAGAGTCCGAGGGAGCCGGTGAACACCCGCATGATGGTCCCGTACTTAGCTTCCGCGGGTGGGTACTGAACGAGGTGCAGCACTCGTATGGTGGTGGCCTGGTCCAGGGCGGCGACAACATGGTAAAACTTGATTGAATCTGATGAAATATGGCAGAGGTGAAACTGAGCCTCTGCGTGGCTGAACTAGGTCTCCAGCTCAGAAGTCAGGAAGCACGATGGCTATAGCGTTGATCGAAGGGTTGTTCATGTTGGGTTCAAAGACGCTTGAACCTGTCGGGGTCACCAATTGTAATGGCGGCTACACTGCTAAATGAAGGATCACACAACCAAGATGGATTGAATTCAGTGAGCAAAAGTGATTTATTGCAGGCTGGCTGGCCTTGTACTCCCAGCCCAAACCTGGCTGAGAACCGCGCTGGGTGGCCCCCGACGTCACCAGGGCTTTACGTGGGTCCCCAAGCGCGGATTTCTGAGCCCAGTGCCGAGGTTGGGAGGAAACCCCTGTCAGCGCTATTTTGGCCGGCTGCCCCGCCGCATGCATGACAAACGGGGCCGGCTCGCCTGCCTAATGGCATACCGCCACAAGGTAAAAATTACACAAGTTTAAAATTGTTAAATGTTCCATGAAACCACACGTAAACCTTTGGTGACAACAGGAGCAAATATTCAGCCAGTGGAGGGCCTTAGTTGAGTTTTACTCATAACAGTTGTTTGAATAAAGTTGTGTGAAACAGCAAAGGCATCACCCAGGATAAAGAGCTGGTTGATGCTGCTCGCCGTTGGGGTGACTCTCTTAAAATGTATCCTTATCCATGCTTAGTTAGAGTTGTCCCAGACAGAGGCTTTATCTGTAAACTTGGTGGCGGTGGGGGTTAATTATGTATAATTAATCTTTCATGCGGCTCCATGGAGAGGGAGGAACATGTAGATTCAGTGACGGTTAAATGTTTTCAAAGAATGTGACTGAAAATAAAATAAAATGATTGATTTACTCATACAAGTGAAGTTTGTTCAGTGTAAGTACAGTGTAGTTTGTCTTTTAAACTGTTTATTCATAATGCAGGTGTATTAGTTAGGCATTGTAAGAGGGAGTTTCAATTAACCAGAAAGCTTGCTTATCTCGCATCTACCAAATAACAGGAGTTTTACTGTAATAAACTCAAACTTAATTTTCCTGCCTGGTGCACAAGAAAAAGAACCTGAGGGTTGCATGCGATAAAACACACTACAGTAAAGGTCTTTCAGCCCTCGATGTTGGGGCAACCCATAGATTCCTATCAAAAAAGTACTAAACACCCTCTAACTCAATCCTCTATTTTTCTTTCATCCAAGTGCCTGTTTAAGAGTCTCTTAAACACCCCTAATGTTTCAGCCTCCATTACCATCCCTGGCAAGGCATTCCTGGCCCCCACAACTCCGTGTGAAAAACAAAACCTTACCCCTGACGTCTCCCCTACACTTCCCTCCCTTCACTTTGAACGTGCATCCTCTGCTGTTGGCTGATCCCTGCCCTGGGGAACAGGCGCTGGCCATCCACCCTATCTCTGCCTCTCAGAATCTTGCCGACCTCGATGAAGTCTCCTCATCCTTCTACGCTTCAAAGTGAAAGCTCTGCCTCGCAAGACGTTTTCTAATGTAGGCAACATCCTGGTAAATCTCCTCTGCCCCCCCTCCCAAATCCTTCCTACAATGAACAGAACGTGGTCTCACCAGAGGGATGTCAATAACTTGGAAACAGAAAAGAGACCAGGAATACACAGGGAAGGATACATATTCCCACTGCAGTTGTAGAAGTGATGTCCACGTGGTTTATGGTGCAAGGGGATTGGAAGAACCAGGGACAGGACAGATTTGGATGGGGGGGGGGGGGGGGGCAACATCCCCTGCCAGGGGTTAGCACCACGGAGCGGGAAGGACCAGGCCGAAGAGACGGGAGGCCTTTCCCAGGGAACTCGAGGCGATAGTAGGGGCCCGCTGAGTCGAGCAGCCTCCCACAGCGGGAGAAGGGGAGTTGGGGGGGGGGGGGCAGAATGGGTCCGACGGGCCGCCACCCCGGGAGTTGGGGTAGCACGGGTCCGCGGGGCCGAGCTGCTGCCGCCGCCCCGGGAGTTGGGGTAGCACGGGGCCGCGGGGCCGAGCTGCTGCCGCCGCCCCGGGAGTTGGGGTAGCACGGGTCCGCGGGGCCGAGCGGCCGCCGCCCCGGGAGTTGGGGTAGCACGGGGCCGCGGGGCCGAGCTGCTGCCGCCGCCCCGGGAGTTGGGGTAGCACGGGGCCGCGGGGCCGAGCGGCCGCCGCCCCGGGAGTTGGGGTAGCACGGGTCCGAGCTGCTGCCGCCGCCCCGGGAGTTGGGGTAGCACGGGGCCGCGGGGCCGAGCGGCCGCCGCCGTCTCTCTCCTCCGAGCGCGGGCCCGGGCCCCAGCAGCTCCGCTCGGGCCTCTTTCTCCCCGCCCTCTGGATCCGCGGCCTAACCGCGCCGCCTCCCCTCCCTGGGCCCCGGGACTCGCCCACCTACCTCTCTCGCCGCCGCCGCCGCCGCTCTCGGCCTCCTGCTGCCCGGGCTCTCGGGTCGCGGCTGCGGGCACCACGCACTCTCCCTCCGCTCGCCTGGGCCTCAAACACAAATCCCGCCCTGAAGGGCACGTCACCGCCATGCGACCCATATCTGCGACCTGATTGGTTAGCTCCTTGCTTATTGAATAATAATATCGCCCTCCCATTGGTGTTATCCTAATGCCCATCACATTCCTGGCCTGGTGACCCGAAATAATTACCGGATCCCATTGGGCAGTAGCCTGTCAATCAAAGACGCTGCTCTATGATTGGACTAATTTAGCTCGAACAGTTCCATTGGTGACCATCGCCTGCCAATACGAAGTTCCGCCCTAAACTTAACACGCATTAAACAATTCGATTGGTCCTTTTCCACGGCTCGGGGACGGGTCCGGGGTTCGAATCCTGCGCTGTTTGTACGTCCTTCCCGTGTCTGCGTGGGTTTTCCACGGGGGCTCCGGTTTCCTGTAGGTTAATTGGGCGGCACGGTCTCGCGGGCCGAAATAGCCTGTCACCGTGCTGCATGTCTAAGATAAATTAAAAATGAATCCGTCTTCGTCAGACGGGGCTCGAAATGAAATCTTCGCATCTCATTGGACCAAGTTTGTGTCAATCAAGGTGAGAACAACCAATGCGAGCCGACTTAGAGCTTCCCGCGCTCTGCGAAGCTGTCGCGTCCGTCTTCTTTCCACCTCCTTCACTGACGTCGTAATGATTTCTGTCAATCAAACTATCCTTCAATCCGATTGGTTGTAATGTCAGATCACTACCGCTGATTGGTCAATTCAAACAATCCCGCCTATTACCGCTGGCGCATGCCAATCACGGTGACGTCACGTCGTTTAGCCTCGCCTCTTAAAAGGGCAATTACTCAGTTGGGGGCTGGAGGCCATTCATCCCTTTGAATGGATCCTATCGTCCAGTGAGATCATGAGCTGCCCTGTTTCTTTAGTAAAACATTGTGACTGAAATGAAAACACAATGCTGGAGACACTCAGCAACCAACATTTCAGACGAGCCCTTCAAGGTCTGGGCAAAATGTCGGCAGGCACCTGGATCAGATCCCACATGTGCTCAGTGGTGAGTAATGGATTATTCAAGGTGCTATGTGAGTGGAAAGAGAAAGGTTAAAAACCACTGACTTATGGAAGGACCCACATGGTCTGCTGGAGACTGGCTGATGGAAACCTAGTATTGGAGGTGGGTTTCAAAGAGGGGGTTCTGAGGGTAAGACGGGCTCCTGAAGGGCCCTTGGGTGCCGAAGGCTTCCTGATTGCATCGGAAGTTTGGATCTGGAGCTCGAGTGTGCCAACGTATCAAACACAAACAGGGGTCTGTGCGGCTGCAGAGGCTGCGGGAATCGCCGGAGACGAATCCAGTGGCATTTGGTGACGAAGGGACTCTCTTCAGCCACTTTCAGGTGGAACAGCCCGGAGGATGCGACTCCAGAGCCGGCTGCAGGTGTGTGCGAAGCGACGTTCAACTGGCAGTGCTGAAGGCGCTGTTCTGGCTCGTGAAAGGTCCGCAGCGGGGAAAACGCTGGCTCCTGTTGACTGTCCCCGTAGTCCTACCTGCTTTCAGGTGCTTAGGGGGAGCGCTCGGAAACAGAAGGAAGAGGGTTGGGTAAGTACTCCTTGGGTCAGGGTTCTCCACTTTCAGGTGGCCTCCCAACAGCTGCATTCGGGTATTTTAGGCAGCTTTACTTTGGGGTATTCTGGCCACCTGAAAGAGGGTTTTGCTTCTCTTTCTCCTATTGCTGGGGACACCGAGTCATGTTCACAGCGACTCTCTGTTTGCCTTACGGCTGGCAGAAGTGAATTTTGTGCACATTACATTTATTAGATGATGACAATGAAGAGGAATCTAATCATGAAAGACTTGCACAACTTTGTGTGCTGGAATATTGAGCGATAAAGGGTTCAGACCCAAAGTGATGACCAACCATTTCTCTCCATGGACCTGCTAAGTCCCTCTCAAAAGGTTAACCGAGTGGAAGAACTGTTAGTTGAGCAGCATCTGTGGAGTTAGAGGGGTATGTGAGATCCAGCAGTAGGGCGAGTGTGGTGGGGAGATGGGAGGACAGGGTGGTGGGGAGATGGGAGGACAGGGTGGTGGGGAGATGGGAGGACAGGGTGGTGGTGAGGGGCCTATGAGGTAGGCCTACTGCATCAACCTGCAACAGACCCTTCAGCCCATCTAGTCACTACTTCTATACCACTCTGGGTCCTGGATCCCTCAACCCCCCTCCCCCCACTGTCACCATCCCCCCCCCACCATCCCTCCCCACCTCCCCCCCCGGCCCGGCCGCTCCCTCTCCCCGCCCTGGATCCGGTGCCCCCGCCCCCCCCTCCCTCCCTCCGCCTTCACGGGAGATGCGGCCGCGGCCTGTCCGCCCGGGCCCGAACTGAGAGCGCAGGCTTCAGTGGGGCCTCCGAGCCACGTCCCCCCATCCACCCCCCCCTCGATCCCGGTCTCCCCCCCCCCTCGATCCCGGTCTCCCCCCCCCCTCGATCCCGGTCTCCCCCCCCCCCTCGATCCCGGTCTCCCCCCCCCCTCGATCCCGGTCTCCCCCCCCCCTCGATCCCGGTCTCCCCCCCCCCTCGATCCCGGTCTCCCCCCCCCTCCCCTTCCTCTTCCTGTCGCGGTGACACCCGGACTGCGATGGGCGAGAGGTGAGCGTCGGCTCAGGGGCTTTCGGGGGGGGGGGAGGGATGGAGGGGGGAGGGATGGAGGGGGGAGGGATGGAGGGGGGAGGGATGGAGGGGGGAGGGATGGAGGGGGGAGGGATGGAGGGAGGAGAGGATGGGATAGAGGGGAGGGGGAGGGATAGAAAGGGAAGGATAGGATGGAGAGGAGGGAGGAGGAGGGGAAGGGAGGAGGGATGGAGAGGGAAGGGGGTAAGGAGGAGAGGAAGGGATGGGATGGAGGGGAGAGAGGGAGTAGGGGTGAGGGATTGGTAGGGATCAGGGGGTGGAGAGTTTCCAGGCGGTGAGTTTGGGACACTGGGAGTCGGTACCTGCGGCCCTTGATAACCCCTGTAGTTCGACTCATCTGTGCCGACCTGGGACCACCTGCTGGGCTAGTCATTTGCCTGCATTTCGAACAGACAACACAGTTCAGGCCCTTCAGCCTTCTATGTTGTGCTGACCCATCTTCTCTTCTTTCTCTCTCTCTCTTTGGATTGGCTTCGCGGACGAAGATTTATGGAGGGGGTAAATGTCCACGTCTGCTGCAGGCTCGTTTGTGGCTGTCAAGTCCGATGCGGGACAGGCAGACACGGTTGCAGCGGCTGCAGGGGAAAATTGGTGGGTTGGGGTTGGGTGTTGGGTTTTTCCTCCTTTGCCTTTTGTCAGTGAGGTGGGCTCTGCGGTCTTCTTCAAAGGAGGTCGCTGCCCGCCAAACTGTGAGGCGCCAAGATGCACGGTTTGAGGCGATATCAGCCCACTGGCGGTGGTCAATGGGGCAGGCACCAAAAGATTTCTTTAGGCAGTCCTTGTACCTCTTTGGTGCACCTCTGTCACGGTGGCCAGTGGAGAGCTCGCCATATAACACGATCTTGGGAAGGCGATGGTCCTCCATTCTGGAGACGTGACCTACCCAGCGCAGTTGGATCTTCAGCAGCGTGGATTCGATGCTGTTGGCCTCTGCCATCTCGAGTACTTCGATGTTAGGGATGAAGTCGCTCCAATGAATGTTGAGGATGGAGCGGAGACAACGCTGGTGGAAGTGTTCTAGGAGTCGTTGGTTGATGCTGGTAGTAGACCCATGATTCGGAGCTAAACATGAGTGTGGGTATGACAACGGCTCTGTATACGCTTAACTTTGTGCAGTTTTTCAGTTGGTTGTTTTTCCAGACTCTTTTGTGTAGTGTTCCAAAGGCGCTATTTGCCTTGGCGAGTCTGTTGTCTATCTCGTTGTCGATCCTTGCATCCGATGAAATGGTGCAGCCGAGATAGGTACATATATTCCTTAAAAATATACTAAATCTTCCCTTGTAATCCTCTATTTTTCTTCCATCCATGTGTCTAAGAGTCTTTTAAATGTTCCAGCCTCCACCATCACCCTGACAAGGCATTCCAGGTCCCCACAACTCTGTGTTTAAAAAAAAACATGACCCTGACGTCTCCCCTAAACTTCCCTCCCTTCACTTTGTTCACACGTCCTCTGGTGTTTGCTGATCCTGCCCTGAGAAACAGACACTGGCCGTCACCCTATCTATGCCTCTCAGAATCTTATTGACCTCTATCAAGTCTCCTCTCATCCTTTGTCTCTCCAAAGAGAAATGTCCCAACTCTGGTAACCTGGCCTCATAAGACTTATTTTCCAATCCAGGTAAATCTACATCCTTCCTTTAATGAGGTGAACACAATATTCTAAATTTGGTCTCACCAGAGATTTTTTGAGCTGAAACATTACCTCATGACTCCTGAACTCAATCCCCTGACAAATAAAGTCCAGCATCCCATAGACTTCCTTAACCATCCTATCAACCTGTGTGGTGACCTTGAGGGATGTATGGATTTGGACCCCAAGGTCCCACTGTTCATCCACACCGTTAAGAATCCAACTATTAATCCTGTACTCAGGTTTCAGCTTTGACCTTCTAAAATGTTTCACCTCACCCTTATCTCTACATCCTTCTCAACCCTTAGAACCATTGAACACTGCAGCTGCAAGCCAGGCCCTTTGACACATCTAGTTTGTGATTATTTATTCCACTTAATCCCACTGTCCTGCATCCAGACCACAGCCCCCCGTTCCCCTCTCATACATGTACCTGTCCAAATTCCCTCATCTGCCACCTCTGCTTGTTCCACAACTCTCATTGATCCTCTGAGTGGGGAAGATCCCCTAAACCTTTCCCCTTTCACCCTAAACCCATGTCCTCTGGTTTGTATCTCACCTGCCATCAGTGGAAAAAGCCGACCTACTCTGTCTGTCCCCCTCATAATTTTAAATACCTCCATCAAATCTCCCCTCATTCTTCTACGCTCCAGGGAATAAAGCCCTAACCTGTCTAACCTTTCCCTGTAACATAGTTTTTGAAGTCCAGGCAACATCCTAGTAAATCTTCTCTGCACTCTTTCTATCTAATTGATATCTTTCCTGTAGTTGGATGACTAAAACTGCACACAATCCTCCAAATTTGACCTCACCAATGTCTTATACAACTTTACCATAACATCCCAACTCCTGTACTCAATACTTTGATTTATGAAGGCCAATATGCCAAAAGCTCTCTTTACAACCCTGTCCACCTGTGACGCCACTTTCCGGGAATTGTGTATCTGTATTCCCAGATCCCTCTGTTCTACCGCACTCTCAATGCTACCAATATTTTATACGATTTCACCGTAACATCCCAATTCCTGAGGTAATACATTTGGACATTTCTCACTCCTTGGCCCGTCTCCCCAACTGATCTGGATCCTGTTGGAACCAATATCCTTCCTTGCTGCCCACTATCGGGAGGGTTGAGTTGTGCCGACTTGGGCATGGGTTTGGATTTGATTGGGCGTTGGCTTGTTGGAACGGTATTTGGAATGTGGCTAATGCCAGACCTGGAGGTGGAAGGGGACATACCAGAATCTGCAGGAGGAACTCAATGGGATTGAATGGCAATGCAAGACAGATGGGCTGAAGGGCTTGACTATTCTCTCTGGTAGGGCAGCACTCGTGACTGGGTGCTAACCCCTCACCCAACTGTGTTTGCTTGGCAGGCTGCTGCCCACTCTCCTCTCGGTGGACAGGGACCCTGGCCTCCTGCGGCTCCGCTTCACCACCTTGGCCGTCGCCACGGTGACCTGCCCCCTCTTCGCCTTTGTCTTCTGCGTCGTCTGGTCTCTGCTGTTTAACTTCAACGAGACCACCGCCACTCACTGCAGGGTGAGACTCGACCTGCCGATGGGAGACCACTGACCCTGCTGTCCACGGCCAACATGTCCCTGAGCCCCAAAGGACCAAGACACCCCCCCCCCCCACCCCCTCTGTACCACGGACCCTTGAGTCTGCACTGGCTGACGACACAATGGAAAGAATGGCAGAAAACCTTCACAGGAACTCCCCCTCTCCCCACTGATGGATGTCTCCTCCTCACAGTCAAGGATCTCCACCCCACTACCAGGGGTGTCCCCCTCACTTCCAAGGGTCTCCACCCCACTACCAGGGGTCTCCCCTCACTCACTATTGCGGGTCTTTCCCTCATTACCAAGGGTCTCCCCCTCCCCCTCACTCACTATCAGGGGTCTTTCCCTCATTACCAAGGGTCTCCCCCTCCCCCTCACAGCCGGGGGTCTCCACCCCACTGCGAGGGTCTCCCCTCACCCACTACCAGGGGTTTCCCACTCCCCTCTCTGTTGGGGGTCTCTGCCTCACCCTGTCTCTCTCTGCTGCAGGTTCCCAACTACCTACCGTCGATCAGCGCAGCCATCGGGGGTCCGAGCCCCCAGCGCTATGTGTGGCGTCTGTGTGTGGGGCTGCACTCGGCCCCCCGGATGCTGGTGGCTATCGTGTACTGGAGCCACTACATCCGTGTGGGGGTGCCTGCGGCCTGGTACCGAGCTCTCTGCCACCTCACTCTCCTCGCCAACCTGCTGGAGAACCTGGCCCTGCTGCTCCTCACCTACATCTCCTCCAGCGAGAACCACTGTGAGTGCCCTCTGCCCTGCTTGCTGTCCACCTGGAGTCCGAGACCCCCTTATCCTCCATCCGCCCGGGTTACAAGACCCCTTCTCAACTCTCCTTCCACCTGAGGGTCTGAAACCCCCGCCCCACTGGCTGACAACCTGGGATTCCAAGACCCCCTTTCCAATTGCCCGCCTGGTGATCTGACCCCTCCCCTCGCCCATCAGCAGTCCCCTGGAGGTTCGATGCCCCCCACCATCCACCAGGGGTTGACCCCCCCCTCATATCTGTCTGGAATTCCCCTTCCCCCACCACCTGCTTTATAGTTTGACCAGGACTCTCCAAACTTCACATGGTGTCCCCTCCCCCACTGTCTGTCTGGGCATCCAAGATCCCCTCCCCCCCCACCCTGAGGGGCAAGTGTTTCCTGCTTTACCAGGTGGTTCTGAGATACTCCCCCTCCCCCCCCCCCCCTCCCCCGAGGGACATTCCCCTCTCCCTCTGTGGAACTGACTGGCACAGGGAATGGGATTCCCTGGGCATTTCCCGTCGGGGTCAGGAGCTGTGGTTCCCTGGGATTGGACGTGGGAGCTCTGATTCCTGGGAATACTGACTCTGGAGAGGGTGGAGGGAGAGCTATTCTGATTCCCGGGATGAGTGTTGAGGGCATTGGATTCCAGGGATTGGGGTGAATGAGCTGAGCTTCCTGGGATCGATGATTCCCAGGATTTATGGGGGAACCACTGAATCCCAAGATGAGTAGGAGTTGGAGTCGATTTCTGGGATTAGACAGGATCAAATCCGATTCCCAGGATAGTTGGGAGGAGTTTGGATTTTCCAGAATCAGTGAAGAGAACTGAATACTGTGATTAGTGAGGATTATTGGGTAGGGCTCGGAATCCTGGGATTTGTGGAGGAGCGGGGAGATTGGAATCCCAGGATGGGGCTTATTCCAGGATGAGCAGGGTGAGGGCAGATTCCCAGGATCAGCAGGGATGAAGGCAGATTCCTGGGATGGGGCAGATTCCTGGCCTTCAGCTCCGGCTGATAGCTTTGAAGAATCCAGGGTCCCATGGCTCCAGCAACTCGTCTGCATCTTGTTGCAGGGATTCATGAGAAATCCTTCATTGGCTTTATGGCATCGGCCATGCTTCATATGACCCTCACCTGCCTCATCTGGAAGCAGAGCTGGAAAAGCACAGTAAGTCCCAAGGTAATCCACACTTTCCCTCAACAATCTCAGAGAAGGACCTTAGAGAGCAACTCTATACCAAGAGGGGGGTCCTCGTCTGGGCCAAGGGAGCAAGAGAAGTGGGTCAACGGGAATCAGGACAGATTGATGGACAGGGAGGGTTGGTCTAGCCCAGGATGGCAGCATGGTCAGTATGGGTGAGTTGGGCCGAAGTGCCTGGGCTAAGTCTATAATGGTCCAGCGAGCACTCACTCTGCGGAAACCTGGTGAAGGAACCTTCCCTGTCACACTTACCTTGCATGGCTGGTGGTGTAGATCACATGGGGGCAACACAGTGGCTACAGCCACTGACTAAAAGACCCAGGTTTGATCCTCACCTCCGCAGCTGTCTGTGTGGAGTTTACGCACTCCCCCCGTGACCACGTGGGCTTCCTCCCACCTCCTAAAGATCATGAGACATAGGAGCAGAAATAGTCCATTCAGCCCATGGAGTCTGCCCCACCATTTAATCATGAGCTGATCCATTTTCCCACTGCCCGGCCTTCTCCCCATAACCCTTGATGTCCTGGCTAATCAAGAACCAATCAATCTCTGCCTTAAATACACCAATGACCTTCGCTCCACAACTGCCTGTGGCAACAAATTTCACAGATTCAGCACCCTCTGGCTGAAGAAATTCCTCCATATCTCGGTTCTAAGGGGTCGCCCTCCAGTCCTGAAATTGTGCCCTCTTGTCCGAAACTCTCCCACCATGGGGAACAACCTTTCTACATCTACTCTTTTAACATTCAAAATGATTCAATGTGATCTTCCAATCTCCCAAATCCCAATGAATACTGGACAAGAGCTGTCAAACGCTCCTCATATGATAACCCTTTCATTCCCAGAATCATCTCTGTGAACCTCCTCTGAACCCTCTCTAACATCAGCATATTAGGGCCCCAGAGAGCTCAGTCGGCAGAGCATCAGACTTTTTAATCTGAGGGTCCAGGGTTCAAGTCCCTGTTTGGGTTTTCCCCAGAGGGCTCCGGAATCCTCCCACCGTTCAATTGGGTGTAATTGGGCAGCACGGACTTGAGCTGAAACGGCCTGTTACCGTGATGCACGTCTAAAAATTCTTTATTTACTCGTGCTGGAAGTGCAGGCCTGTGGAACAGTGCAAACAGAAGTATAGAGAGTAATTGTCAACATACAGATGCAACAAAATTCTAACTTGCTGCAGGTGAATGGGCTCTTGTAAAGAAGAACCATAAATAGTAAAGTAATTGAATTAAATTATGAGACAATAAATAAATAAGACAGAAAATAACTATTGAAACACAGAAGTCTGCAGTCGCTGTGATTGCAGTAAAAACTCACCAAAACGCTGGAGGAACTCAGCCGGTCGTGCAGCATCCAGAGGAAACCAAGATACATTGCCGAGGTTTCAGGCCTGAGCCCTTTTTAATTTTTTTTCAAATTTAATTTAATTTTTAAAATTTAATTTAGACATACAGCACGGTAACAGGCTCTGTCATCCCACGAGTCCAATGTACACCCAATTGACCTCCAACACCCGGTACGTTTTGAATGATGGGAGGAAACCTGAGCCCTCCCGGGTAAAACACATGCAGGCACGGGAAGAACATACAAACTTCTTTTAGACAGCACGGGATTTGAACCCAGGTCCCGATCGCTGGTGCTATAAAGGTGTTGTGCTAACTGTTAAACTAACATTGCCACTCAAGCCCAAAACATCAACAATATATCCACGGGCATCCCAGGTAATTGGCCTTGTAGTGTCCCAGGATAGGAAGCCCTTTGTGCCGTTTTCACTGGGTAACCCTTATCTGGGACACTATTTGCTTTTCCACTGAACAAACTGATCCCCGGGGATCAGAGTGTGCTACCTTCAACTGTCCCTTATCCACTCATTCTACCAGCATATCAGCATCAGGAAACACTGGGGATAAGAGCAAGGGTAGAGGCGGTTAATCCCCGGCGTGAAATGACATCATTTGTCATCGACTTTTAGACAGTGTCCCTTTTCCACTGGACCCTTTCCCAGTAAATTCCTGGGACAGGGTGCCAGTGGAAAAGGGGCTTTTGTCTCCTATAGACACTGGAAAGACTGGCTGAGTTCCTCCAGCAGATTGTGTTGAGCCAGGGTGTGTGACGCAGTGCTTCTACACTCTGCCATCCAGAGGAGCTGGATCTGTAAGGGGATTGGTGCCACAGGGTGAAAGGGTGGTTGCCAAGATCCAACCCCCTGCATTCATCACCTGTAGTTCTCACCGCTGTCATTAGATGGCAGCACCGAGCAGGTCCAGGGGCTAGACCTGTCAGGGTGGACAATGGGATTGTGTGTGTGTGTGTGTGTGTGTGTGCACATGGGTGTGAGCACATTGGAGTCGGGGATGGTACACATGGGTCAATTTGAACATTTGGGTTAGTATGTGCATGATGGGCCAAAGGGCTCTCTGCCTCCTCCCTGTAAAATGTACCGGGGGTTGGAGGTCAATTGAGTGTACATTGGACTCGTGGGCTGAAAGAGCCTGTTACCGTGCTGTATGTCTAAATTAAATTTTAAAAATTAAATTAAATTTGAAAAAAAATTAAGGGCTCAGGCCTGAAACCTCGGCAATGTATCTTGGTTTCCTCTGGATGCTGCACGACTGGCTGGGTTCCTCCAGCGTTTTGGTGAGTTTTTACTGCAATCACAGCGTCTGCAGACTTTTGTGTTTCAATAATTATTTTCTGTCTTATTTATTTATTGTCTCAATTTAATTTAATTACTTTACTATTTATGGTTCTTCTTTACAAGAACCCATTCACCTGAGTTTTCAAAAGAGTCACGTCTTGGAAACCCCCTCCTTCATCTTTCTTTACACGCAGCAATCCCTGCATCTAAACTCTGTCCTTGACACCTCCCGGGGGGGGGGATGTTCTCTCTGATCCCACCCTGCTCCCCACTGAATCACGGTCAATTAGCTCTTGACTCCTTCCTCTCAATGCAGCTGAGCAATGCCCATCCCTTCCTCAGACCAGGGGCTCTTCATCTCAATAATTAACCAGCGAGCTTTCTCTAAACAGCCTCCAATCCAACCCTTCTTAAATAAACAGTTCAAATCCCTCACGTGTCCTGCCTCAAGTGCCAACCTCTTTCAGCACCACTCTTACGGAAACAGCCCGTCCTGCCCACATCAACCAAAAAGTCCCACCCACGCCCATCCCACCTATCTCCTCCACCATTTCCACCACGTGATCCCACCACTAGACACAGCTTCCCCTCCCCGTCTTCTGCAGGGACCTCTCCCTCCATTGCTCCCTTGTCCACTCTCCCTCTGTGGCTCCCTTGTCCTCTCCTCCGATCCCATGGCACCTACCCCTGTGACTGCAGGAGATGCTCCACTTGCACCCACACCTCCTCCCTCAGTGAAGTGCCAGTTGATTGGCTGTAGTCAATAGCCAGTCGTCTCTTAGTGTGATTTTTCACGACTATTACTTGGGCCCGCCACGGACTCTTACTAAGTTCAATTACTCCCTCTTTAAGCAGTCTCTGGGTCTCCGCTTTGATAAACTTACGATCCTCTTTGCTCTAAGAATGGCTCTTAGTGGCAATTGGCTGAAACTCGGGGAATAGATCACTGAAAAGGGAAGGAGCTTTGATCTTTAATGCGGACAGACCGCAGTAACTAGTGCGGGGGATGGTAAGTGTGGGTAGTGGCCCACCAAAATTTAACACTACACTGTTCATCTGAGATTGAATATCTAACCCCAGTAACGTAGGGGCGCAAAGCTCCGGCATTACAAAAAGCCACACATCAGCAAGGCAATGTCCCTGCAAATTTAAAGTAACTTTACACTTGACCCATACAGTTTTTATAAGTTCACTACAAGCTATCGATATCTTTCAGTTCGCTGGATATCTCCACAAATTTAAGGCTCTGGCAACTCTCTCGTGGATGTAGCTGTCAGTACTCCCCGAGTCTATGAGACAAGCAAGAGTCTCACCATTCACCTCCCCCTTCATATTTGACCGTTCCAGTCCATAGCATCCCCCAAGCTTTACAGTCAATTGAGCTATCACAGGGGATCCCACCTCGCCGTCACTCAAAAGTTGATTCAGCTAGCTCGTCTGAAGATTCCCCCTTTTCACAATTGTCTTCCATTCCTGCAGCTCCAGGACACATTTTCTTGGTGCTTTCCATCTTATCAGTGGGAGTACTTTTCGCCTTACACGCTTTAGCAAAGTGGCCGAGTTTCCCACAATAGCTGCAGGTAGTAAATTGAGCCAGGCACTTCTGTCTGGGGTTTCAGCTCTTATCACAGAAGTAGCATTTTTCAGGAGTTTGCCCTTTTCTTTCCTTCAGGGTTCCAGCACTCCTGGATGTTTCCTTTTCGGTTTCTAGCATTTCACTGGACCGCATGGCACTTCTCAGTGTTTTGGCTAGAGTGACTGCCCGGTTGTAGGTTAAGGGCTCGGTCTCCAGCAGCTTCTGTCCGATGTAACTGGAGTCAATTTTATTAGCAGAAACTAATGGTACAATAATGAAAGACAATACGTGCATATACATTTATATCCAAGGGGAGAGTCCTTAACTGTAGAGATAATGCATAACATAACAATTACAGCACGGAAACAGGCCATTAGGCCCTTCTAGTCCGCACTGAACCAAACACTCCTCTCTAGTCCCATCTACCTGCACAATGAACATAACCCTCCACCTTCTTCTCATCCATATACCTGTCCAGCTTTTTCTTAAATAATAAAATTGACTCTGCCGCCACTATTTCTCCCGGAAGCTCGTTCCACACTGCTACCACTCTCTGAGTAAAGAAGTTCCCCCTCATGTTACCTCTAAACCTCTGCCCCTTAACTCTTATTTATGTCCTGTTGTTTCAATCTCTCCTACTCTTAACGGAAATAGTCTATCCACATCCACTCTGTCTATCCCTTTCATAATCTTAAATACCTCTATCAAATCCCCTCTCAACCTTCTACGCTCCAAAGAATAAAGACCTAATCTGCCCAATCTCTCCCTGTACTCTAGATGCTTAAACCCAGGTAACATTCTGGTAAATCTTCAATGTTAGTCCTTCCAAATGAAGCAACATTTCACTTGTGAATCTGGAGGGGTTGTCCACTGCATCTGGTGGTCCCCTCTACATCAGAGAGGCTGGACGCAGACTGGGAGATCACTTTGTTGAGCACTCAGCTGTCCACCACAATAGTGCGGATCTCCCAGTGGCCGCCCATTTCAATTCCCCGTCCCATTCCCTTGCCGACATGTCCGTCCACGGTCTCATGCACTGTCAAGCTGAGACCACCCACAAATTGGAGAAACAATATCTCATCTTCCATCTGGGCCCCCTCCAACCAGATGGCATTAATATCGACTTGTCCAGTTTCCCCCTGTCTCCTCTCTCTTCCTTTTTCCTTCTGTCTCCTTTGACAGAGCCAAAATCAATCCTTACCTTTCCTCTCCTGTCCTCTTACCCTCTCCAGTTAACACCTCTTGTCTGTTGGTCTGCACCCCTCCCCCTCTCTGTCCGCAGCCTTTAATTTACGTGTAAAAACATGAAGCTGGAGAAACTCAGCTTGTGTCCTTTATATAGAGCAAAGATTAAAATACAGAACCGATGAAGGGCTCAGGCTCTTTGAGATAAAAGTGCACAATTTGACCTACTGAGTTTCTCCAGCATTGGGTTTTTACTTCAACCACAACATCTGCAGACATCCGTGTTTTACTTTCCTCCAATTTAGACACCTGTCTCTTTTTGTTCACTCATACCTTGAGGAAGGGCTCAGGCCCAAAGTATCTGTACCCCCTATGGATGCTGCGAGACCTGTATTTCTGTTTTGACCACATCTCCCCTGCGCCCGTCCTGTCAAGCAGTAATACTTGGGACAAGGCATCACCTTCAACCCACACGTCTGAGCCAAACACAATACCCTCACTGCATGTCACACATGCAACACTACAGCGCAGGACAGGCCCTTCAGCCCACAATGTTGTGCTGACCTCAAAGATCTAACTCTTCCCTCCCAACCCTCTACTTCCATCCATGTGCCTGTCTAAGAGTCTTTTCAAGGTCCCTATTGTTTCAGCCTCCACCCCCACCCCTGGCAAGGCATTCCAGGCCCCCACCTCTCTGTGTAACACATATCCCTTTGATCCCTAGAAGCCACTGACTTACTATTGTATCTCCTTCCACCACAACTCCTGGCAGCCCATTCCAGGGACTTGCTTGTCTGCACATCTCCTTTATCTCCTCCCCTCCTTGAACGCCTGCCTCCAGTGTGTGATAATTTTAGCTGGGGAAAGGTTTATGATTGTCTACCCTAACAGTGTCTCTCTGACAGTTTGTGCAATTCAATCGGACTCATTTCGGTCTGTGACGGCCTAGAGAAGCCACACTTTGACTGACTCTCCCCAAAGCTCACCCCCTCAATCAGAAAACATCCTGGAAGACACCTTCTCTGCCCTTTCCAAAGCCTTCCACATCCTTCCTGTAATGGGCCGAGCAGAACTACAGAGAGAGCAGCGTAACTGTAGATTGATGTCGCTGCAAAATTACTTCCTTACTTTTGTATTCAATAGAATCAGAGAACGTTACAGCACAGAAAACAGGCCCTTCAATCTTTCTAGTTTGTGTCAAACTTTTTATGCCTAGTCCTGCACCCAATCCATATTCTTCCCATCCATGGACCTGTCCAAATTCTTCTTAAATGTTAAACTGGGCCTGTATTTACAACTTCAGCTGGCATCTCGTTCCACACTCCCACTACCCACTGTGTGCAGAAGTTCCCCCTCATATTCCCCCTAAACCTTTTCCCTTTCACCCTTAACCCATGTCCTCTGGCTTGAATCTCACCAACCCTCAGTGGAAAAAGCCGACCTACATTTACTCTGACCCCCTCATAATTTCAAATACCTCGATCAAATCTCCCCTCATTCTTCTACGCTCCAGGGAATAAAGTCCTCACCTGTTGAACCTTTCCCTGTAACTCAGTCCCTGAAGTCGGGGCAACATCCTAGTAAAAGCCAACATTCTATCATGGCGGCAGGGTCAAAGTAGCAATTTAGCGCAACACTATTACAGCGCCAACGGCCCAGGTTCAAATCCCGCGCTGTCTATAAGGAGAGATTGTACGTTTTCCCCATAGCGTGGATTTTTCCTGGGGGTTCCGGTTTCCTCCCACCCTCTAAAAGGTACCAGGGGTTGAAGGTTAATTGGGGTATTTGGGTGCAGACTCGTGGCCGGAAGGGCCTGTTACCATGATGTATGTGTAAATTAAAATTAAATTCGCAGAGCGTTCCCAATGAGAAACCTTGTGCTGTGTGGGTCAGAGCCCCAAGGTCCATCTGCACTTGGGTATCCCACCCACTCTACTATCCCCCTCCCCCCCACCAAACGTCTCCACATTAAAAGCAGCATCTACATCCATCGTTTCACCCTTTGCACGCTGTCCCCACACGTACACAATGTTGCTGAGACGTGCACAGTTCTACTTGCCCAGCTATAGCGAGGAAGTAATTAATCTTGAGTGTGTTTAGGAATAATTCACCAGGATATTGCTGGGATCAGAGCACTTGAGATAAGAGGGACTGGATGAGTGACTGGGAGACTAAAGGGTGAGGTCTTGGTAAGTAGCCAGGGTTGGGTAGTCCAAACCGGGAGGTTTGAAGTGAGAGGAGAGAAACTTAAAGGGGACTTGAGGAGCTCTTTCTTTACACCTTCCCAGCAGAGGGCCCAGACCCGAAACGTGGGCAAGCCTTTGCTTCAAACGAATGGTGCGTGACCTGCTGAGTTTCTCCAGACATCCTGGTGTGTCACTCAAAGGGTGGGAGGTGTTTTCTCCAAGATATCAGAGGACCGTCCAAAACACACTACAGGTTTAGAGGGATCTGGGCCAAGCACAGGCAGGTGGGACGTGGCTGCATAAACATCTGAGTTGGCATGGACTTCCAAGGGAATAATAGTTCATTTATACACTAGATGGGCCAAAGGGCCTGTTAGGAGAAGAAGTCTGATAGGACCAGAAGAGGCCATTTAGGCCCTTGAGCCTGGGATGTCATTTGGTAAGATCATGGCTGAACTGACTGACCCCATCCCTATATAGCCCTGACCTCCGACCTGTTGACAGGTCTCGCCCCTTGGCCCGGAAAATCTTCAGACACCACTTGTCCTGTCCTTGAAGGAAGAGAGTGCCAAAGATTCAGACGCCACTTTCAGGGATTTGTGTATCTGTACTCCCAGTTACCGTTCACCGTGTACGTTCTTTCATGATTTGTTGTTCCAGATGCAGAACCTCACACTTGTCTGCAATAAATTCCATCTGGCATTTTTCATCCCATTTTTCCAGCTGGTCCAGATCCCTCTGCAAGCTTTGAAACCCTTCTTCGCTGTCCACAACACCCCAATCTTACCTGTATTTGCTTCTACCTGATGAAGGGCCCTGCCCTGAAATGTTGAGGTGCATCGCTGTGTGGGATGGGAACCTTTCTGGCCAAAACTGCAAATAACTAGAGAGTTGTGAACATGGTTCAGAACATATAACCCCCCCACCCCTTCCCTCTGTCTATAACTCATGCTGCCTTGTAAAAGCAGCCAACGTGCTAAAATACCCACCCCACCCCGGCCACTCCCTCTTCACCACCTCCCGGCAGGAAGAAGATTCACAAGTATGAGATCATTTTTAGTTTAGTTATACAACACGGTAACAGGCCCTGCTGGCCCATGACTACGTGCCGCCCAAGTAGACATTTTGACCTCCATCTCCTGATACGTTTTGAGTGGTGGGAGGAAATCGGAGCCCCTGGAGAAAACCCACATAGACACGGGGAGAACGTACAAACTCCTTACAGACAGCGTGAGATTCGAAACCTGCTCAATGGTGCTGTGATAGAGTTGCTCTAGCTGCTATGATAGGGGTTTTCAAACTTTTCTTTCCACCCACATCCCACCTTAAGCAATCCCTCACTAATCACAGAGCACCGATGGCGTAGGGATTACTTAAAATGAGATGTGAGTGGGAAGAAAAAGATTGGTCTATACTAACTGTGCTGTACCTGTGCACCATCGGATTCAAGGACAGTTCATTTCCTGCTGTAATCAGGTTCCTGAATGAACCTCACAGTGGTAAAGGTATGTTGTCTGTGTCCCGTCCTGACTGACCCATCTCTATAACTCCAGTACTACATCTCGGTGGCTGTAGGATGCCTGGTTTATGTTGAACAGGAAGGAGTCGAGGACAGACCTGACCGTGTGGGAACAGTGAGGGCCAAAAAGTGGTTGCTAGTTTAGTCTTGGCGTGCGGAAAAGGGCATCTCGGCATCTATTCTCAGTGATGTGAGGAGGCCACATGGGTACACCAGATGAGGACAGAGCAGCACAGGAACAGGCCTTCGAGACTCTGTGTCCGTACTGAGCACGGTGCCTAACTATAAAAGAATGTCGAGATTTTTCTGCAGACTGTTCTCAAACATGATCACTGCATCTTGGTGCATGTGTCACTAAAGGTGAATAATTAAGACAGTAATAACACGAATACTTGATGTGGCCTAACCAAGGCTTTATATATAGTTACATGACCTCGTGATGTTCTCCTCACACTCAGCCAAGGGAAGGCAATGCAAACTACTTCTCACTGCACTGCTTGATCCATGACCACAAAGCTGACCATGTGACCTGTCACCCCCCCACCCCCGATGTAATTGCATGTCCTCGGCAACTCACTTGGAGCCCACCCCAGGTCCTGCGTCCAAGGGTTCTGCTCATTGTTGTCGATGGAATGGTTCAATGGATGGTGCAAGAAATGAAAGGATGCTGATATCTCTCCTCTTGTGCCCCTTGCCTTGTCCCTGTCTCCTCCACCTTCTTTCCCACCCCATCCCACTCCCACCCCAGGCACGGACCTCGTACAGGTGGAAGGTCCAACTCACTGTCTTCAACTTTACCTGTTTCCTGCTGGCTGCTTGCTGTTACCTGCGGCACAACACGTACTGCGAGAGTGGAGGTGAGTGAGCCCCTGCCCCACCCCACCCCTGCACGTCCCCACCCCCACCTCCCCTCATGTCCCACCCTCACATGTTCCCACCCTTCACGCACACCCACCCACCCCCTCGTCACCACCCCATCTCCCCCCAAACACCAGAGGCCTAATCCACAACGAGGCCCTCCTGACCCACTCAGTGCCCTGGTTCCATGGCCCCAGGAGGGGAAGGGAAGGTGGGAGAAGATGTTGTGCAGTAGGGTAGGATGGGGTGCAATGTGGGGAGAGGAGGGGGGAGGGCAAGGATGGGGAGGCAGAGCGAGGTGTGGGGGAAGACAGTGAATGGTTTCCTGTATAAACATGCTCTGGACCCCCAGCTGATAATGCCGTGTGCCCCCTGACCTGTGTACACACTCTGACCTGCACCCTTGCTGTTTTCTGCAGTTTATACAGTTTTCTCCTTCCTGGAGTACCTAGTGGTTTTGTCCAACATTGCCTTCCACATGACAGCATACTGGGACTTCAGCAACAAGGAGCTCCTGATCGGAACCCTGCCCGAGGAGAAGCAGTTCTGAGCCAGCTGTGGGAACATCTGGCCTGACAATCAGGCCCCATCCTTGGACAAGGCAGGGGCTGCCTCAGTGGGTCGGAGGTCACCTGTTCATTGGGGTGAGGGGAGGGCAAGAGAGGAGAGTCAGGGGGTGAAGGTCCACCCAATGTACTTCTGGAGATGTAGCCGACACCTCACAGGCCGGGAAGGCTACCTGCAGCCTGCTCCCGATACAGGTACTGCAATGTATATTTCTGCCTCTGCGATCCCCAGTCGGAAACCTCCACCTTCTAAGGACTGGAACATTTTGTGATCTTTGTTTTGTGGAAAATCTCTAAATAAAGGGTGTTGATATTCAGTGATGAAGGTACGATCGAATGGAGTCAATGGTGGGAAAATAGCGGTCAAGAACGTGGCCAATGGGTCAGCCTCAGGGAGCCAGTTGAGGTAATGCACTTGGGTCTTCAGGAGACTTTTGAGAAGATGGCACCCAGACTGGTGGACAAGGGACAAGCCATGGATTTTGGGGCTGACTCAGAGCAGGTCAATGGATACAAAGCCATAAGATATAGGAGCAGAAATAGGCCATCAGGTTTGCCCTGCCATTCCATCATGAGCTGATCCATTCTCCTTCTTAGCCCCACTTCCCATAACCTTTGATACCCTGACTATTCAGATACCTATCAATCTCTTCCCCAAATACACCCAACGTCCTGGTCTCCACAACTGCCTGTGGTAGCAAATTCCAGAGGTTCACGGTTCTCTGGCTAAAGAAATTCCTCCCCATCTCTGATTTAAACGGGTGCCCTTCAACCCTGAAGCTGTGCCCTCTTCTCCTTGACTCCCCAACCATGTGAAACAACTTTGCCACATCTACTCTGTCCAGGCCTTCAACATTCAAGATGCCCCTTTGAGGTCCCCCCTCATTTTCTGAACTCCAAGGAGTCCAGTTCAAGAGCTGACAAACATTCCCCATCTGCTAATCCCTTCATTCCAGGAATCATTCTTGTGAATCTTCTCTGAACCCTGTCCAACTCCAGCACATCCTTTCTTAAATAAGGTGCCCAAAACTGTCCCCATTCTCCAAGCGAGACCTCACCAGTGTCTTATAAACCCTCAACGTCACATCCCTGCTCTTGTATCCTATCCCTCCAGATATGAACGTCAACATTGGATTCACCTTCTTCACCACCGACTCAACCTGGAGGTGAACCTTTAGGGTATCCTGCACGATGATCCTGAGTCCCTTTGCACATCTGAATTTTCTCCCCATCCAAATAATAGTCAGCCCTTTTATTCCTTCGACTGATCACTCTCCAACACTGGATATCATTGCATTTCTTTCTCCATTCTCCCGATCTACATCTCTCTGCAGCCTCCCCATTTCCTTCTCACTATCTGCCCCTCCACCTATATTTGCATCCACGAGTGGGAATAAACTGGCCGATCGGAGAGGGATGAGAGAGCTACCTATCCAGGTATATTGATGACACAAGACTAAGTGGGCATCAGAATGAGAAGAGGCTTCAAAAGGACATAGACAAAGTGAATGTCAGGGTCAGGGCATGTACACAGGTCAGGGGGGCACAAGGCGTGAATGGGCGAGCGAAGCAGAGGGGAGGAAGGTGCTCATTTTGCGACTTCGTGTTGCAACAAACTTTTTTATGATGGTGAGAGATTGGGAGGTGTTGATGTTCAACGTGGCCTGGACATCCTAGTACACAAGTTATTGAGAGCTCACATCCTGGCACAGTGGGCCATCAAGAAGGAAATGTTATGTAGATAGGGTCATAAAGAGCAGAAGGAAACTAACAGAATTAAATTAAAACAGACAATAAATACACAAGATCATAAATATTCAGTAATCTTAGCACAAAAAAGTGACACAGTGGTGTAGACAGGCCTTTTGGCTGCCTTCTGTTACCTGCGGCACAACACGTACTGCGAGAGTGGAGGTGAGTGAGCCCCTGCCCCACCCCACCCCCGCATGTCCCCACCTCCCCTCATGTCCCACCCTAACATGTCCTCACCCTTCACGAACACCCCCCCCCCACCCCTTCATCACCACCCCATCTCCCCCTAAACACCAGAGGCCTAACCCACAACGAGGCCCACCATCCCATCCTACCCTACCGCACATCTTCTCCCACCTTCCTTTCCCCTCCCGGGGCCATGGAACCAGGGCACCGAGTGGGTCAGGAGGGCCTCGTTGTGGGTTAGGCTTCTGGTGTTTGGGGGGAGATGGGGTGGTGATGAGAGGGTGGGTGGGTGTGCGTGAAGGGTGGGAACATGTGAAGGTGGGACATATGGGGAGGTGGGGGTGGGGACATGCGGGGGCGGGGTGGGGCAGGGGCTCACTCACCTCCACTCTCGCAGTACGTGTTGTGCCGCAGGTAACAGCAGGCAGCCAGCAGGAAACAGGTCAAGTTGAAGATAGTGAGTTGGACCTTCCACCTGTACGAGGTCTGCACCTGGGGTGGGAGTGGGATGGGGGGGGGAGGAAGGAAGGTGGAGAAGACAGGGACAAGGCAAGGGGCACGAGAGGAGAGAGATCAGCATCCTTTCATTTCCTGCACCATCCATCGAACTATCCCGTCAACAACAATGAGCAGAACCCTTGGACACAGGCCCTGGGGTGAGCTCCAAGTGAGTTGCCGAGGACATGCAACTACATCGGGGGGTGGGGGTGAACAGGTCACATGATCTGCTCAAGTGGGAGTAGTCAGATTAGTGTAAAAGGGGAGGTTGGCTGTGCAAAAGATACCAGGAAGATGGAAAGAGTGCAGAGAAGATTTACTGGGATGTTGCCCGGACTTTAGGAACTGAGTTACAGGGAAAGGTTCAACAGGTTAAGGCTTTATTCCCTGGAGTGTAGAAAAATGAAGGGAGATTTGATAGAGGTTTACAAAATGATGAGGGGGACAGAGTAAATGTAGACATGCATTTTTCACTGAGGGTGGGTGAGATACAAACCAGGGGACATGGGTTACGGGTGAAAGGAGAAAGGTTTAGAGGGAACGTGAGGGAGAACGTCTTCACACAGAGAATGGTGGGAGTGTGGAATGAGCTGCCAGCTGAAGTGGTGAATACAGGCTCAATTTTAACATTTAACAAGAATTTGGACAGGTCCACGGATGGAAGGGGTATGGTGGGCGGGACTAGGTGAGGTCAGTGGGACTAGACTGAATAATAGTTTGGGACAGACTAATAGGGCTGAAGGGCCTGTTTTTCTGTGCTTTAATGTTCGAAGGTTCTAAGTTGTGGGAGAGATGTACTGTAAATATGCAGGGTGTTGGTAAAGTAATTTACAGATTGGGAGGAGAAAATCTTACTTGATGCAACTTCACAGAGACATAAAACATAGTAATTCAGAATAAAAAAGATAATAAATATAAACGAAAGGAAATAAACGAATAATAAAGATTTGCATTTGGCTGTACTGAAGAAAATGTGCTGAGCTAGGAGTCAGACTGGTCACTGGTGGATCAGGGTTGCAGGGAGGTTCAAGAACCTGGTCACTGTAGAGGGAGGGGGGGAAAACGGGACATTCTTGAACCTAGAGGTGCTGGGTTTCAGGCTTATGTACCTTCTGTCAGAAGGGAGCAGTGTCCATAGAACTCCTGTCCATAAAGACGGTCTTCTTTGTGAACAGAGTGCAGTGAATGTTGGCGAGACTGGTCCCAGGAAAGGATGAAATGGCAGGTCCCATCTCCTCTGGAGTTCAGTGGGAAGAGAGATCACACTGCAACGTTCTTACACAGCTGAAAACGGTCATTGGGAACAGATGGTCCCCTGGGTAGAGAAACTTGGACCAGGGGTCTCAGTCAAGGACAAGCCCACCCAATCCAGACCCATAACCACAGTGCTTTAGTCTGCAGAGTCATGGAGATCTGCAGCAAACAGGTCCCTCAACTCAACTCATCCATGCCAACCAAGGTGTCCTGATGATGTGGCCGTTACAGAGACCTGGCTGAACCAAAGACAGGATATGCTGATGCACTCTCTGGAACAGGGATAGGGAGGGAGGGTAAAAGAGGTGGGGGAGCAATATTACTGGTCAGGGATAGTATCACGGCTGTAGAAAGGAAGGAGGCTGGAGAGGGAGGGTCCACTGAGTCGGTGTGGGTGAAGTCTGAAACAGGAAGGAAGCTCTCACTGTGCAGGGAGTTGTCTAAAGGTCCCCAAATACCCCTCGGGACCCTGAAGACCAGATCAGCAGGCAGATTTTGGAATGGTGCAGAAATAAGAGTTGTTATAATGGGAGACTTCAACTTCCCCAATATTGACTTTCATCTTTTTTTAAGATTTAGACCTACAGCCATTTTGGCACAGGAGTCCATGCCACCCAATTTACACCCCATTAATCTACACCCCCCCCCCCCACCCCCAGTACATTTCGAAGGGTGGGAGGAATCCTGAGCCCTCAGGGAAAACCCACGCAGACACGGGGAGAATGTACCAACTCCTTACAGACAACGCGGGATTTGAACCCTGGTCCCAATTGCTGGTGCTGTAAAGGCCTTGCACTGTTATGGCAACCGTGCCACGTCCTGACTGCAAGGGGGAGAGATGGGGCTGAATTTGTCAAGTGTGCCCATGAAGGATTCCTGACAAAGTGTGTGGACTGGCCAATGAGAAGAAAGGCCAAACTGGATGTGGTTCTGGGGAATGAACCTGGTCAGGTGACAGGCCTTTCAGTGGGGGAGCATTTCGGTGAGAGTGACCACTCCCTGAGCTTTAGCGTAGCTCTGGACAAAGATAAAAGCAGAGAAAATGGGGAAGTGTTTAACTGGGGAAGGGCTAATTACAATGGGATAAGGCAGCTAAGGAACTAGCGAGAGTAAATTGGAAACAGACGTTCAAGGGTGAAAGCACAGAACTAATGTGGAGGAAGTTTAGGGATCTACTGTGCTGGGTTCAGGATAGGTTTGTCTTACTGGGACAAGGAAAATATGGTTGGAAAAGGGAACCGTGGGTGATGAAACAGGTCAGGCAACTTGTCAAAAGGAAGAAGGAAGCAAACAGAAGGTTTAGGAAGCAAGTCAGGAAGGATTCATGAAAACTATATGGTTGCCAGGAAGGAACTTAAGGACTTAGGTGAACTAGAAGGGGGCACGAGAACCAATAGCAAAGTTGGGGAAACTCAGCAGGTCAAACAGTAAGCGTTATAGAGCCAAGATAAAGATACATAACCAACATTTCAGGCTTGAGCACTTCAAGGCATGAGCAAAAGGGCTCAAGCCCCCAGAAGGGCTCAAGACCAAAATATCGGTTCTATACCTTTATCTTTGCTCTATAAAGGACATTGACCTGCTGAGTTTCTCCGGCTTTGTGTTTTCACTTCTACCACGGTGTCTGCAGACTTTCATGTTTTAGTTCTACAAGTATATTAAGAGTAAAAGGACAGTAAGGGACAAAATTGATCCCCTAGAAATTCGGAGTAAATCAACTATGTGTGGACCCTCATGTAATGGGGTAAGACCTTAAAATTTTTTTTTTGCATCAGTATTTACTCAAGAAACTGGCAGTCATGTCATGGAACATATGGAGATTAAAGAGGAGGTGATTACTGCCTTACAATGAATAAAAGTAGATAAATCCCCATGGCCAGATATGATCTTCCCTCGGACCTTGAGGCAGACTCGCTTAGAAATTGCAGAGGCCCTGGCAGATATATTCAAAATGTCCTTAGCCACAGGTGAGGTGCCAGATGATTGGAGGGAAGCTCCAAAAATGAACTAGGTAATTACAGGCCACTGAGCCTGATGTCAGTAGTAGGTAAATTATTCGAAGGAGTTTTGAGAAATCAGATATAGATATTTAGACAGTCATGGGCTGACTAAGGACAGTCAGCATGCCTTTGTGTGTGGTAGGTTGTATTTTACAAATCTTGTAGTTTTTCGAGCAGGTTACCAGCTCCCCACCATGACTACCAGCCCCCCCACATCTCCATCGGGCAGACAGAACTCAAAACGGTTAACCAGTTTACCTACCTCAGCTGCACCATTTCATCTGATGCAAGGATCGACAACGAGATAGACAACAGACTTGCCAAGGCAAATAGCGCCTTTGGAAGACTACTCAAAAGAGTCTGGAAAAACAACCACCTGAAGAAACACACAAAGATCAGCACGTACAGAGCTGTTGTCATACCCACGCTCCTGATCGGCTCTGAATCATGGGTCCTACCGGCATCACCTAGGGCTCCTAGAACACTTCCATCAGCGCTGTCTCCGATCCATCCTCAACATTCATTGGAGTAACTTCATCACCAACATCGAAGTACTCGAGCTGGCAGAGTCCGCAAGCATCGAATCCACGCTGCTGAAGACCCAACTGCGCTGGGTGGGTCACGTCTCCAGAATGGAGGACCATCGCCTTTCCAAGATCGTGTTATATGGTGAGCTCTCCACTGGCCACTGAGACAGAGGTGCACCAAAGAAGAGGTACAAGGACTGCTTAAAGAAATCTCTTGATGCCTGCCACATTGAGCACCACCAGTGGGCTGATATCGCCTCAAACCGTGCATCTTGGTGCCTCACAGTTCAGCGGGCAGCAACCTCCTTTGAAGAAGACTGCAGAGCCCACCTCACTGACAAAAGACAAAGGAGGAAAAACCCAACACCCAACCCCAACCAACCAATTTTCCCTTGCAACCGCACCTGCCTGTCCCGCATCGGACTCGTCAGTCACCAACGAGCCTGCAGCAGACGTGGACATACCCCTCCATAAATCTTCATCCGCGAAGCCAAGCCAAAAAAAGAAAGAAGACCAAGAAGGTAGATGAAGGAAAGGCTGTGGATGTTGTCTATGTGGACTTCAATAAAGCTTTTGATAAGGTCCCACATGGAAGGTTCGTTCAGAAGGTTCAGACACGAGGTATCCATGGAAAGGTTGAAAACTGGATTTGAAATTGGCTGCGTGGGAGAAAACTGAGAGTGGTAGTGGATGGATGCTTCTCAGACTGGAGGCCTGTGACGAGTGCTGAGCCTCAGGGATCTGTATTGGGACCATTGTTGTTTGTTGTCTATATCAATGATCTGGATGATAATGTGGTAAATTGGATCAGCAAGTTTACTGATGACACAAAGATTGGAGGCGATGTGGGCAGTGAGGAAAATTTTCAAACCTTGCAGAGGGATCTGGACCAACTGGGAGAATTGGCCACAAATGGCAGATGGAGCTTAATACAGACAAGTATGAGGTGATGCATTTTGGAAGGGCAAACCAAGGTAGGACATACACAGTAAATGGTCAGGCATTGAGAAGTGTGGAGGAGCAAAGAGATCTGGGAATATAGATACATAATTCCCTGAAGGTAGTCTCACAGATTGACAGGGTTGTACAAAAAGCTTTTGGAACCTTACCCTTTATAAATCAAATTATTGAGTACAGGAGTTGGGATGTTATGTTGAAGTTGTATAAGACATTGATGAGGCCAAATTTAGAATATTGTGGGCAGTTCTAGATATCAATAAGGTTGAAAGAGCATGGAGAAGATTTACTAGGATGTTGCCGGGTTTTCAGAATGAGGGGAGATTTGATTGAGGTTTACAAGATTATGAGAGGTATAGACATAGTGGATGCGTCGGCTTTTTCCACTTAGAATGGGGGGAGATAAATACGGGGTCATAGTTTTAAGATGAAAGGAGGGAATATTAGGGGAAAGTTCTTCACTCTGAGAGTGGTGGGATTATGAAATGGCTGCCATCTGACATGATGAATTCTGGGCTCGATTGGATAGATATATGGATGGGAGAGATCTGGAGGGTTATGGAGTGAGAGCAGATCAATGGGATTCAAGGAATAATGATCATCACAGACTAGAAGGGCTGAATGGCCTATTTTCTGTGCTGTAGTGTTCTATGGTTCTGGGACATGAGAAGGCCTTGGGAAGAGGCATAAGGAAACCCTAAGGCAGTGGTTTTCAAACTCGTTCTTTCCACCCATATCCCACCTTAAGTAATCCTCTTCTAATCACAGGGGTCCTATGGCACAGGGATTACTTAAAGTGGGAAGGTGGAGAACCATTGGTCTGGACCCAATTGTTACTGAAATATTTGGCTTGAGAAAAATTGTCATTGGTCCATTTCCTTTGGAGTTCTGAAACCGTGCACATAACGAGTCCATGAGGGATGATTAAAACAGGGGTTTTCCAACTTTTCATTCCACTCACATCCCACGTTAAAGAAATCTCTTGATGCCTGTGCCATTAGTGCTCTATGATTAGTAAAGGATTGCTTAAAGTTGAGTGGGAAGAAAACGACTGAAAGCCACAGCTCTAAGGCGTCCGTCCGACAAGCAGTGTGAGGGGCAGTCACACTGTGGGAGGGCATTAAGAGTGGTGGGTTATGGACCGTCCAGACCTCTAAACTGTTTGTAGGCCTGGTTTGAGATGGGCAGGGAGCATCGTGCAGGTGCAGAGCCTGGGCTGAGACCATGAGGGGTGACGGGGGCTGATGGCAGCACCTTTGGAACAGACGAGGAAAGTCACGGGCTCAGCCAGGAGGGTGGAGTCACATGGCTCCACTGTGGCTTGGGGAACACAGGCTGCACCCATATGGCAGGGGGGTGGGGGGATGGTGGGGCACCCAGAGGGGGCACTGCTGGAGGCGCTGTAACATTAGCTCTGCTGGTGGTGCGGACGTAGGGAGAGCGGGGAGTAGAGACACAGCACTGCTCCGCAGGGTCCAACTCTCTGGTGGTAATGCTGACACTCTGCTAAAGGAGGTAACAGACTATTTTTCAGTCCTGCGAACATGGAAGTCTGTGCCCAAGATGGCGGTGTCTGTGTTCGGCAGCAGGACTCTGGAGGGAGCAGCGGACTGGTGCAGGGCACCAGAAACGGGAGAACACCCCCTGTTGAGAAGAAGCAGAGGAGATGGCCGTGCAGGAAGTGACCACGGTGGTGGGCCTTTGAGGGGCTCAGCAGCTGTGTGATCCACACAGGCTGAGGGCCACTTGCACGGGCTGCTGGAGACTGGTTCATGGGAGCTAGGCATCAGAACCAGGATTTGAGAGGGCATTGAAGGCTTCCTGATCGTGTTGGAGGTTCGGATCTGGGGCTCGGGCGGCCGATGAATGGAACGAACTGGAGTCTGGGTAGCTGGAGGCGAATCCATGGACACTCAGTGTCTCTGAAGGGACTTTCTTTTGCGTCTCTTTCTCTCACACTGTAAGGGACCCCTTGCATCAGGCGGCAGGCAGTTTTGTGTGATATTATGTTCTATACGAGTACATGACAATGAAGGAATCTTGACTGCACACACGAAGCAGTTTGTTTACACAAAACGGAAGGAAGTTTCACAGATCAGGGACCACTCCCTGCCCCTCTCTCCTGTCCACACCAGTGCTGGCAATCTCCCTCTCTCTCCCTCCCATCTCTTCCCCTTTTTCCCTCCCCCTCCCTCCTTTTTCCCTCTCCCCCTCCCTTCACTTTCTCCCTCCCCTCACCTCTCACACCTCTCCCTCCCTTCATTCCATCCCTTCCTCACTGCTCCCTCTCCACCCCCTGACCTCTGCTGTCATTCTCTCTCCCCCCTCCATCGCCCTCTATTCCCACCGCATGCTCCCCCACTTCATCTCTCCCCCCCCTTCTTTCATGCCCACTTCCCCCCACTCCACCGCTTGCACTCTCCCTGTCCACACCCTTCCCTCCCTCCTTCCCCCTCTCTCCTGCTCCCTCCACACTCCTTGCCACTGCCTCATGTTCCATATGTCACCACGCCCTCTGATACCATCATTTCCTTGATCCATTCCTCTGTCCGTGTGGAATATGGTGCGGCTCTCAGGTGCTGGGGCTCTCAGCCATGCTCTGGCCTGGAGGGGCCAAATGTAATTACAATGAGAGCACATCAGGGAGCCCCACATTGAGGCACTGGTGTTCGGCAGCTACAATCCCAGCTTTCCAAAAGTCCCCCCCATCTCTGTAACCCCCCCCAGTCCCCTACACCCCCTCCCTGTCTTTGTAAACCCCCCCCACTCTGGTCCCCTTCTCCCTCCATTCCCCTCTCTCCACTCTCCCTTCCCTTCTCCATTCTCCCCTACTCTCTCCACTCCCTCGACTTTATCCCTTCCCTCTCTCCCTCCCCCTCCCGCCCCTTACACCCATTTGTCTCTGTAACCCCAATCGGTCCCCAACACCCCTCCCTGTCTCTGTAAGCCTCATTCGGTCCCCAACACCCACTCCCTGTCTCTGTAAAACCCTCCTGTCCCCAACACCCCTCCTGTCTCTGTAACCCTTCAGTCCCCAACTCCACTCCCCGGCTCTGCTCACCAGTATGGAGGGGTAGTGGTGAGGGGGGGGCAGTGACACAGGGAGAGACCAGCTCTGCCCTTGTTCCCAGATCCCACTCAAAGCCCCATAACCGCTGGCCACGACCACAACTCCATTTTCACCTCTTGCCAACAGACAGTTTATTAACTCAATAAGATTAAACAGTGATTTGGAAGCAGAGGCAGAGTTCCCCAGTGTGGGGGGGTGGTGGGGGGGTTACACATACACAGCAGCCGTTACACAGGGGCTTATGGACACTCAGTCCTGCAGCAAAGCAGCTCATTTATCAGCTGAGACAGGGCTGGAGGTGGGGCCTAGAGTGGAGGCAGGGCTGGCGATGGGTGGGGCGTGGATGAGTTGGAGGGGTAGGGGAGAGGGGGAGGGAAAAAGGCTGTGGAGGGTGAGGGGTGGGGAGAAAGGGGAGTGGAGAAGATTGTGGAGGGGAGGGTGTGAGGGAAGGGATAGGTGAGGGGGAGGGGCTGTGCTCTGGGCAGAAGGAGATTTGTAGGGGATGGGGAGGAGTGGGTCAGTGCTCTGGGTGGAGGGAGAGGGGCAGCGGACCCCTTCACAGCATCACGCACGACCTCTTGGCCTTGATGGGCGCAGGGTTGATGACCGCACGCACGGCCTCGGCGAACACGTCCTTGATGCCCTCCTGGTTGAGCGCCGAGCACTCCAGGTACTTGACAGCTTGGATCTGCTTGGCCAGACCCTGTCCCTGGTGCTGCGAGATAGGAGCCAGGCTCTGCTCCTTCAGCCTCTTCACGGTGTCCGGGTCTCCCCGCAGATCCTTCTTGGTACCCACCAGGAGCATAGGCACGTCGGGGCAGTGGTGGGTCACCTCAGGGAACCACTTGTGGCGCACATTCTCGTAGGACGGGGGGCTGGCAATGGAGAAGCAGATGATGAAGACGTTGGTCTGGGGATAGGATAACGTCCTCAACCTGTCGTACTCCTCCTGGCCGGCCGTGTCCCACAGGTTGAGGCTGACTGTCCGTGAGTCCACTGTGATCTGGGCGCTATAGTTGTCGAACACAGTGGGGATGTACTCCTTGGGGAATGCATTGGTTGTGTAGCAGATCAGCAGGCAGGTCTTCCCCACCGCTCCGTCACCCACCACCACACACTTGATGCTCTGCATTGTCTGCAGCCGTCAGCAGCTCCTAACAACCTGCAAACACCGGCACACACATAGGTCAGGGGCTGCCCAGAGGAACCCTTCCCCCAACACCCCTCCACCCCAGGAGCATCCACAGCTCTAGGACAGAGAACCACCCCACAGCCTATTGAGTTCAAGAGTTGAGAGATCATGTTGCAGTTCTACAAATCTCTGACGAGACCACACTTGGAGAATTGTGTTCAGTTCTGGTCACCTCATTACAGGAAGGATGTGGAAGCTGTAGAGAGGGGGGCAGAGGAGATTTACCAGGATGTTGCCTGGATTGGGAAACAAATCTTATGAAGCAAGGTGAGCAGAGCTGGGATTTTCCTCTTTGGAGCGTAGAAGGATGAGGGGAGACTTGATCGAGGTCATAAGATTATGATAGATAGGGTGGTCGGCCAGCACCTGTTTCCCAGGGAAGGATCAGCAAACGCCAGAGGAAATATGTACAAAGTGAAGGGAGGGAAGTTTAGGGGAGACGTCAGGGGTAAGTTTTTTTTTACACAGAGAGTTGTGGAGGCCTGGAATGCCTTGCCTGGGGTGGTGGTGGAGGCTGGAACATGAGGGGCATTTGAGACTCTTAGATACACAGATGTAAGAAAAACAGAGGGTTACAGGGTAGGAGGGAGGAAGGGTTAAATTGTTGGGAGAAGGATTATATAGTTGTACCTAATTATGATTACTCAAGGCAGAGTAAATGCAGGTACTTCATTCCCTGGAGTGTAGAAGAATGAGGGGTGATCTGATAGATGTATTTAAAATGATGGGTGGTTGACAGAGTAAACGTAGGTCAGCTTTTTCCAGAGGGGACGTGAGATACAAACCAGAGGACGTGGTGAAAGGGGAAAAGTTTAGGGGGAACTTCCTCACCCTGAAAATGATCGGGGTGTGGAATGAGCTGCTAGATGAAGTAGTGATTGCAGACTCAATGTTAACATTTAAGAAGAATCTAGACAGGTACATGGATGGGAGGGGGTATAGACTGGGTGCAGGTCAGTGAGAGAAGGGAGAATAATGGTTCAGCACAGACTAGAAGGGCCAAAGGGGCCTGTTTCTGTGCTGTAATGTTCTATGGCACAATATTATGGGCTGAAGAGTCTGTTCTGTGGGCCGATACTATCACCATCTCCACAGTCCCACCCCCCACACTCTTACCTCCTCACACCCTCACATTCACAACCCCACACATTCACACTCAGCCCCGCGGATCTCCTCTCTACCCGTCCGTTTCATTCTCGTGACAGTAAGTTCTCCAAGTTCCTCATTTCTCATTGTGATGTTTCCCATTTCTCCGAAGGCAGAATTTTTGCCACCCAACAAGTTTCCAAACACAAAGCAAAAAAATCTGCAGATTCTGGAAATCAGTGAACACAAAGTGCTGACTGGCCCCCACTCCCCAACCCAGCCTCAGGCTGCAGGCAGAGCATCGCCTGGGGTGACCAGTTGTCGCCAACGAGTCAGCTCCTTACTGATCCCATCCTGTGCAAATTTACTGTTGGAATAAACCCACTTGTCATCCTGCTCCCTGTTACCCAGTCCAGAGGGTCCAAGCTCAGTGCACCAGGCCAGTTCCAACACAGGCGCTCCAGGTGATGACCCCTTCCAGAAACTAGCTGGGTCTGTCTGCAGTCTCCAACTATCTCCCCCAGTCCCTCACACCACCTCCAAAGACACTGAATCTCCATGGGACACTCAGCCCACCCCACACTCCCCCAAGCAGGCGCATGGGGCTGCTGGGACCAGGAGCTTCTGTTTAATGGGAGGGGATAGCCAGGGGTGCAAAGGAATGACCCGGTCTCGGCAGGTGTGAAACAAGGCCAGGTCTTCAAAGAAGTGCAGCCATGGAGGACATGCCCCTGCAGTTCCTAGTTGCAAGGAAACCATGCAAACTCAGGATTGACCCTGCACCCCTGGACTTAGGCAGAACTACCCACTGAGTTGTTCCCCAAACATCAAGCCTGTTAGTTCCACAACCTGCCCCATCTCCCACCCCTGCTGTTTCCCACCCATCTCTGCCTCACAACCTGTTCTCCCAATCCAATGTCACACCTCATGTCCAGTGTGAAGCTCCATCCCCTGCCCCTCCATCAGTACCATCAACTAACTACAGTCAACCACACATGTCTCCACCGACCGGTCCACTTCCCCACCGACCACTACATATCTCCACCGAACTGTCCACCTCCCCACCTACCGGTCCACCTCCCCACCGACCGGTCCACCTCCCCACCGACCCGTCCACCTCCCCACCGACCCGTCCACCTCCCCACCGACCTGTCCACATCCCCACCGACTGGTCCACATCCCCACCAACTAGTCCACGTCTTCACCAACTGGTCCACATTGTTACAGGGGATGTTAGAATAGCTATGGGTAAAATATGTCTTATAAAGAGATAGATTGTGGGGGGTTTAGTTTAGGTTACACTTCGCAATTAGTGTAACACTTCAGAAAAAGACATCTATTTAAAATGCAAGAGCTTTGCTGAAGTGAGACATTGTGTCACCAGTGACTTTGCAGAGACAATGGAACTGCTTTGGAAAGGACTTCAAAAGGAGGTGCAAATGGAACATAATGTTGATCATGTCCAGGCTCAGATACTGATAAGATTTTTCGAAAATTGGGTTTGGAGCCTTGGAAGTGGTCATTTGGTTTTTATTAGCAGAGAGAGGGAAAAACAGACAGATGATTTCTCTTTTAGAGAGAGAGAGAGAGAGAGAGAGCGAGAGAAGTCAGTTCTACAGTGACTTTTGGAGGCTGTAACATGACTAGCTGGCAGCTTGTTGAAACCCCATTTTGAAGACGGGTTGTGAGTTCTGAGTTCAACCTGTTGAAAAACCCTTGTAGTCCTAACAAGAGGAAATGGCTGGTTAGAGCGTTTCTCCTGAAATAAGGGAGACAAAAGGAACTCTGTGGTGACTTGGAAGAAGAGGTTACAATTTGGAAAACCCATGTTGGGGCAAGTTTCTTCGGCAAGACACTGAAGTGACTGATTGGAAGAAATCAGTTTGTGTGTGTCCAACAAGCAACGAATCTCCCTCTGAAACTGACAAGAACCTTCCTGAGCGGTAACCATTTACCTTTAAGCACCAGAAAGAACCTTCCTGAGCGGTAACCATTTACCTTTAAGCACCAGAGCCTGGTGAAAATTCATCAATGTTAAATTCTGTGCACAGTACAAGAACTGCCTGATATCTGTGAACTTGGAGAAATGAGAAATGAATGACTGGACTATTAAGCAAAGAACTTTCCTGAACATGTACATATTACATACATGTCCACTTAAAATTAGAAGGGGGTTAAGTTAAGTTGATAGTAATGTTAAAGGTTGATTGACATCCGGTCCACATCTCCATCTCCCTATCCACATCCCCGTGTCCACCATAGTCCCTATGTCAGTTCCCACACTGATCCCACTCCCCTGCTCTCTTCCATCAATTCTGCATGGGTTTTCCCAGGGGGCTCTGGTTTCCTCCCACCATTCAAAACATACAAAGGTGGTAGGTCAATTGGGTGTAATTAGACAACACAAACTTGTGGTCCGTTACCTTGCTGTGTGTCTAAATTTAAAATTTCATCCCCAAACTGGGCCCAATGCTGCACTCTCTCCCAGAGACCCAGATATAGTCTGAGGATCTGTCCTGAGAGTCATGGAATGGAGAAGCAAGCTGAAGCCCATTGTCCAATGCTGACCACCGAGCCCTTACCTTTAATGCTGTGACAATGAACCGCTGGCTCCTGCCTCGACCCTTGAGGTGTGGGCTTCATGAGAACAGTGTCTCCTTCCCCACCCTGCTCCCCCTCTGCAGCCCCTTCCCCACCCTGCTCCCCCTCTGCAACCCCTCCACTACCATATGGAACAGGCCCAGAGGCCCTGAGCTGGTCTGGTGCGAACCCCACATCCGATCCCCCTTCAATTGTTTTCTGGAGTGGCTGCACCTGGGACGGGACTCCACATTTGGGACAGTCTCCGCTTGGGACGAATGTGCGACGGTTTCAGTGCCTGCGATGGGACTCTGTGTCTAGGACGGGTCTAAGCGACTGAGACAGTCTCAGTCCCTGTGTCTGGGGTCTCTGCGTTTGGGATGGGACTCCACATTTAGGACGGTTTCTGCATGTGGGACGGGTCTCCCTGTCTGGGAAGGGTCTCCCCGTCTCGGCCCAGCTGTTAAACCACCAGAGGCTGCAGTTTTCTGGGAAGGTCCCAACCACAAACTCAGCCAGGAGAATAACACTCTGGCCTCGCTCAGACAGACCTCATTGCCAATGACCCTGGGCTGGTGAAACAAGCCAATCAGGCAAGGGTTCACTGCCCTGTGCTGCTGGTGAATGGACAGTATGATGTGTCCTGCTGCAATGGGCCCTTCATGTAATTAGGGAAGCACATCACAGCCATGGAGACCTACAGCACAGAAACAGGCCCTTTGGCCCATCTTGTTCCTGATGACCAGACTCAATTCCACATCCCTGTCTCAGTAAACTTTTCCTATCCACATCTCTGTCCAAATGTCCGTTAAACATTACGATTCTCCCTGCCTCTCCCCCCCTCCCCCCCCCCCACCCCTCTGTGTGAAGGAGCCCCTCAAGTTCCCAACAAAAAGGTTCCCTCCCCCTCTACACTAGTGGTTCTCAACTTTTTCCCCACTCACGTACCACCTTAAGTAATCCCTTACTGAGTGAAACGCGAAAGTCTGCAGATGCTGTGACTGTAATAAAACCACATCAAAATGCTGGAGGAACTCAGCCAGTCTCGCAGCGACTACAGGAGATAAAGGTACATTGCTGACGGTTCGGGCCTGAGCGCTTCTCCAAGGAATAAGCCAGAAGCAGGAAATATCAGAAAGCCTCAGAATTCAACGGTGCCGGTTGGGGGAGGAGTCCAGTCCAACAAATGGTGTTAATTGGCTATGATAAGGGGGAAAGTAAGATGACATCTGTGTGTTAGGAGACAGAGTTGTGGGGGGGTGGGGGGTGGGAGGAAGAAGTGAGGGGGGTTTGGTTTAACGGAAATCGGACAAGTCGACGCTAACGCTATCTGGTTGGAGGGGCCCGGTTGGAGGGGCCCAGTTGGAGGATGAGGTGCTGTTCCTCCAATTTGTGGGTGGTCTCGGTGTGGTGGTGCATGAGGGCCATGGACAGACGTGTCAAAATGGGTGGCCGCTGGGAGATCCAGGCTATTGTGGCGGACAGAGTAGAGGTGCCCAAGAAAGCAATCCCCCAGTCTCTCCAATGTAGAAGGGACCACATCGGGACCACTGGATGCAGTAGACAACCCCTGTAGATTCACAAGTTAAATGTTGCTTAATTTGGAAGGATTGTTTGGGGCCCTGAATGGTGCTGAGGAAGGAGGTGTGGGCGCAGGTGGAGCATCTCCTGTGGTCACAGGTGTAGGTGCCAAGGGGGTGATTGGTGAGGAGGAAGGAGTGGACAAGAGGGTCAAGGAGGGAATGGTCTCTGTGGAAGGCAGAGGAGGGAGGAGAGGGGAAATCTTTAGGTGCTCTGTGGTTAGTAATGGATGGCGTAATGTCGTATGAAAGTGGAAAACAAAAGGTTGAGAACCACTGTCCTAAACCTGCAACTTCTCATTTTAGATCCATCTCTAGGATCACCACTTTGCCCACATCCCTTGATGTGAGGAACCTCTAGGAGACCCATGATGTGGCGCTTGTGATTGGCAGCAGCTATGAGGGGTTGCAGTTTCTGGAGAAGTGGAGGACTGGTGCAGGGCACCAAAAAACAGAGAGGCCACCCCCCCACCCCCATCCGAGAAGAAGCAGAGGAGACAACCCACGGAACGGTGACCACAGCGGTGGACCAGGGAGGGGTTCTGCGGCTGAGGAACCCACACAGGCTGTGGGCTCCTGGCGACTGCGGTCGAGGGATTTACACCGGGCTGTGGGCTGCTGGAGACTGGCTCAAAACTAGTGGAGGGGCACCAGGTATCAGAACTGGGACAAGAGAGGTTGCTGAGGGCGCTGAAGGGATTCTGATCATGTTGGAGGTTTGGATCTGGAGCTGATGGTTTGGACTGGACTCTGTGTCGCTGGAAGACTCTCTTTCACTTCTCTTTCTCTGACAGTAAGAGGCGTTTCCAGCAATTTCTGGTGATGGCGAATCCGTCCGCCTTATTGTGGGCCAACGCAAATTCTGTGTAATATTGCACTGTTTTTATTACATGACAATACACTGAATCTTGAGGTCCCTCCCCTCCAAGGAGTGAAGTCCCAGCCTCTCCGCGGAACTGCAGCCTATCCACTTGTCTCACACACAACAATGTAGGAGGCCATTCCAACCCTCTAGCCTGGATAGCCCTTCAGTTCCATCACGACTGGCAGTTTCTCCCATCCACTTCCCCCTTACCCCCAGACCAGGCTGTTCCCGTCCCCCAAGGCTCCCTCAGCCCCTGGCAGAGAATCCCAGAGTTTCACATCCTGCGAACAAGTTCTCTATCGGGACCACTGTTTGGGTGGGTCTGATCCACCCCCCCAACCCCATGAGCAGACGATGCAGGGAAGGGGAGGGGGAGTTGGAATGAGGGATGCAGGTGTGAGCAGCCTTGGGGATTTGGGAACGTACCATTCCGGAAGTGCCTGGTGCCCCATTGCGTCACTTGGCTGCTGCTTGGAAGCTCTGTGTCGTAAGGGTTACCAAACTGTCCGGCTCCCTCAACACTTCCTGCTCATGTGGGCAGGGGGAGAATGGAGGGGGAAGAGAGGGGAGGGGGGAGAGAGGGGAGGAGGGAGAGAGGGGAGGAGGGAGAGAGGGGAGGGGGAGGGGAGGGGAGGGGGGAGGGGAGGAGAGGGGAGGGGAGGGGAGGAGAGGGGAGGGGAGGGGGAGGAGAGGTGAGGGGGAGGAGAGGTGAGGGGGAGGAGAGGGGAGGGGGAGGAGAGGGGAGGGAGGAGGAGAGGGGAGGGGGAGGAGAGGGGAGGGGAGGAGAGGGGAGGGGGAGGAGAGGGGAGGGGGGAGGAGAGGGGAGGGGGGAGGAGGGAGGAGAGGGGGGTGTGGGAAGGAGACGGGAGGGGGAGAGAGGACATGATAGAAGAAGGCAAGTTGTTTCCTCTGGGAGGCTAGAAACTGAAAGTAGGGTATCGATCGCAGTGAGTGGGTTTAGGACAGGGATGAGTAGGAATTGCCTCTCCCAGAGAGTGATGAATCTCTGGAATTCTCTGCCTGAGGAATCATTAACTACATTTAAGATGGAGTTAGATGGATTTTTACAGAAGGTGGAATTAATGATTATAGGCCAGATCAGCCGTGACTTGGTGAATGGAGGAGCAGGCTCGATGGGCTGAATGGCCGCCTCCCATTTCTGATATGGGAGATGGAGAGAGGTTGGGTTGCAGTCAGCTGGGGGCGGTGGTGGGGAGGAGAGAGCAGCACGTACAGGTGGGGCTACCGATTGTAGAAAGTGTCAGAGGGGACAGGGTGGTTTGGGGGGGTCAGGGGGAACAGGGTGGGTTGGGGGGGTCAGGGGGAACAGGGCGTGGGGGGGTCGGGAGGGTCAGGGGGAACAGGGCTTGGGAGGGTCGGGGGAACAGGGCGTGGGGGGGTCGGGGGAACAGGGCGTGGGGGGGTCGGGGGAACAGGGCGTGGGGGGGTCGGGGGAACAGGGCGTGGGGGGGTCGGGGGAACAGGGCGTGGGGGGGTCGGGGGAACAGGGCGTGGGGGGGTCGGGGGAACAGGGCGTGGGGGGGTCGGGGGAACAGGGCGTGGGGGGGTCGGGGGAACAGGGCGTGGGGGGGTCGGGGGAACAGGGCGTGGGGGGGTCGGGGGAACAGGGCGTGGGGGGGTCGGGGGAACAGGGCGTGGGGGGGTCGGGGGAACAGGGCGTGGGGGGGTCGGGGGAACAGGGCGTGGGGGGGTCGGGGGAACAGGGCGTGGGGGGGTCGGGGGAACAGGGCGTGGGGGGGTCGGGGGAACAGGGCGTGGGGGGGTCGGGGGAAAAGGGCGTGGGGGGTCGGGGGAACAGGGCGTGGTGGGGCGTCAGGCGGAACAGGGCGCGGGGGGTCAGGCGGAACAGGGCGCGGGGGGTCAGGCGGAACAGGGCGCGGGGGGTCAGGCGGAACAGGGCGCGGGGGGTCAGGCGGAACAGGGCGCGGGGGGGTCAGGCGGAACAGGGCGCGGGGGGTCAGGCGGAACAGGGCGCGGGGCGTCAGGCGGAACAGGGCGCGGGGGGTCAGGCGGAACAGGGCGCGGGGGGTCAGGCGGAACAGGGCGCGGGGGGTCAGGCGGAACAGGGCGCGGGGGGTCAGGCGGAACAGGGCGCGGGGGGTCAGGCGGAACAGGGCGCGGGGGGTCAGGCGGAACAGGGCGCGGGGGGTCAGGCGGAACAGGGCGCGGGGGGTCAGGCGGAACAGGGCGCGGGGGGTCAGGCGGAACAGGGCGCGGGGGGTCAGGCGGAACAGGGCGCGGGGGGTCAGGCGGAACAGGGCGCGGGGGTCAGGCGGAACAGGGCGCGGGGGGTCAGGCGGAACAGGGCGCGGGGGGTCAGGCGGAACAGGGCGCGGGGGGTCAGGCGGAACAGGGCGCGGGGGGGTCAGGCGGAACAGGGCGCGGGGGGGTCAGGCGGAACAGGGCGCGGGGGGGTCAGGCGGAACAGGGCGCGGGGGGGTCAGGCGGAACAGGGCGCGGGGGGGTCAGGCGGAACAGGGCGCGGGGGGGTCAGGCGGAACAGGGCGCGGGGGGGTCAGGCGGAACGGGGCGCGGGGGGGGTCAGGCGGAACGGGGCGCGGGGGGGGTCAGGCGGAACGGGGCGCGGGGGGGTCAGGCGGAACGGGGCGCGGGGGGGCCAGGCGGAACGGGGCGCGGGGGGGCCAGGCGGAACGGGGCGCGGGGGGGCCAGGCGGAACGGGGCGCGGGGGGTCAGGCGGAACGGGGCGCGGGGGGGTCAGGCGGAACAGGGCGGGGGGAGGTCAGGGGGTGGGTGCGACAGGGCGAACAGGGAGGGGGGAGATGATAGTGGTGGTGGGGAGGGTGGGTGGTGGTGGTGGTGGGTCAGAGGGCAGGGGGTGGGTCGGAGGGCAGGGGGTGGGTCGGAGGGCAGGGGGTGGGTCGGAGGGCAGGGGGTGGGTCGGAGGGCAGGGGGTGGGTCGGAGGGCAGGGGGTGGGTCGGAGGGCAGGGGGTGGGTCGGAGGGCAGCTGACAACCCCCCCTCCCAGGTCCTGAGCTGGTGGCTCCAGGGTGGGGTCCAATGACAACCCTAGCTCTCTTCCCAAACCCTCCCCCTGATCTCACCCTATTCCTGCTGCCTCATCTGTTCTCACCCCCCCACTCCCCCCTCTTCCCCACTCCCTCCGCCCCCCACTTTCCCACCGCTGCCCCCCACCCCTCCTCCCCTTCTCCCCCCCTTTGTCCCCCCCCTTCTCCCCCTCCCCCTTCTCCCCTCGACCTTCGCTCCCGCAAATTCGTCGAAACTTTTTACAATGAAGTGAAACTTTTGCAAAGTTTGTGCGAGTCCGGACTCCCCCGGGTCCCTCCGCCCGCCGCCGCCTCCCCACCCACCTCGCATCGCCGCCGTCCGCCGGGCCGCTGATCGAGGAAGTGTCCGCCTGCCGAGGAAGCTGCCCCACGACCAGCCCCCAGGAAATGGCGAGGCCCGAGACTCTTAAAACGGCAACAGGGTCGCTCGAGGTGGGGCCCACACGGCCAGGAGGGGGTGGGGACAGGGAGAGAGGGGTAGACGGAGAGGTAGGGCAGGAGGTAGAGGGAAAGGCAGCAAGAGAGGGAGGGAGTGGAAGAAAAGGGAGATGATGGGAAGGTGGAGAGAGGGAGGGGAGAGCTAGAGAGGGTGATAAGGTGAGAGGAGGGGTTGTTGCAGGGAGATAAGAAGGTGGACAGGTAGGGGAGGGAGGGTGTGGGAGTGTAGAGATGGTGGGTGTTATGAGGAGGTGGGAATGTGGAGAGAGACCGAAGGGGAGAGAGTGGGTGGGCAATGGGGAGATGGTTCAATACTCCTGACTGTCTGTTACCACATCATGACACTTCCACGTTTGATATCATGGGGAAAAGGGCTTTTGGCCAGGATAGACATTGGGCTGAAGGGCCTTTATCCATGCAGTATGATATCACATCAAAAAAGAGCGGGGAGCCGAACACTGGTTCAGAGTTGCTAACGTCCTCAGGCAGAGGTGGGCACGAGACCCACGATTCCAGTTTCAGTCTCCTTATTTCAAGATCTGCCCTTGGTGATGGTCTGCGAGACCATCAGAAAGAGGGGCAGGAATCGGCCATCAAGCCCACTCACCATTCAATGAGATCACGACTGATCAGGCCTCGGACTCAGCTGCACTTACCCAACGATGCAAAATCTCTCTCTCTGTCCTAAAGGCATTCACCGAAGGCAGCCTCCGCTGCTTCCTTGGGCAGAGAATTCCACATATTGACCACTTCCTGAGAGATGCAGTTCCTCTTCATCTCCATCCTAAATCTACTGTCCGAATCCAGAGGCATTGATGTGGAGAAGGTTCACTGTGAACGACGGGTCGGATTAGTGCCCCCTGGTTTGGGTAAGGTGTTGTACTGTGTCAACACCTGCAAGGGCAGAGCGTGGCCCACGAGCGGTAATCACTGCAGAATATTGTGCATTGAGGCGAGAGAGGTCATGGTCAAGATCCCTTCATTGTCATGTCATAGCACAGAACATGTAATATTACACAAAACTGCCTCCTGCCGGCGGCAAGGCAAAGAGTCACCATTAGTCTGCAACCGCATAGGTTCTAGTTTGATCCATTGGCCGCCCAAGCCCCAGATCCAAACCCCCAACATGATCAGGAACCCTTCAGCGCTTGAGGCCCCTTCAGGAGCCCTTCTTGCCCTCAGCAGCCTCTCAAATCCTGGCTCCGATCCCTGGGGCCCCTCAGTCGCTGAGCCCCTCGCAGATGTACAAGATGTTAGTGAGGCTGAGGGGTGAGGTGCTCATTTTTTAGGTGCTAGAACTGAGAAACTGCCTGCCAGTCTCTATATCCTCTCTCTATGTATGTGTCACACCCAGTGTGTGGCCCTGCTCATCAGGTGAACAGGACAAGGAAGTTGCCCAGTACATGGCATGAGAAAGGACACACATTGAGTGTAACGTCTATATATAAATAGGGCTTCTTATCCTGTCAAGCACTAAAACTAGGTTAAGGGAAGTATATGAATTCTAGAGCTCCACAGCAATCTCGTGAGAGTTAAGACGTTAACAAGATTCTAGCCGATCAGTGCATTTCATGGATAACTGGTACAGTTAATTTAATAAGATGACCAAGTGTTGCGCGGTTTACACTCACTAATTACCATAAAATATAATTATCAACTAGTAAAGAGAAAGATGGCAATCATGAATTTTACCAGTTTTAAAACTAATCACCTATTGACCAAATGCCACCAATGAGAAGTTTCAAAATAATTCCCACAAAGGGTCAGGCGTAATGTGTTTTCGGGATCCCACTGAACGAGACGAGGTCCATGTAGTTTAACGAATCTAAATGCTGATACAGGATTTAGGAGAATTCGTGAGTGTGTTTGCTGTGACTGAATCCCCTCATACTCAAGCAGCACTAATAGGAATAACGTGAACAGCTCAGTAAATCCACAATTCTGCACATAATCTCTGCAGGCTTCAGCCTCTTACGGAGAGATGAGACTGCAGTTTCTCCATAACTAGGCGGTATTTCAGCAGGTGTCGCTTTCACCAAGGACATTTAGCAGGGATTTATTCACACCTTGAGGTCCAGAAGTTTGAGAACCTTTCAAGGATGTTGTCGTGAACATGCAATGCTGCAAATTGTTTCGAAGACTAATAAGAAACTGGAGATAATGAAAGGAGACAATTTGTTGTTGCTGGTTAAGGTCATTTCCCCAAACTTCCCCTTTTCAATGGCTTCTTGAGCTTCCAGAGTTTTTGTCCCAGTTGCCCTTTCAGTCCGTGAGGTGATCTGATGCTCCATTGGATCACTGTCTGCATGAACCATCGTAGTAGTGCGTTTCTGTAAACCCTCTGTGACAGTAAAACCAAGTTCATGCAATGTGTCATTACGAGAGTCTTTTCAACAGACCTTCAGCGATTTTACGGTCACTCCCAGATCTTGCTTTGTCCTTCGGTACTTTTGCAAAGTAAAATACGGTGCTTCATAATTTAGCCACACAGCTGGAACTATCCGGAACAAGCCAGCGACCCACCTGGTGCCCAGAACACGGCCTGTGTTGCAAGTTATTGTTCTAGTTGAGAGACACGTTCAGATTGTTCCTTTGGATTGAGAGGTGATCTATAGTAAACAGAGTACAATTTGTCCAGAAATGATTGAAAATGTTTAATTCCATGAAGGTCTCTCACCGAGTCACCGACTACAAGTTCTAATCTGTGATTAACACAGTGCCACGTTACCACTTCAGGGTAATGATCTTTAAGAATTGTAGCCACACCAGATTCCACACCAGGCACCATGCTCGCCCCATCACTGGCAAATGCTCCAAGGTTCTGTTTCAAGTAAGAGCCGTTAGACTCATGGGTAATGAAACATTTCAACAGATGCTTGGCAATAGCTGCAGTTTTCTGGTTAGGCAGTTCAATTAGATCGAAAAACAAAATGGGGGTCACCTTCCTTCTCACATTCACATCTCAAATAAATGATTAGGGTCGCCTTAGTGCTCAGGCTTGTTGATTCTTCAATGTTGCCATTTATCTGTTGGGAAAAGTTCTATTTCGTATTAATGGCTATGTGATTAATTATCTCTGTCGCGGGAATGCAGACCAATTCAATGTACCATGTTGGTTTTGAAGTTCCAGTTAAGCCAAAGTGATCCGAGTGTGGTCTGTCACTTGGAGCCCAATAATGTGAAGAATGAAATGTTGAACAAGCTGTTTTTATATGCAAAGCATTCGTGGCCTCCTCAGTTTCTCCAGTTCTCTCTTCAACACATAGATCCGCAGCGTGAGCTTTTCATCATTTGCGATCAACAATTTATTTTCTCTGAGAGACTTGCAACGTGAACTTCGATCGACTAGGATTCTTGGTTCACCTGCCCTCCTTTCAACAGCCTCAAAGTGAAAAGTGTCAGGTTGCTTATATTTGCATATATTTTACAGCCAAGTTCATCATCCTTGAAGTCCAACCAGGGTGAAGTTTCCTTCTTCAGTCCAAACACCTGAACAGGGTGGGGGATGGAGTGGAGGCTGACTTCAAAGTTCCATTACTTTCAGAACTGTATTTGGACCCGGTTAGAACATTTGAACTAGAGGAAAGTGAAACACATCTTTGTCATTTTTACACTTTTCACTATCAGTCTCTTGAACTCCTGCTGCCTTTAGTAAAGCAGTCAACACCATCAAAGATCATCCCCTCCCCAGCCACACACTCGTCACCCTCCTCCCATTAGGAAGAAGATTAACATCTGAGATGGCAGATGGAGTTAATGCAGATCAGTGTGAGGTGTTACATTTGGGTCGGGCTCATCAAAATAGGTGAACAGTAGGGCATTGAAAAGTACAGTAGAACAGAGGGATCTAGGAATAATGGTACATGGTTCCCTGAAGGTGAAGACACATGTGGATAAGGTGGTGAAGAAAGGTTATTGTACATTGGCCTTTATAAGTCAGAGCATTGAGTCCAGGAACTGGGATGTAATGTTAAAATTGTACAAGGCATTCGGTAAGGCCAAATTTGGAGAATTGGTGTGCACTGTTGGTCACCAAAGTATAGAACAGATATCAATACATTGGAGAGAGTGCAGAGAAGTTTGACTAGAATGTTGCCGGGGTTACAGGGTACAAGGTATAGGGAGAGGTTAAATAAGTTAGGTCTTTATTCTTTGGAGCTTAGAAAGTTGAGAGGGGATTTGATTGAGGTATTTAAAATTATTAGGGGTATAGATAGATGTGGAGAGGCTTTTTCCTTTAAGAAAGGGGCAGATACAAGCAAGAGGACATGAACTAAGAGTTAGGGGTCAAAATTTTAGAGGGGGGACTTCTTTACTCATAGACTTCTTTACGCAGAGGTGGAGGTGGGAGGGTCGGGCACCCAGTGCAGAGGTAGGGGTGCGAGCTTCCAGATGAAGTGATGGAGGCAGGCTCGATATTAGCATTTAAGGAGGTTGAATATGTACATGGACAGAAAGGAATGGAGGGTTACGGGATGAGTAGGTCAGTGGGGTTAGATGTTCAGAATGGACTAGAAGGGCCCAGTTGGCCTGTTTCTTTGCTGTAATTGTTATGTTTATATATGGTTATCACAGACTTGGATGGATTTTCGCTGCCATTATCACACTCTTGACATAACTTTGCCTTTGTTCTGATCTCTCCACTCTGTTCCTTGTTTAACCTGCTGCACAAGGTACAGGTTGACCAGTCGAGCTGCTCATAAAACAAACTTTCTCACTGTTCTTCTGTACATGTAACAGTAAACTTGGATATGAATTTTTAGTGATTTTCACATAAGGAAACCCAGGTTCCTTTAAATACCAACGCCTTTCAATTTGTCACAAGCTAAAATTCCTTTACTTTTCTACTTTTGATAATTGGTCGATAATTCATATTTTCCACATGATGTTCCATCTGCCTTTCTATCCTGAAGCCAAACTTCATCCTTATCTTAGCCCACCCTCTACCCAGTCTTGAAAGATCAGGAATCTTTATTTTAAAATGAAACTATTGGTGCAGTTTGTAATTAGCTGGATCTCCAAAATTCAAGTCCCTTCTAATAAATTCACCTTGACCTAGCCCAAACCTCTCACGGTTTTCCAAATGCCATCATTAATAACAGGCTCCAGTAATCTTTTCACCAAGTAAAATAGAATCCACGTTCTGATTATTTGGAAATTATGATAGTTTGGTGTCTGGGCCAGTGACCACAACCAGCCCCGCGGCCAGGAATCTTTCGGTATCACTGGAAGACAAGAATGTGGTCGTGATCCTTGTCCCCAACGATCACGGTTGGAAATGCAGAAAGGCAGTGGTGGGAGCGACGACACCCCGGTCAATACCACGTGTGAAAATGGAGGCTAGTCCGTGATTTACCTACGAAACGAGAAGGCGCTGGGTCTCGTCACAAGTGGAATCGATTCATGGACTCACCGGCCATCTGTCGCTTCAGTGGCCTGGTCAAGACCATGTTTCATGGGGATGTGGAATGTGTGGGGGTGCAGCCCCTGCTCACAGGTTTGAAAGGGCTGCTCCTCAAGTCCCGGCTGCATTCCAGCCCCCACCTTCCTGATCTTTGGGCTCCTGGCATGGAAGTGGAAGAGTCGGGCACCTGACGCAGAGGTGGAGGTGGGAGGGTTGGGCACCCAGTACAGAGGTAGGGGTGGGAGGGTCAGGCACTTGGGTGGATGTGGGGGTGGGAGGGTCATGCACCCAGCACGGAGGTGGGGGTGGGAGGGTCAGTGTCATTGGTCTGGGTACTGAGCCTGGCCAAGATGGCCATTCATGGGTCCAGGCAGCCAGCAGTCGAGAGTTGAGCTCAGGCTGACTGCCTTCCCCTGTGTGTCCGTGTATCCCTGGAGAGGGAGCACTCGGTGCTCACGGGCAGTGTGGAGGGTCTCCGGGAATGGTGGGCTCCCCAAGAGTCTGGTGCTATTAATGGAGATCATCCTGTTCCCATTGGTAAAGTGGGCTTTGTGGGGAGGGGCTGAATTGTAGATGGATGCAGGACCTGTAACTTTTGGATGAAGAATAATAAAGGATTGATTTACTACTGAAAAGATGTGTAAAAGGGTCAGCAATGAGGGTCGGTCACACCTTTGAAGTGGCATGTAGTCTGTGGAGAGCATGAGGTTGCACCTCTGCCTCCGTACCTGAATGGGCTGGCCACCTCATACACCCCGTGTGTACACAGGGGCAGAGGTAACAAGGCAGCCGGGGGAACCTTCCCCTCACTCCATACCGGGGCTGCTGCCAGGTCCAGGATTCCATCTGCACCACTGCCCACCCCTCTGCCCAGGATCCGTCCGTGCCTGGGTGACCCTGGAGAGGGTCTGTAGGAGGTGATGCCGTCTCTCCCAGTGAGAGGGGGGTGGGGGGGGGAAACAGGTTAGAAGACGTGGTGAGCGACTGGTGGGAGGGCTTCAGATTTATTAACAATCCCTATCTCCTCTGAGATGACCTGTCCACAAGAGACAGGCTGAACCCGAACCGGAGGAGGACGGATATTCTAGGGGGCAGATTTGCCAGGTCCCCCTGGTGGGTTTACACTTTTCTGGGAGGGGATGTGGATCCAGGATGGGGAGGGAGGGACTGGAAAGGTTCAGGAGAGCGGGAAAGGCAGAGGGAGGGCATTGAAGCAGATCAGGATGGTAAAGGGCAAACGTCAAGGTAGGACGGGCAAACTGAGTTGGCTTCATTTGGCCCTGTCCGTCGAAACAGCAGCGACCTCTCAGTGGCCACCCATTTCAATCCCCCACCCCATTCTCTTCCTAACACCTCTCCTCATGGTCTCGTGCATGGCTGGACTGAGACCACCCAGCCACTGGAGGAACAACACCCCACCTTCCGTCTGAGCCCCTCCAACCGGACAGCAATAACATTGACTCCTCCCTTTCTGGTACATCCCCCTGTCTTCCCTTCATCCCCTTTCTCCCAGCTCTGCTCCCCTGGAACCAAACACCTCCCCAATTAATCTCACCTTTCCTCTCCTATGCTCCATCCATATCCTTTTGTCTGTTGACCTGTTCTCCCCCTGTCCATTCTTCCCTTCTCCCCAGCCTTTTAATTCAGACACCTGCCAGCTTTTTACTCATCCCTTGTGTGATGCATTGTGGTGACAGTAAGCAGACACAAGAATTGGAAGACTGAACAACAGGCTTTATTCTACTTAAAGTCTCTGCTGTAGTTAACTGTAACTTCATGTGACTGACCTCGAGGGGCCGGATATGGCTTATATCCCAACGGATGATTGGCAGCCAACCGGGTGTGGTCTGTCCTCTGGTGATCTTCCTGCAGGTACGAGGACGCTCCCCACCCCCAACTGCAGAAGGCTAGTGGTGTATCACCACACCTTGACGAAGGGCTCAGGCCCGAAATGTCGGTTCTATATCTTTACCTCCAATAGACACTGAGAGACCGGCTGAGGTCCTCCAGCATTTCCGTGTTGTTACTACAATCACAGCATCTGCAGACTTTCTTATTTCACTGCAAGAAGCTGGATAGGGAAAGCAGACAAGCTCAGGGCGAGGAAAGTGAATGAGTTAAGGGCAAGGACAGGTACAGATGTTGTAGCCATAAATGGGGACATGGTTGAGGCTGTGCTCAGCCAGCTGACAGCTCAATGTTTTGGGCACTGTGGTTACAGGTGTGATGGGAACGGTGGGGAGAGAAGTGGGTGGATGGGACACTGTTAGTCGAACACAACACTGCTGAGGTCTTTTGATTATTGCCGGAGAACTACCACATGTGGGTGGAAATCAGGAGCCTTGATGGGTGTATAGGACAGGCCACAACTGACCAGGAACTGGAGGATCGATGTGTGGAGAGACCAGGGTCTGTTCTCGTCGGTGATTTCAACATCCCAGCATTGAGTGGGTATGTGCTGGGGATTGGATGGGAAGTGTGGTATGGCCAGGGGAACTTTCTACATCAAAATAGATTTATAGGCCGACCAGGGAAGGGGCAATATTGGACTGGGGAACATTCAGGTTACTGAGGATTCAGTGGGAATGCTGTGGGATTAGATTTACAGATTTGTTGTGGTGCTACTGCTATGTGTATAGATATATTTATGGGCTGGCCCGCCCCCTGATCCTGTGACTCCTCCCACCCAGATATCCCCATAAAGGTTGTCATGCCCAAACCCATCCCTCAGTCCCTGCCTTGGAACTGGGCCAGCAACATACAAGCTGTGCTGACACTTTTAGGTGATTAAAGCCTATTAATCACGACTCTCTGTCTGATTGTGGTTGATTGGTGGTACAATTTAATCACCTTAACTTTAGACATGGACAAGGCAGTACAGGCAAAGACATTAGACCATTTGGCCTTTGTGTCCGTGGCCCCCAATTAACCTACACTCCTGGTACCAACACGTGGCCTGAAATGGCCTGTTACTGTGCATTATGTCTAAATTAAAAATGTAAAATTAAAAGGTTGGCTACCCCTGCATTAGACACTGACCTGGAGGCTTCGACTAAGTTTGACCAGTGAATGCACTGCCTCAACGCGTTTATGAGGTGCATCGATGTGTGGAGCGAAGAAGGCAAGAGGGCAGTGCTCTTTACTCAGGTCAGCCTCCGGGTTTTCCAAGTGATAGGAGACTTTGCTACTTTCTCTCAAATGATGGAGTTCCTGCAGAAGCAGTACCGGGTCCCGATGAACGTCATGTATGCACAGTTCCTCCTGGGCAGCCGGAAACAAGGGCCAGGTGAGTTGATTCAGGCACCGTGGCAGCTGGGCTGAGCCTGTGTCTGCCGAGAAACCTCTGTGCTGCCCACCTCAATGACCATAAACCGCTTCACCCTGCTGGACGCCTACCCACTTCCCCACATTGCCAACATGGTCCACGAGATCGCCAAGTTCCGGGTTTTCTCAACCGTTGATCTCAAGTCAGTTTACCACCAGCTACCAATCCAGCTGGAGGACAGCCCTTACACTGCCTTTGAGGCGGACAGCCATTACCACTTCTTCCGCATCCCTTTTGGAGTCACCAATGAGGTCTCTGTCTTCCAGAGGGAGATGGACTGGATAGTCGATGATTGTTGACTCAAAGCCACATTCCCTTACCTGGACAATGTGACCATCTACAGCCATGACGCCAACCTCCACAAGTTTCTCCAGGTGGCCAAAATCCTCAACCAAAAGAAATGTGTCTTTAGCAATTCACGGTTGGCCATCCTGGGCTGTGTGGTGGAGAATGGTGTCACTGGGCCTGACCTGGACTGCATGCAACCCCTGTCAGAACTCCCATTGCAACAGACCCTCAAGGCCCTGAAAAGGTGCTTGGGCTTCTTTTCCTATTATGCCCAGTGGGACTTGAATTACGCAAAGCCCACCCCCTGGTGAAATTGGCCACTTTCCCCCTGCCAGCAGAAGTCCAAGTGGCCTTCACAAGGGTGACATGGCCAAGGTGGTGATGCACACTGTGAATGAATCCATCCCCTTCCAGGTGGAGAGTGATGCGTCCAACTTTACCCTGGCCTCGATGGTCAACCAGGTGGGCAGGCCCATGGCCTTCTTTTCCAGAACCTTCCAGGGCTCTGAGCTCCAGCACTCGGCTGTCGAGAAAGAGACCCAGGCCATAGTGGAAGCTGTGCGCGCTATTGGAGACATTAACAGGCTAGAAAACTGTTTACCCCCCTGACTGACCAATGTGCAGTCACATTATGTTCAACAACAAACAGTGGGGAAAAAAGACAAGATCCTGAGGTGGGGAATTGAACTGTCCACCTACAACTACAAGATCTTGTACCGACCGGCCCAGGCAGGTCAACGAGCCTCCCAATGCACTGTCCCAGGGCCATATACATCAACATGCAGCTAGACGGTCTCCCAGTCCTCCACAACAACCTCTGCCAACCCGGGGTCACTAGGCTCTACTACTTTGTTAGAGCCCGCAACCTTCCCTACTTGGTCGAAGACATCAGAGCGTTGACACGGAGCCACACGGTCTGTGCCGAGTGCCAACCCCAGTTCTACCAACTGGACAAAACCCACCTTGTCAAGGCCACCCAGCCCTTCGAGCGGCTGAGTGTGGTCTTTAAGAGACCCCTCCCGTTCACCAACAAGAACGTTAACTTCCTGAACATCATGAACGAATACTCCTGCTTCCCCTTGCTGTCCCCCTGCCTGGATATTACCACGGCCACAGTCATAAAGGCGTTACGCGGCATCTTCGCTCTATTCAGGTACCCCTGCAATATCCATAGCTATTGAGGATCCTCCTTTGAGTGAGGAGCTGCGCCAATATCTGTTGGCCAATGGCTTAGTCACAAACAGGACCACAGGCTATAAACCCCGGGGAACGGGCAGGTAGAGAGGGAAAACACCACCATTTGGGGGTTGGCCCTTAAATCGAGAGAACTGCCCACCTCCCAGTGGCAAAACACCCTCCCTGACGCACTCCATACCTCCAGGTCCCTTCTCTGCATGGCCACAAATTCAACACCGCAGGAAAGGCTCTTTTTCTTCCTCAGGAAGTCGGCATCTGGAACCACATGACCATCCTGGCTGATGAACCCTGGGCCTGGCCGACAAATCCTGGGCCGGTGCCTGACCCTCGGGTCGAGAAGGCCCACCTCCTCCATGCCAACCTCGTGGAGTATCCAGAATCTGGCGCATGCAGGAGACCCCCTGACCAACCAGCCAATCCCCTGCCCCAGTAACCCTGACCAAGCAGCCCCACTATTGGCGCATGAATTCATGCCCCAAACTTCAACCGACCAGAACAGCACCACGGTACCACCCCTAGCCACCGGTGGCACCGCCTGTTGCACAAGATACCAGCCAGGAATTGACAGCTGTGCCACAGCACCCTGCAACAGTCGCAGTGACAGACGAGACCACCGGACAGGCTGAAACTGTAAGGTTCTTTGAAGTATCGCCAAGCTGCCACAAACACTAAACCACCCCGCCCCGCTGGACTTTGTTTCAAAAGGAGGGGTGAATGTGGGGTAACCACTATGTGTATAGATGGGTGTGCTGTATGGGCTGGCCAACCCCTCAATCTGTGACTCCTCCCTCCCAGATGTCACATCCAAACCTCTCCCTCAGTCCCTGCCTTGGAACCGGGCCAGCAATGTGCAAGCTGTGCTGACATTTTAAGGTGATTAAAGCCTATTGATCATTACTGTCTGGCTGCAGCTGATTGATGGTACAGTTGTAGAAAAGGGTAACGCAATAGACAATAGGAGCTGGAGTAGGCCCTTCGGCCCGTCGAGCCAGCGCCATTTTACAGATCATGGCTGATCACTACCATCAGTACCCCTTTCCAGCCTTATCCCCATAACCCTTAACTCCTTTGCCTCAAGTAGAATCCTAAACTGGGGCAAAGCCAACTTTCAACAGGATGAGGTGGGAGGGGACTGGATGTAGATGTCGGAGGGGAAAAGCAGGGCTGTCCAACAAGGGGTGCTGAAGGAGGTCCTGGATGGACACCTTCACAGTGGGGTAAGGGGCAGGGGTGGTGAGGTGAAAGAACCCTGGTGTACACGAGAAACAGAGGTAAAGATTAGAAAGCAGGAGGAGGCACCTGTCAGGTCCAAGCAGACAAGATGGAGGGAATCCCTTGAGGTGCAAGGATGTAGGAGCAGGGTAAGGAGGGAAATCAGAGCCAGAACAGTCCCTGAGCGGAGCTGGTCAGATCTGTCTCAGGGACAGCAGTTAGTAACGCCAGGTACAGGTCGGTGCAATATAATTTCCTGCATCAACCGCACCTCGCACCATCTCCCTCACTGTTCGCTTTAGCTGTAGAACCCTTGGCAGAACTGATAAGAACAGGAAATAAAATAAAAGGAATAAAAAATAAAAGAGAATATAAAATCAGTCTATTTGCAGATGACGTTATAATATACTTAACAGAACCAGAAATATCAATAAAAGAATTACATAAGAAATTGAAGGAATATGGAGAAATATCGGAGTACAAGATCAATGCAAATAAAAGTGAAGCGATGCCAAAGAATAATGCGGATTTCACAAAGTTTAAAAAATAATCACCATTTAAATGGCAAACACAAGCAATCAGATACCTAGGTATTAGACTAGATAATAATCTAGGCCATCTATACAAATTAAATTATCAGCCATTAATGAGGAAGTTACAAGATGACTTATAACATTGGAAAGGTTTACCACTAACACTGATAGGAAGGGTAAATTGCATTAAAATGAACATCTTCCCAAGGATACAATACCTATTCCAATCATTACCAATTCCCTTAAAAGAGAAATTCTTCAATGAGCTAAAGAAAATAATAAGGAAATTCTCATGGAAAGAGGGGAAACCGAGGATAGCGCTCGATAAATTAACAGAATGGTACAAACAAGGGGGCTTAGAGCGACCAAACTTTAAGAATTATTATAGAGCAGCACAATTAAAATACCTATCAGATTTTTATCAAACAAAGGAAAAACCAGATTGGACTAGATTTGAGCTAGATAAAATAGGGGAGAAGATACCTGAACATATACTATATAAGTGGAATGAAAAGCTGGTGCTGAATTCACCAGTACTGCACCATCTGCTCAACATGTGGAAGAAGATTCACGTAGAAAGGAAAAAACAAATTACCAATGATCAAAATTAATATTGACGCAAAATCAACTAATCCCTTTCACAATAGGTAACCTTTCCTTTAGAGAATGGGAGAGAAAAGGGATCAAAAGTATAGAAAATTGTTTTTTGGGAAATAATTTATTAACATTTGAACAAATGAAGTACAAATATGGTATAACTCACGGTACAATGTTTGCATACCATCAACTGAAAGCTTACCGAAAGGATAAATTGGGAAGCAGACTGAGGTTACCAGAAGGAAGCAGCTTTGAATATGTGATTACAGACAAAATGATAATTAAAAGATTTATAACAAACATGTACATCAAATTGCAAGAGAAAGAGAACGAGGAATCAAGCTGTAAACCCAAACAAAAGTGGCAACAAGATCTAAACATAAAGATAAAGAATGAAACATGGGAGAAGCTATGCTCCGGAACTATGAGAAATACAATAAACACGAGGTTACACATGATACAATATAATTGGTCACACAGGCTATACAAAAATTAAATAAACGGGACCCAACAGTATCTGACAGATGTTTTCGCTGTAAGAAGGAAACGGGAACAACAGGACATGCAATTTGGGCATGTGAGAAAGTGGAAACGTTTTGGGAAAATCTAAACCAGTTATTAAATAAAATCACAAAAAGCAACATCCCAAAAAATCCAGAGATCTTTCTTCTAAATAATATAAGAAGTAAAGAATTAGGCCTCAAACTGGATGAAGCGCAAAAAAGATTTATTATGATAGCATTAGCTGTAGCAAAAAAATCTATAATGTGAACCTGGAAATTAGAAGAGAGCCTGAGAGTACAGGAATGGTACATAGAAATGAATAAATGTATTCCATTGGAAAAAATAACATATAATCTAAAAAATAACGTCACAGTATTCGAACCAATTTGGGAACCGTACATGGAACATAACAGAGAGGGCCTATCGGGGACCTCCACCCCCCTAAAATGACAGAATGAGAAGATGACGAAATGACCTGACCCAGTGTGTAAAAGTAGATGACACAATTTTCTTGTTTATCTCCATTGTGTGAGGACGTTGTTTAATGGGTTTATTGTATCGTATATGTTGAACGTTGAGTGGGTGGGGAGGGGGGGGTGGGTGAAGGAGGGTAGGAAGGGAGGGGGGGAAAAAGGGAGAAAATGACACTGTGTATATTCAAGAGGGAAATGTTTGTGTGTATTTTGGTTAATATGGTTCATAGTGTGAAAAATTTTTTAAAAATTTAAAAAACGCACCTCGCACCACAAAAAGAACATAAATGTAAACCAGGCATCATGTGTTCTCATTGTGGGGTGGAGATTGGAACCTTTATCCATCCAACCTGGCTCTGGACAAAGGTGAGATCCTTCTGGGGGGATCTGGGGTCATTCTGGAAAAAATTCCAAAGGTGGATTTTCCACAGGATCT